>NC_140173.1:24302373-24394873 GCF_963971535.1 Notolepis coatsorum | reverse complement strand
CAGCACGTTCAAGTGTTTTAGAAAGGAAGGAGAGAAGAGAGACAGGACGATAGTTGGCTATGACGGTGGGGTTCAGGGTTGGTTTTTTTATGAGGGGCGTGACTCTGGCTTGTTTTAGGGAGGTGGGGACCACCCCCGAGTTGAGTGAGGAGTTGATGGTTGCAGTTAGGAATGGGAGGATGTCCGGTGCTATGGTCTGAAGGAGTGGGGAGGGTAGCTGGTCCAGCTGGCATGTAGTCGGACGGTTCGACGTTACCAGTGTCAGGGTCTCGGCTTCTGTAATGGGAGAGAAAGATGACAGAGTGAATGATGAGGTTCTCGATTCAGCATTTGGAATGGGTGGGGGTTGGGAGAAGGAGCTGCGGATGTTCTCCACTTTTTCCTCAAAGAAGATCGCAAAGTCTTCGGCAGAAAAAGATGAGGGAGGAGGAGGTGGGGGGGGGGGGAGTGAGGAGGGAGGACATGGTAGCATGCAGTTTGCGAAGATTCTTGGCAGAGGCCTCGATCCTATGGTGAAAGAAAGAAGCTTTGGCATTAGTAATGGTTTTGGAGAATGTTAACAAGAGGTTGTGATATGTGTCGATGTCAGCAGTGAGGCGTGACTTTCTATACTTCCTCTCAGCCGCTCTCAGGACCTGTCTTTGTTCTCTCACTGCATCCGTCAGCCATGGAATGGGTGGGGAACGGCGGGCAGGTTTCTCAACGAGGGGACAGAGCTTGTCGAAGGAGGTTGCAAGGGCTGAGAGGAGGGTGGAGGCTGCCATCTCTGTGGGGAGAGCAGAGAAGGTGTCACTCAAAGGTAGAGCGGATATTATGTCAGAGGAGAGGGTGGAGGGGGATAGGGAGGGCAGGTTGTGTCTGAGTGAGACGGTTTGAGTTGGGGTGAAGACTTTTCGGTTAAGCATGAGAGTTAGTGAGAAGGATATGAAGGAATGGTCAGATACATGTAGGGGAGTTACCGTGGTGTTAATGATGCTGGAGTTACGGGAAAATATGAGATCCAAGGAGTTGCCTGCTTTGTGGGTGGGAGGCATGGCAGTGGGAGTCAGGTCAGAGGGAGGAGAGTGACAGTTCTGGGAGTTGCGTTAGGTTTGTAGCCCATGAAGGAGATGTCATGAGGCCAGTGCCTCCACCCCGACTGGAGGGTCGAGGTGTGTGAGTGAAGTTGTAGTTTGTAGATAATGCTGCAGGTGTTGACGAGTTATTGGGGGTTATCCAGGTCTCAGTTAGAGCCAGGAGCTGCAGATTTAGACCATGGGCGTAGGCAGTAATGAAGTCAGCTTACTTGACTGCTGATTGACAATTCCATAAGCCTCCCTGTACTGTGACAGGTGTATTAGTGGCTGTAGGAGGGTAGGAGAGATTAGCTGGGTTGCTAGCAAACTGGCGTGGATGGGTTGATTCTGTTCTTGAGGAGCAGATTGTGGATATAGGTATGAGGCACATTGTGGTGTCAAGAGTGGTAGGAGGAAGTTGAAGGGGGTAGGGAGGAAGCGAGATAGTAGGGTGTACTTAGCACTGGGTGGATCGGTGGATCCCTTGCGGATAACTCCAGGAAAACTCCTCCTCTTTGTCCCTCTTCGTTTCTCGACGCTTCGCTGACGCTACGCCAGCAAGTCTTTAAATCACTATCGCTAATTACTGATGAGTGACACCTGCAGCAAAAGGCCACACCTCCAGTTTCTGTCAGCTGGGTGAAACTAATTACAAACAATTTCCACAACACAAGATAGATAGATAGAGGGAGGGAGAGAGAGGGAGGTATAGAGAGATGTCTAGATTGGTGGCCCCCCAGTAGGGGGCCACCCGCACCGATGGATGAAGGATGAGGGCCGAAGCTAATGTCTAACCAGTGTCGGCTGGTGAAAATGATTCTAGGTTGTGCGGTAGTTTCAGTAACTACAGAACAGTACATATTGAGGCTGAGACTCCTTTTTTTGCTGCCGGTAGAACATCACGTTTGGAAGAGCCGTCGCGTGTCACGCTAACCCTTGGAGAAGCTTTGTGGTCCGGGCTTGAACTTTCCATAAATGTGTCCACAAATCCATTTAGTTAGATCCAACACTGTCTGAATGTATCTTGTGATTATTTCCGACGACGACAACAACTATTAGCGTTTGTTATTGTAATTTGGGGGCAGCTGCTGTAACCCTGTCTCATCTCGAGTCCCTGCTTGTTGTAGTCGTCGTCAGTCGGCGCACCCCCTCACACCCCCTAACACCGCCTAACACCTCCTAACACCCCCTAACACCACCTAACACCCCTAACACCCCTAACACCAACTAACACCCCCTAACACCCCTAACACCCCCTAGCACCCCCTAACACCGCCTCACACCCCCTAACACCCCTAACACCCCCTAACACCCCCTAACACCCCTAACACCCCCTAGCACCCCCTAACACCGCCTCACACCCCCTAACACCCCCTAACACCCCCTAACACCCCTAACACCCCCTAACACCCCCGAGCACCCTCTAACACCCCCTAACACCCTCTAACACCCCATAACACACCCTAACATACCCTAACAACCCCTAACACCCTCTAACACCCCCTAACACCCTCTAGCACCCTCTAACACCCCCTAACACCCTCTAACACCCCCTAACACCCTCTAACACCCCCTAACACCCCCTAACACCCTCTAACACCCCCTAACACCCTCTAACACCCTCTAACACCCCCTCACACCCCCTAACACCCCCTAACACCCCCTAACACCCCATAACACCCTCTAACACCCCCTAGCACCCCCTAACACCCCCTAACACCCCATAACACCCTCTAACACCCCCTAGCACCCTCTAACACCCCCTAACACCCCCTAACACCCTCTAACACCCTCTAACACCCCATAACACACCCTAACATACCCTAACACCCCCTAACACCCTCTAACACCCCCTCACACCTCTGCTTGGGGCGCTAAATAAATAGCCCTTTAGGCATCATATTTAAAGACGCTGATTAGCTCAATTTAGTTGCTAGGTGCATTTATGTTACCCTGTGCATTTTTCAATTGGCTGCATTGCGCACTGACACCCAGGGGAGAGGACGCACAAACAATGATTTATATTTGATATATTACATGTTATTGTGCATTTTAAACACATACATACAAACGTGTCTAACGTCCTCATTCAAGTGTAAAGTATTCTGGGAACTGAATATACTATACATGCCATCAGCCAGTGGTGGGAAAGTAAGTAAGTATTTTTACTCAAGTACTCAAGTAAAATTTCGACAATTTTCATTTGAGGGAACCTCATACTTTTACTCCAATACATTTATCTGAGCCCATCAGTTACTAGTTACTTTGAAGAAAAATAGTTTGTATAGAAAATGTGGCAAACATATAGGAAGATTATATACGTTCACATTTGAAGCCTGTCAACTTCAAGGAGACAAAAGCCATTCTGATTTGACTCGCTCTCTGACGTGAATAGGCTCTTGTCTGCCACCGCCCGCCCACAATCAACTGTGATAGGTTTATATGAGCAGCGAGTGGAAATAATGCGGAAGCGGTTTCCCTGTCACTGACACTTCCCCAAAAGAGA
This sequence comes from Notolepis coatsorum, assembly GCF_963971535.1. NCBI lineage: Eukaryota > Metazoa > Chordata > Actinopteri > Aulopiformes > Paralepididae > Notolepis > Notolepis coatsorum. The sequence continues at coordinate 24,391,312 of NC_140173.1, read as the reverse complement.
GAGAGAGGGAGAGAGGGAGAGAGAGAGAGATAGAGAGGCTTGCATACGGTGCGACTCAGATCTCTCCTCTGTCTCTGTCTCTGCATTTACACACAGTCGCGAGTCGAGCCACTCACACACGCGCACACCTCTCCTCTCTCTCTCTCCCTCTCTATCTCTCTCTCCGTCTCTCCCTCTCTATCTCTCTCTCCCTCTCTCTCTCTCGCTCACTCGTTCTCTCTCTTGCTCTCTCTGTATCAGCACTCATGTCAACCTGTTGCAAAATATCATAGCGCACGCTCCCACGTGTATTCCGATCTGTGCAATAATATTCACAGGGGTATATATTGTCATTTGAAACAAGTTACCAATGCATTGTCCTGTGGGATTATGCCCCCCCACGGCGAACTTAATTAGTCATCTCTATCTCTCTATCTCTCTCTCCCCAAATCTGCCAGTATGCAGTGCAGTGCAGTGGGTGACTGTCACTCAAAGCGCATTGCGAGTATGGGCGGAGCCCAGCCAAAAACAGCATGGAATCTTGAAGGGGAGAAAGTGCTGCTCTACAGTATTTGATTAGAAATACAAAACAATGAATAAAAAATTTATAAAAAACGTTACAGATGTGTTCCATAGACTCACAGGAATTGTGTAAAATTGCCCAAATAGTGAAAGAAATAGTAAGATAGTTCCCTTTTAACCTCTTCCACCCGGACCACAAATTACATCACGTCATAAACCAATCTCTCCAGATTGTTTGACAAAAGTATTGTTTTATTTTTCAAATGTATTCAAGTATAAACATCATAACCATGTCACAACAGCAGTTATAATGTATATTATCATCAATACGTTAGTTTACCAATAGGTTAATGTGTTATTAGATCGATTTTCGTTTTCGTTTGGGAAAGTCGACCATTTTGGAAAATTTGAACTTCGGGAATTGTAGTTTTTTGCGGCCATTTTGAATAGGACACCGACAGCTTTCGATTAGCGGTGGCATTTTTACGAACGACACTTCCCAAAGGCCTCTATGGGGCTTCAAGCTAATTACTTCTGTATGATTTTCTTTAATATCTCTTATTACTCGGGATAATAAACCACAAAACTTAATGTTATTGGCATATATGGGAGCGCAGTTAGTTTGTCTGCCCTATTTCTAGCATGTAGCAACAATCAGATTTGAAATTTGTTTCAAAATGGTGGCACCCTGGCAATTCTTATGCATGCCTGGTGATACTACTGGTGATACTAAATCCAAATTGAACTTTGAAATATAAGATTTGGCACAATCCATAAATGTGCGAATTGGCTATAATAAGGTAATTTATAAGCCTGCTATTCTATATTCTATAATAATATTTCAAATTGCATTGGTCCGGATAGGAGAATTCAGTACTGTATCTACAAAACCTTCTGTTTAATCATCTTCCCTTTATTCATTTCCTTAGATTTTTTGTACACATGATCTCAAGAAGGTACTGAACGAGACCAGTGGCAGTTTTTCATGTCTGGTAATTTTTTTGCATGGTTTTATTCACTGTCAAAGATGCAACGAAAAATCATAATTCATATTCTCCTTTGTTTCATCACAATTTAAGCAAGCCTAGTAACAGACACAATATTTCTGACACTGGGAATACATTCACTGAGGTCCATAGATGTCCCTAGATACCAGGGCCCTCATTCATCAACGTGTTCTACGCACAGATTTGTGCTTACCCTGTGCGTACGATCATTTCTAAGCAAAGAGTGGGATTCATCAATTTCAACTTGAACTTGACTCCGTGCTTACGTCTACGCACAGGTCAGACCATGCGTACCTGGCGCCCAGTGGTAGAATATATTATTACAACAAGGAAATGAGCTTCTGTGCATAATAACACTGGCATGTTCTGTACGAACCGTAGTTCATTATAGTTCATTGTAAAATAGCAACTGTTGTGAAGGGCCAGATTAAACCGAATATATATATTTATTTATATATATATATATTTAATTGTATTTGTATATTCTCTAATATTCCCTGATATCCCTTGTATATTCCTTGTACAATATGCATTGAATATCCATTCTAGCCTACTGAACTTCCCATAATAGTCTCCATTCTACTATTGGTCGAGACCTTGGTGCCAGGCTGCCATACCCCTCAGACCCAGTTCAAACGTACCGCTCAACATGTACGAACAAGTCCTAGTTCCGCGTAGGAATCTGGCTACCGCACCACTAATGGGACTATTTGTTCATAGTGCGTATATATACTGCGCTACTAAAGTAGGACTTCCTTTTCAGTCCAGTTTCTTACCCTCCAATAGAGTCACAGACGTAAAGCCTCCCCGCGACGCCACGTGTGGGAGTAAGGCCAAGTTCGGCTTACCATCGGTATTGAGACATCGTGTATATTAATATTTGAATAGTCATATTTGGCACTATATCGTCGAGTTGGACGTAGTCTATTAAGCTAATAATAGTCTGTTAATATATAGTGCTTCGTGCGGTGAGAATACTACCGTAGTCAGTACCCCATCGTTTCGGGCAGAGAACTGGCTGCTTATCCAGGGTGGTTGACCCCACGTGAAGCTGCACCCGAGGAGCCCCAGAGCCGACGAGCGAGTGGACCTGTATACCGGATTATTCTACCGACGACAGCCCGCCTTCCCCGGCACGGATTATGCTTTGTATACGTTGATTATTCCATGGATAAAGACCCCCGACACTGCCGTGTGTTGGAACCCCCCCCCCCTGGAGAGGACGCAAGGTGAGGAGACGCTCTGCAAGACGAGGTCGCTTCACGTCTCTCCCCCGTGGACCGGAGGACGCCGGCCCACAAAGAGTCCATCTGCTTTCATCTGTGGTCCAAGGATCGCCGGCGCATTGAACGGCACTACAGTGGGTTCACCTGGGATACCCTTGGCCGGATGAGGCAGCCGGATTCTACCCCCCCCCCCCCTTCCTACTCCTGTCGGCTTACAAGCGACCGGATTAACCCCCCCTAGTGTATCCAGTCTATAATCATATTAAAGTATCATTGCTGTTATTCCTTAACTATTCCAGGTCGTATATGTACCACCTGCGCCTTCAGAGATTGGACATTCTCTATTGATATACCGACGAATACTCTTGCCATAAAAGTGCATACTAATTCCCATTCATAAATGTGATTGATTTGATTAAGTGCTTGCTCTACACACCATCGCTGTGTAGAAATAAAGACCTATTTCTAATTCGTACATTTGTGTTGGATCCGTTTCATCTACGTGACAGTGTTCATCATAATATATTTATGCCGAGTACTGGGTGGCCGAATATTAAGTACAAAGGTAGTGGTAGTAAGTATCATATCTAGTAATACAGTCAGGGAATTGTACCCCTCAGTTACAATTGGTCCTTCGAGCCGGATGGTAATTAGTGTAATATTAATATAGTGTTATTAATATTGAAATGGCCTATGATGAACACTCCACGAAACGATCCTCCTAACCAACGCCCGCAGCGCGAACGACGGCTCCCTCAGTACTTAGAGGCTTACGCTGTCAGTCAACAACCTAGTCTTCTACTAACAGTAAACGCGGTAAAACTAGAAAGTAAAAGTATGTCTAACCCCAACGCCCAGACTACCCCGACCATAGAGGCCCCTACGGGTTCTAATGTAACTGACCAAGTTCACGGTGGGGACCAGTGGGAACCAGACATGACTTCACACCCCGCCAGTACTGAAGAAGTAGTCCCCGATGAGTCCCGAGAGGAATACAACGCTACCGAGAGAGAACTCGGCACGGAAGAAGACGGGGAGAGCACCGTGGAGATAGAGCTCCAAGGCTCCGCAAGGAGTACCCCGAGGGAAGGCTCCCCTATACAACCGCCTTCTCCCAGCGAGGCAGAGAGGACCCTACAGCAGGCCTTCCTCATCAGCCTGAACGCCGCTGCTGAACGCGACCGACTGCAGATCCAGCAGCGGAGCGAAGAAGAGCATATACGTCTAGAAATAAGACGCATTCAGAGAGAAGAGAATGTGGCCCGAGACCGAGCAGACAGCCAGCGAGCAGCTGCTGGTGCTCTACGGGACGCAGAGCGCGACAGACAGCAAGCGCAACTAATAGAACAGCTGATCAGACGGACAACACCCTCTCCCTCCGCCAGAGGCTCCAGGAACTCGTCTAGACACACCTCCAGGGCGGCATCCCCTAGCCGAGTAAACAACCCTGAACTTGACCAACAGACGAGGTCTATACCCCCCACAGACCACCTCCCCCCACCGGTCCAAGCGAGACCTAGCAACCGGGAAGGAGCAGCATATCCTGTGGAGAGGCTAAACCAGAGACTACAAGCACTGGATGACCTAACTGAAGACGAAGAGGAAGAGGAGGAGAACCACGCCCGATGACAGCACAGTACTCTACCGGACCAGGAGGTCCGGTACAGCCCAGGCTATACTCCCGCGGAGCTGCGCTACAGACCCCCGACTCTATACACGGGTGAGCACGACGCACGACCCGCACCGAGGAACAGCACCTGGACAAGCGGGCCATGGTACACTGCCGGTACCAGCCCATACCAAGGAGCGGGAGGAGACTCGCCTAGGAGGCCTCTCCCCCAACGCTCGCCGATGTATCCACAGTCAGCGTCATACATTGGCCCGCCTATGGTACCCGACTTCACCCAAGAGAACCGGGCCCAGTATACAGAACTCTGCATGTGTCTGGAGACCATGTTGGTGGATGTATTGGATGAACGCCATAAATACGCCATCCTACTGAAGCACTTAAAGGTACCCCGCGCACATAATATAGCGCTCGCCTACGCGACTTCCACCACCCCATACACAGCAGCGCTGGTAGCATTGGACCAGAGGTATGGGCGCATATGGGATTACGTGATCCAGGAGATCCGACACATCGACCGCTTACCCCCAGCAATAGACAATCGAGCACTGGACGACCTGTCCATCAGAGTGCAGTCCCTGGTAGGGATGTTGGGAGCGCAGAGAGAGAAGGGGAGGCATGAACTTTACGCCAACTCAAATGTGGAAAGGATCTTGGAGAAGCTGCCGCCCGCTCGACAGGAGCGTTTTAGGCGGCAGAGAGACCACAGAGACCCGAATGGCCCCGAACCGAACCTCCTCGATCTAGCAGACTTCCTGGCGAGAGAAGTCAGCAGCCTACGGCTAGATACATTCGGACGGAGCACCCCTGGCTCCAGAGAAGGAACCAGACGACTAAATGATGGAAGAAGATCGGTGACTGTGATGCACCAATCGGAGTCAGTACCGAGCAGCAGGAGCCACAGTACCCCCTCCAGAACGGAGAAGTGGAAGATAGTGTGCCCCTACTGTGAGAAAGAACACTGGCTAGCGCAATGTGACTCCTTCCCCAAGCTGAACGCGGAGGAAGCAAGTCAATGGATAAAGTCCAACAAGCGCTGTTTTCGCTGTGCGCGCTCACACATGGCAGCCGAATGCCGCTTAAAGAAAAGGTGCACCAAGTGCGATGGAGCCCATCTGGACATACTTCACGACAGTAACAGACGGCGCCCTTCACACGCACCATCCAGCAGCAAAGCGAGCGTCATGTACATTGATCCCGCCAGCAGCAGTGGAGCCCGAGTACTCCTAAAAGTAGTGCGTGTGACACTAAGCTACCAGAATAAAGTCCTGGACACTTACGCCGTCCTCGATGACGGGTCAGAGAAGACCCTTCTGCTCGCCTCCGCTGCGGCCCAGCTAGGGCTGCGGGGAAGCGAAACCCAAATGACAATTCGGACAATAAGACGAGATTTGAAGACGATAAAGGGCGAGAATGTCTCATTCTCTATCGCAGCAAGCGGCCAGCCTGAGCGACGGTACCAGATTACAGACGCTTTCACCAGCCAAGAAATAGGACTGTCGCGGTACACATACCCCGTCGCCAAGCTGATGGAGAAATATGTACATCTGCGCAAGTTACCGATCCCGCTCATAGACAATGCTATGCCGACCCTGTTGATAGGCTCCGACCATGCAGACCTCATTGTCCCGATAGACCGGGTTCATACCGGACCCCGAGGCTGTCCTGCAGCAGTCGAGACCCGTTTGGGATGGACACTCCAAGGCCCGCTCGCCAAATCTCTCAACCGAAGTACAGCCACTAGATGTCTCCACTCCCGAGTCACGGAGGGAGAAACCGCACTCCTGCAACACGTAGAGCGGCTATGGACCTTGGAACAAATGCCCTTTAAGAACGGAAAGAAAGACATTCGCTCTAAAGATGACATTTACGCCATTCACCTCCTCGAGACAGGGACCAAGAGAGTCCCGGTCAACGGCGTGTTGAGATACGCCACGCCACTCCTGCGGCGAGAAGGAATGCCTACTTTCCACGCCAAGACAGACGCCACAGAACGGTACCTGCTGAACACGGAGCGGCGCTTAGCCAAGAACCCCGCCCAAGAGAGTGTATACCGTTCTGAGATTGAGAAGCTCATCACAGCGGGACACGTCACAAAGATGGACATTAAAGAGGCTGACCAGACCACTGAATCGTGGTACGTGCCTCACCACAAGGTCCATCACAACGGTAAAGACTGCATAGTATTTAACTGCAGCTACCAGATCGGATCCCAAAATCTGAATAAAGAGTTACTGCCCGGTCCCACACTCGGCCCCTCCCTACTCGGCGTTCTACTCCGCTTCCGCCAGGAAAGGGTGGCCATCAGCGGGGACATTAAAGGAATGTTCCTGCAGGTGAGATTAGTAGAGGAGGACAAGCCCCTGTTACGGTTCCTATGGAGAGAGAAGCCAGGAGATGAGCACCCAGCCATCTACCAATGGGAAGTCCTCCCCTTCGGAACGACGTGCAGCCCCTGCTGTGCTACATTTGCACTACAGAAACATGTAGCAGAGGACCCAGCAGCGGACGAAGAGGTCCGACACAGCGTAAAGAACAGCTTCTACGTAGACAACTGTCTACAAAGCCTTTCAACCCAGGAAGAAGCCGAGGCTCTCCTGATTAAACTCCGCGCCTCATTGATCAAAGGCGGCTTTGATCTCAGGCAGTGGGCCAGCAGCGATCCGCAAGTACTGCGCAGCCTCTCCTCCGAGGACAAGGCAGCCAGCAGCGAGACCTGGATGGCTACAATCCCGGGAGAAGCCCAGGAGATGACCCTGGGATTGGTGTGGCGATTCAAAACAGATTCGCTTCACTACAGACACAAGCCCCTGACTACGGAGCAGGGAAGGCCGGCGGCGGCGCCGACCACCAGACGGAGTGTGTACACAACACTCGCCCGACAATATGACCCGCTAGGATGTATTCTACCGTACACCACCAGGGCAAAAATGATTGTACGAGCATTGTGGGACAAGGACCAGGGCTGGGACGACCCCATTCCCGCACACCTTGCATCCACCTGGAGAGAGTGGGAGATGGAGCTCCACTCACTCCCAGGCGTTAATATGCGCCGAAGCTACTTCCCACCCACGGTGAGGCCAGAGACATGTAAAATGGACTTACACGTCTTCAGTGACGCCTCAGAGGTCGCATACGGATCAGTAGCCTACTTGCGGGCCCAAGAAAAGGGGGGAGAGATCTACACAGCATTTGTCCTCGCCCGCTCGAGAATAGCCCCACGCAAGCAACAATCTATCCCACGTCTAGAGCTCTGCGCAGCCCTAGCCGGAGCGCACCTAGCCACGCTCATCCAACGTGAGCTCACCATACCGGTGTCTAGAACAATCCTGTGGTCAGATTCCACGACAGTACTCGCCTGGATCAAATCGGACTCATGCAAGTACAAAGTCTTCGTGGGAGTCAGAGTCACCGAGATTCAAGACTTAACCGAAGAGTTAACCGGAGAAACAGAGTGGCGCTACGTTGATACAAAACAGAACCCAGCTGACGTCATCACCCGGGGAATGCCCCTAGATGACCTCACCCGTCGCAATGTCTACAGTGACGGCCCCGCATTCCTAAGACTCCCGGAAGGACAGTGGCCCAGGCCTATCCCGAGGGAAGCAAGTCCAGAGGAGGTAGAAAATAAGAAGCCTGTGTTCTGTGGATTGAGCACTGTTATCTACCCAGTTACCCCCAACACACTCCTGATGGGGCGGCTAGATCCTGCATTACCCCAGACCATGTACCGGCCTGAAGAAGCGAACGGCCGACGAATGTGGAGGTACAGCCAAGTATTAGCCGACAAGTTTTGGAGCAGTTTCCTACTGCACTACCTACCGTCTCTACAGACCCGCCAGAAGTGGGTAAAGGAGAGAGACAATTTGACAGAAGGAACAGTCGTCATGATTATTGATCAATCACTGCCCAGAGCTATGTGGCCGGCCGGCCGCGTAAGCAAAGTGATCACCGGTGCCGACGGCAAGGTCCGAGCAGCTGAAGTGCTCGTCCAGGGTCGCACTTACACCCGTCCCGTGGCGAGGCTCATAGAACTGCCCCGACTCCCAGACACAATCGATGATGACCATGACCCTATAAACCTATGACTTTGTGAAGTTGACTGACCCCTACAGCAAACCCTTATGTGTAAATAGACAACGCGATTAATCTGTCTCTGTTTAACTGATTAGGTCTGGGACCAATCAGGGGGTGGCTGTTGTGAAGGGCCAGATTAAACCGAATATATATATTTATTTATATATATATATATAATTGTATTTGTATATTCTCTAATATTCCCTGATATCCCTTGTATATTCCTTGTACAATATGCATTGAATATCCATTCTAGCCTACTGAACTTCCCATAATAGTCTCCATTCTACTATTGGTCGAGACCTTGGTGCCAGGCTGCCATACCCCTCAGACCCAGTTCAAACGTACCGCTCAACATGTACGAACAAGTCCTAGTTCCGCGTAGGAATCTGGCTACCGCACCACTAATGGGACTATTTGTTCATAGTGCGTATATATACTGCACTACTAAAGTAGGACTTCCTTTTCAGTCCAGTTTCTTACCCTCCAATAGAGTCACAGACGTAAAGCCTCCCCGCGACGCCACGTGTGGGAGTAAGGCCAAGTTCGGCTTACCATCGGTATTGAGACATCGTGTATATTAATATTTGAATAGTCATATTTGGCACTATATCGTCGAGTTGGACGTAGTCTATTAAGCTAATAATAGTCTGTTAATATATAGTGCTTCGTGCGGTGAGAATACTACCGTAGTCAGTACCCCATCGTTTCGGGCAGAGAACTGGCTGCTTATCCAGGGTGGTTGACCCCACGTGAAGCTGCACCCGAGGAGCCCCAGAGCCGACGAGCGAGTGGACCTGTATACCGGATTATTCTACCGACGACAGCCCGCCTTCCCCGGCACGGATTATGCTTTGTATACGTTGATTATTCCATGGATAAAGACCCCCGACACTGCCGTGTGTTGGAACCCCCCCCCCTGGAGAGGACGCAAGGTGAGGAGACGCTCTGCAAGACGAGGTCGCTTCACGTCTCTCCCCCGTGGACCGGAGGACGCCGGCCCACAAAGAGTCCATCTGCTTTCATCTGTGGTCCAAGGATCGCCGGCGCATTGAACGGCACTACAGTGGGTTCACCTGGGATACCCTTGGCCGGATGAGGCAGCCGGATTCTACCCCCCCCCCCTTCCTACTCCTGTCGGCTTACAAGCGACCGGATTAACCCCCCCTAGTGTATCCAGTCTATAATCATATTAAAGTATCATTGCTGTTATTCCTTAACTATTCCAGGTCGTATATGTACCACCTGCGCCTTCAGAGATTGGACATTCTCTATTGATATACCGACGAATACTCTTGCCATAAAAGTGCATACTAATTCCCATTCATAAATGTGATTGATTTGATTAAGTGCTTGCTCTACACACCATCGCTGTGTAGAAATAAAGACCTATTTCTAATTCGTACATTTGTGTTGGATCCGTTTCATCTACGTGACAGTGTTCATCATAATATATTTATGCCGAGTACTGGGTGGCCGAATATTAAGTACAAAGGTAGTGGTAGTAAGTATCATATCTAGTAATACAGTCAGGGAATTGTACCCCTCAGTTACAGCAACAGTAGTGTAATTATGGTCAAAACCCTATAAATAGCATTTGGAATAATAGATCTTTCTCTCAGAATGAATGCAGCATGGTTTATATAGCGTTATCGGAATATACGGGGTGTAGGCTACTGACTGACTGCGCTCCGCGTAGCTTGATTGATTGATTGATTGAAAAGTTTATTAACAGATTGCAGAATGGGTACAGTACAGTACAGCTCAGTACATACAATTGTTAATTGGGGATGCAGACCAGAGAAAGACTTTCGTCTTGTTTACATCAGGGTCCCCCATTTTCAATTCATCATAAATCATAAAGCTCAATTCGTTATTATTTTGCGCAGACCGCAGAAACACGGGAACGTTTTGATTATATTTAAAAGGCTTTACGTTAAACGAAACAAGTGGAATTTCGAAGCTGTAAGCAGAATACAAGTCATATGAATATAGTGTTCTTCCCCCTTTTTACTGTATAAGAAAGAATAGAAAACGCATTGCAATGACACCAGATAGTGGACAGACTATGTATATGATGGGATTCAAGTTCGCGTTTTTGTTGATCATAGGCATGCTGTCAGAGTATGATATCTTAATCAAACATTCTAGAACATTTGTCGTCACAGATCATGTCCTAATAGAACATAGGCTATGGCATGGATCGTGATATTGTGTGGACTGTTATTATTACTGTACCGGTACCACCCATTGTGACAACAGCCTTGTGAGTCCCGCACACAAACATGATGGACTTCAAGTTCATGTATTGAAAGGCAGGCTACATCATACATGCAGTGAGATTCATTGTTCTTGTATATGCTCTCGTATTATTGTTTATATAGGCTACCCAATACTGACATCAAAATAGATTGTAGTATGCCTCTAGAAATCATATGCAGCAGGTAGAAAATTGACGGGAGATCCATCGCGATTTGGAATAAAATTTAGGAGAACTTTAATCCCTGGGTATTAATCAAACAACACGGGAAAAGGCAGTCATATTCCAGCGCGATATTTATTAGTGTTTGCGCTGCCCAGGCAGCAATGGTTAATAGATATCATATCCGACATCACCGTAAGTGTACACGTCTGTCAGCCTGTCTCATGACACGCTTCCCTCGGCTTAGTCCATTTTTCCACATTTCATGGGTGTATTCCATTACCGTATATGGTTAATCGGGGCGTTTCTGGTATGCAAATACGTGAAAGTGTGCACGAGCCTCGGCGCAGAGCCAAGGTGGGATTCATCATGACAGGTGTGCGTAGAGCCTGCATACGCACGTGTGATGAATCCCGACTTCCCTGTGCGTACACTGGTTCTACATTCCGTGCTTACGTGTGGAAATAGAACATGTTCTACGCACACATTGATGAATGAGGGCCCAGGAATATGCAAATGGACCTTGTAGAAGTGGAGGAGTATTCCATTTACTTAGGTATGTATTTTAGGCAGATTTTCAGAAAATAGGGCTCCGGGCTTAAAGGGGAACTCCAACATTTTGGGAAATTAGCTTATTTAACATCTTCCCTGGAGTTAGACAAGAAGATACATACCTTTTTTGTCTCTGTGCGTGCATTTTAGCTTTGGGAATAGACGCTCCGTTAGCATAGCTTAGCTTCATCACTGGAAGTGAGGCAGGACAGTAGCCTTACAGTGCCTTACAGTGTATTGCAAGGTCTGACATTGACCAAACTTGATATGCATGACCTTGGTGGGCTCTAGGTCAACTCCTGAAAAGGGGGTCAATGTCAGACTTTGCAATCAAAAGTTAGGGGGCTAATAACCCTTGCCATAATTTCAGTGCGCCCCCTAACTTGTGATTGCAAGGTCTGACATTGACCCCCTTTTCAGGAGTTGACCTAGAGCCCACCAAGGTCATGCATATCAAGTTTGGTCAATGTCAGACCTTGCAATACACTGTAAGGCACTGTAAGGCTACTGTCCTGCCTCACTTCCAGTGATGAAGCTAAGCTATGCTAACGGAGCGTCTATTCCCAAAGCTAAAATGCACGCACAGAGACAAAAAAGGTATGTATCTTCTTGTCTAACTCCAGGGAAGATGTTAAATAAGCTAATTTCCCAAAATGTTGGAGTTCCCCTTTAAGCGTTTAATGGAATGAGTGATATGTGGGTCCCTGTGCAGGGCTCGCCAGAGTCCATGAAGGGTTCAGTAGTAACGAGTCAACAGTTCTGACAGTACTGATGCTCCAATTATAGCAAGTTTAGACCTGGACCCAGACGAGATAGCTGCCATATTGTTTCATCCCAGAATGCCAGTTGATTATGACCCTCTCAGACCGCAGCCCTGGATTAATGACGGCCATTACCTCGATGGCCAAAACACTCAGTGAGGAAGATTCAGTGCCTAGCGACAGTCCTCTGCCAATCAATTCAGAGCACGGTGGGCAACTCGGCCCGGGTAATAGCTTGTAAAGGGGGTGAGGGGGGGGGACGACGACAACACAGGTGTTGATGGAGCACGATGGGTGTAGGAAATAGGGGAGCTATTGTTCATTCATTCATTTTATTTTATTTCGTACATGGGGATACAGTTAATCTTTGCACAATATCACCAACATCTTTTTTTTTAACATGACACATCCATGGCCGAAAAGGAGCAGGATGAAGAAAACGTATGTTTCATGCCCCCTTCCAAACTTCATATTTATTTTAACATAATGGTCAGCTCAAGTGCACCTTACAGCTTCATACCATATAATAATAATAATATAATAATAATAATAATCATTATACACTGTTCTCCAGGTGTTCTCCAGGTAGGCATGAAAGAAAAAAAGATGACAAGAATAAAACTCAAATACTCTTTAAACACAAATATTCTTAAAAAAAATCATTAAAAGTTGATTATAACAGCCTGGCATATCAGATTAGAAAACCTAAGCTTTTTCACAAATACAAGGCAAAGCCTGTACCCATATATCTGAAGGTATACCATCATGTATCCAGACTATGGTATAATATACACTTTTTCCAATACCACCATGAACTTTATTTATTTGATTATTTATTAATATTTAAATATATTTAATCCAGATGTCCCATCGCAGTGTCATTTGAACCAGGAAATGCCAAATATGGTAAAATACTGTTTAAAAAACAAGTAGGAAGAATATACTGTGATATAATTTGGTCAAATCCTCCTACCCTTCTGTTACAGTAGTACTCTGCAAAATTTGACTGTGTAGGTGTGTTGGACCCAAGTGCAGGACAGAACGGCTAGACAAGAGGCAGGTGTTGATTCTCAAACAAAATTATGTTTATTTGTTTTTGCGAGATATCAAAAAGGGCATACAACGTGGCACAAAGAAAATGGGAGACTACTCTCGTCTCCAAAACAGGGAAAATAAAGTAGAGAAAACACTGTCTCCAAAATCTGGTACAAAACAAAACACGTCGGGCGATGGTGCTACATAAAGCACATAACATGGTATCCAAGTGAGAATATAAGACAAGGTCATTATATCGGCGGCAACTGACTTATCCTCCAAGACGGGAGCGATAAGCGTATCTTCACGAAAGTGTACTCACGGTAATGTTCAGTGAACGACTGACAATATGAATAGTAAACATGGAGGACATATAAAGCAGAGCATACTCTACACACCAGGTACCAATCAGGGCAATCAGGGCAGAAAGACAGGTAATTACCATCCCAGGTGAGAGCAAAACCCCAAACGTTACACCCTTCCTCCTAAAAGTGTGTACACGTTCCGTTTAGACCGGGATGGGATCAGTCATCTCTTCGTTTATGACCCGTCATATTAAACAGGTTATCACCTCGGATTTTCAGAATCATCTGCAATTTGTTCCATAGTTAACAAGCTAACGTTTGATATATTGGTTGATGTGTATTTCCTCAGATAGCTGGTATATTTTAAATTTTAATCCAGGCTTCAATAGAACTGACACCAAAGTCTGACGCCAGGTAGAGCATAGAACGCTGGTATTCTGACGTGATGACCCTTCCTTCTTTTATGGTTTCCTTGCATGTCACCCCAATGAGAGGGAGGCCTCTTCTCTTCCTCACCCTTGCCATCTCTCCTTCCCTCTCTCTATTTCTCTCTCTCTCTCTCTCTCTCTCTCTCTCTCTCTCTCTCTCTCTCTCTCTCTCTCTCTCTCTCTAACTCTCTCTCTCTCTCTCTCTCTCTCTCTCTCTCTCTCTCTCATCTCTCCTCCATCTCTCACTCCATTTCCCACCCCTCTCTTTTCAAGCCTCCACCTCTCCGTCTCTCACCCAGCCACGCTTCTCTCCTCTAAGCTAAACCGAATGAGAGCGTGAGGGACTTAGAGGGAATTTCCCTTTTTAATATGACACCACTCATTGTAAGCTACTCGTCTGTGGGGAAATTGCTGCCGATATTTATGACCATTTGCATTCGGCTTCAGCGCTCAGCTTTCCTCCGCCGGGGGATGATATTATTATTAATATGATTCATTTCTCAGCCATCTTTCTTGCCTCGTCCTTTTTCAAGCACCACCTTCGCTCAGACGGGTTTGAGAATCGTTCTTTTGTATATGCCAGTGAGCGACGTTACCGACCGCAGCGATGATGAAGATATTCTGAAGAGAGACATTTAAGCGATGAAAAACCACGACTTGGGAGGAACGGATTACCATTCTCTCTATGATTCATGATGTCCTCCATATCCACATGGACAAACTTTCCTCCAATGACAGAATTAATTTGATTTGCGGCGCCTGACTCAAAGAAAAGTCGGTTTTCTTCTTACTGTCCTTTTGTACCTGCTCCAGTCCCCTCAAAAACTATCTCAACACAGTCCTGTATATAAACTAGAGGTGCAGGACACCAGGTTTAATCTCAACACAGTCCTGTATATAAACTAGAGGTGCAGGACACCAGGTTTAATCTCAACACAGTCCTGTATATAAACTAGAGGTGCAGGACACCAGGTTTAATCTCAACACAGTCCTGTATATAAACTAGAGGTGCAGGACACCAGGTTTAATCTCAACACAGTCCTGTATATAAACTAGAGGTGCAGGACACCAGGTTTAATCTCAACACAGTCCTGTATATAAACTAGAGGTGCAGGACACCAGGTTTAATCTGAACACAGTTTGGAAGCATGTAATAGGCCAAGTAGGGTGTCCATCTTAGCTAACCAATGTCTTTGTCTTAATGTCATTGGTAAAACCAAGGAGCTGATCGTGGATTTTAGGAGAACACAGCAGGGGACACACACACCACTGTGGATAAACGGGGCTACCGTGGACAGGGTGAGCAGCTTTAAGTACCTGGGGGTCCACATCTCAGAGGACCTGACATGGAGTCGTACGACTCAGTCGTAAAAAAAAGGCGAAGCAGCGCCTCTACCACCTGAGACAGTTAAGGAAGTTCAGAGTATCGGGAAGATACTCCAGTCCTTCTACTCCGGAGCTGTAGAGAGCATCTTGACTGGAAACATCACTACCTGGTTTGGAAACAGCACGGCACAGGACAAGAAGGCCCTACAGAGAGTGGTGGGCTCAGCTGAGCGTACCACGGGTATTGCACTACCACCCCTGCAGGTCTTATATAACAAGAGGTGCAAATCCAGAGCCTGCAGAATAATGAAAGACCCTCACAACCCCAACAACAGCCTGTTCAAGCTGCTGCGGTCAGGCAAACGCCTGTGCACACTAGCAACTAGGACAGAGAGACTTCGGCTCAGCTTCTTCCCCCAGGCCATCAGAGTCTTGTACACTGAACTCTCCACACACAAGCACACATGAGCACACACACAACCAGTGTTGTGCTAGTTACTGAAAAATAGTAACTCAGTTACTTTACTAGTTACTTCATTTCAAAAGTAACTCCGTTACTTTACTAGTTACTTACACCCAAAAGTAAGGCGTTACTGTGAAAAGTAACTATTTAGTTACTTAAAAAAATTTAAAAGATTGCTCCCATGCCCTTACAGATACTCAAAATCGGTTGATCAACTTGACAGTTTCCATTCACATCACTGAACTCTGCTAAGCAATGTGGTCTAGATACAAACACAAATCTGACACAAACACAAATGTTGTCCCGAGTCCCGACGTAATAAGAAATGCGCCATGCCTAATTGTATCGCCGCTTAGGTTGCAGGAAAAGCCTTGATGTCGCTGGAGCGTTTAATTATAACCATCTTGCAACGTTGTTTAAGATATCAATCGTGCATTGCAACGTTAGAATAGTTAGGATATCAATTGTGCATGAAAGGACTATATTTATATAGTTTGATTAGTATTGATGAGATTCCCTGGCAGATTCGTACAGACAAAATCCGTTGATCAACTTGAGTTTTCATTCATTTGCATTCACATCACTGCACTCACCAAAGTCTGCGGTGGTCGAGATGTAAGGTTAGTCCAGCAGCCCCTCAAACATTTTCTTTATCTCATTTCCATGTTGTATATTCTCTCTCCAAGTAGTTGGAAAAAGTGTTCCGTCCCATTTGCTGTGTGTCGCCTGGTATCATGCTAACTACCGTAGATCCCTGAAAGCGGGTGGTGAGTGGCTTCGGATGAGTCCTGGTCGTTAACGTTAGACTCCAGTATCTTTGAGCCAAAACACAAATGACATTTAACTAAAACGTTATTTTCTTTGTGCTCGACAAAAGAGAAATAGTGAGAATATCCATGTGTACAAACACGAGTAGCTGGGCGCTGCCATGATGACAGTCAGGACTATAGTCAACAAAACACGCCCCCGGCACAGAGTACGCCCGTCCCCGCAGGCAGACAGGATAATAATAATAATAATCATCACTACCGCTCGCTATCAATCTACGCAGTATATAACGCAAATAACGCAGTAACGAACCATTCAGTAAACGCTAACGGCGTTACTGAATTTCAAAAGTAATGCGTTAGAGTACTAGTTACCGCCAAAAGTAACGGCGTTACTGTAACTTTGTACTTTGTAACGCATTAGTCCCAACACTGCACACAACACACATACTGTATACGCTCCACACTAACAGTCACTTTAGCACGAACACACACACACACACACACACACACACACACACACACATGCTGCACACGCTCGCTCACACTCAACGGTCACTTTACACAACGAAAAGGTCACTTAAAAAAAGAAAAAAAAGAACGGGAGTGGTTCTTGTATAGTAAATAGATGGATATAGCAAGATAGCATAAGGATATATAGTATAACTGTATATTGTATAGTATTGTATAGTAGTGTACATAAGACCCAGTGCCTCATCCGTACACTACTAGCACTATCGCAGGACCTTAGCATGTCTTTTACCATGCTTTTTGTAAACTTTATGTACATTATACCTGTCATGTCTTATTCTTATTACTTGTATTATTGCACAATCGCTGCGGGCATGACCACCCGCATTTCACTGTATGCCTTGTATGCCGTGACAAATAAAACTCTTGACTTGACTTGACTTGACCTCTAGAGGTCTTGGTATACTGGCTTTTAACCTCTTAAGCCCTAGCAATATTTTCTGAAAATGTGCCTAAAAGTACATAACCAAGTAAAAGGAAGATTGCTCCACTTCTACAAGGTCCATTTGCATGTTCTTGGTATCTATATGCATCTATGGACCTCAGTGAATGTATTCCCAGTGTAAAAAATATTGTGTCCGTTACTACGCTTGAGTAAATTGTAATGAACCAAAGGAGAATATAAATTATTATAATTCTTTTCATCTTTGACGGTGAATAACACCATGCTAACATTGACCTGCCATTGAAAAACTTAGCTCATTCAGCACCTTCTTGAGATCAAGTGTACTAAGAATCTAAGCAAATTAACAAAGGGAAGATGGGCGGTCAGGTGGCGTAGCAGAGATTGTGCTCGTCACCAATGCAAGAGGCTGCGGTCTCGACTCCCTGAGAGTCAGCATTGCCTTGGCTTGGGCTGATCGCTATACTAACTCGTTTGGCACACGTTACACTCTCCCGGTGAGAATCTGCGCTGCCAGGCTGGCTGCCGGCTGGCTGCACATGTGTCGGAGGAAAGCATGTGGACAGTCTCCGGCCTCCCGGACCAACAGTAGGGGGGTGCGCAACAACCAGGAAGGGGGTTGGGAATTGGCCTAACGACTAACAGTGGGATGGGAGAAAAATCAGAAAAAGGAGGGGGAAAAAGATAACAAAAAACTAAAAAACTAAAAAACAAAGGGAAGATGATTTACAGTTTTTTTTTGTAGATACAGTACTGAATGTTGCCATCCGGACACATGTCATTTGAAATATGAATATAGAATATAGAATATCAGGCCTATAAATGACCTTATGATGCCTCATTGCATCCGTTAGCTTCTGAGGACGTGCAGAAAGTACGCAACAAAGGAACGCAGGAGGCGCAGCTTGCGCTCCTCGTGCAAACAAACGTATTTAAATGCAAGTGTAGCGAGACTCTAAGATAAACCTTGTGGTCCTCCTCTCCTCTCTAGCGTTCCTGCTTATGAGTAACTTAACTTAACTTGCTGGTTTATGAGCTTTCTAACAGGAGGCTGAGAGATGGTGGGACTCTCTTCTCCTGTTACTGTTCTGTTACGATGACTGTGTGAGAGCCAGTGTGAGTCCAGACATACAGTACCATCACATTTGCGAAGACTCACTATAACAATCCGTTATTATTATTAGTGAGTCTTAGTGAGTCTTCTCAAAGATGATGAGACTTGCCATGGTCCAGTTGATAACCAATTATTACATTGGCGTGACAAATCCTTTCTTGAACACCCCCCCCCCCCCCCCCCCCCCCCAATCACCTACCCTCATTGATGGGAATAGGTAGAGCTGGTACAAATTATGGGAACAATTGCGGATGACAAACTAAGCCTTGAGCCTAATGTGAAGGCCATCTTAAAACGAAGGCCACCAGCGCTAATTCTTCACATCCACACTGTGGGACACCCGGGTCATGCAAGCGCGTATTTAGAGGCAAGTGTACCGAGACTCTAATATAAACCTGGTGGTCCCACACTGAAACCTGCTCTCCTCTCTATAGGGAGTCTGAAGTCACTTTGGACCGCCCGCGAGGTCCACCCGTATAGGGATTTATCATTGGGAAAATGGATTATCGGCTATTGTAACAATTCTGCCTCATGAACATTGGAAAGCTTTCCATTTTTGCACAAAATGAGTTCCCTTCTATCACTAACATTATTGTTTAAGCATTTATGGTTGAAATAAAATGCGGCGATTTTTTTTACGATTAATTGCGAATTATTTCATGTTGAGCTATAGATTGTGGATGAAAATACGCACAGAAAGGTATACCATGCAAATGTGCATGCTTTATTTGTTTTAAAACGAGACGATTTAGAAATGATGAAATGATGGGCAATGGGGAAATACGTTGCAAATTTGCGGAGGTGGACCAGGCCGGAGAGGCAGCAATGACGTAACCACTGCACCTCCCTCTACCTGCCGTCCCTGCAGTGAGTCCTCTCAGCCAGAGCGCCCGGCCCTGCAGAACGCCTTGCTCCCTGCGCACCACCTGCGCCAACTGCACCAGCCAGGCCATGGAGTGCATGTGTGCAGCGGAGCGCGGCGCTGCGTGGAGTCCTCCGCCTACGTCGTGTCCTTCCCTACGGACAGTGTCTGGAGTGGCAGACCCAGGACTGCATCGGTGAGAGGAAGGACCTTTTTACTTATTTTATATATTTTTTATCATGGCCTATTCATATTTGTATTAAATTAATATTAATATTTTCTACACTGATTTCCTGTCAGCAGCAGCTGGGCGAGGTAACCTCACGGCCCAACTGCAGTGGCTTCTACTACATTGCAATAAGCTATACGTTCTCGCTCTTTTTGATTCACCAGATAGTTAAAAAAAAAAAACACAACATGTAGACAGAATATCTATTTATTAACCCTTTCACTACCACACTACCAAAGGGTTTACCCGTGTGTATTGTCGCAGTGACAGGGTTAACCTTTTGGTAGTGTGGTAGTGAAAGGGTTAATACATAGATATATTCTGTCTACATGTTGTGTTTTTTTTTAACTATTTGGAATCAAAAAGAGCCGAACTTATAGCTTATTGCAATGTATTAGAAGCCTGAGTTGGGCCGTGAGGTTATCTCGCCCAAGATGCTGCTGACAGGAAATCGGCATCGAAAATAGGCTTCGGATTTTTTTTTTAAAAACAGCAGGAGACGGTTCAAAGGGAGACAAATGGAGTCGCTCTCACTTCCTAGAATGTGTCACGCAGGACATGCAAGATGCAGCGTTGGTGGGTTTACATTCACCCCAATGGGAGATGGGTCTGTGTGTGTGTGATGTATCTAGGTGTATGTCTGTGTTTGCCCTGAAGTTAACAGCATCCCACCTGTTAAATAATGTACATGTCTAGTCTCTCTCTCTCTCGTCTCTCTCTCTCTCTCTCGTCTCTCTCTCTCTCTCTCCCTCTCCGTCTCTCTCGCTCTCTCTCTCTCTCTCTCTCTCCTCTCTCTCTCTCTCTCTCTCTCTCTCTCTCTCTCTCTCTCTCTCTCTCTCTCTCTCTCTCTCTCTCTCTCTCTCTCTCTATCTCTCCCTCTCCCTCTCTATCTCTATATCTCTCTCTCTCTCTATCTCTCTCTCTCCTCTCTCTCTCTCTCTCTCTCTCTCTCTATCTCTCTCTCTCTCTCTCTCTCTCTCAGCATGTGGAATGTTAAATAACGCTGACAGCCATTATACTATACAATATGTTTCAATATTGAATAAAAATGTAATAGAAATCGTATATTTTAAGTGCATGAGCCACAGGCAACCGTCAACTCATCAAATAGGGGTTGCCATGTTTTCAGGAAGATATCGTCTCTGTTAATACATTCTCTTCATATGAAGTTTTATTCCCCAGATACCTGACAACCACTTCCACTGTTGTAAGATAAGGCGTTTGGCCAACGGTGTACAGAGGGAAGTGAGTTGGCCCTCATATTTATAATGGGAGGATTAACTACCACTGATCCAAAGATAGCAAGTAATGGATCTGGTGTGATAGTTGTATTTAAAGGAACACGGCAAGATTGTGGAAAATGCACTTTACCATCTTCTCCAGAGTCAGACACGGTGATAGATACCAATTTCCTCTGTGTGCTCAGTAGAAAGCTATCTGACTGCAAGATAGCCAAGCTTAGCACAAATGAATGGAAGAGGATATGGACCACTAGGCTAGCTTAAAACTCTGGGAGAGGTGTTTTTGGCCAACAACTAGGCTATTAGAGCCTATAGTTACCGTCGGTAGTGTGATAGTAAAGGGTTAACCTTCTGTAGTGTGGCAGTGAAAGGGTTAACCTGCTGTTGTGCGGCAGTGAAAGGGTTAACTTTGGGCGGCACCAACACTGATGAGTTAGTGTTCTGGTCTCTTGTTTTGTTATCACAGGTGTATACGGTGAGAGGTGTTTAGGTACTTGGCATGACGCCTGCACTTTGAATAATGGAGTCTGTGAACTACTTCAACTTAAAGGGGAACTATCTTATAAATGGCCTTTTTGAGTGTTTAGCATTGTTTCCTAGCTATGTGAACTTATATTAATATGATCTATGTCTCTAATTCTCATATTGGCGCATTCTTCCAATTCTCCTCTCACAATATTCACCCTCACTGAACTGAGTCATTTGAAAATGTGCTGATTTGTGATGTCAGAGAGACACCGCTGCATGATAATGTTGAGATACAAGATGAGCTGCACACAGTGGCTGGAGCTCAGCCTCAAAACGGCTCGAGATCTTGAGGTAGAAAAATGCTGTTTTTGAGGACTTGATTAGAAATACAAAACAATGAATAAAAAAAATATATATATTACAGAGGTGTTCCATAGACTCACAGGAATTGTGTAAAAGTGCCCAAATAGTGAAAGAAATAGTAAAATAGTTCCCCTTTAAAGTTGAAGTATGTGTGGCGTTTATAGAACTATGGTGATTGCATATTATCAATAACTGCCTCCCATATTTCTTCAGAGATTTCAGTATGGGGTTCTTCCCAATTCCCATTTTCACTTTGTCACCGGACACCTCTCTACATGAGCCTGTAACGTATCATAGAAGAAAGAGATCCCTACATGTCATCTACATGACGAAGGATGCTCTACAATAATAATGTGGCCTGTGAGTCCTAATCAAATTACTAATTTTGCGGTACTTATAGAATGTGCTGACAGGTGTGTACTTTTCATCCCATTCTTATTTGTAATCAGGTCACACACACACGCATGCATGCACGCGCGCGCACGCACACACACACACACACACGCACGCACGCACGCACGCACGCACGCACGCACGCACGCACGCACGCACACACACACACACACACACACACACACACACACACACACACACACACACACACACACACACACACACACACACACACACACACACACACACACACACACACACACACACACACACACACACACACACACACACACACACACACACACACACACACACACCCCACTGCCACACTTGCAGTGTCCAGGCAACAGGAAATCAATGAATGTCTCGTATCAGCGCATGTCTGACTCAGTATCGTCTTCCTACTACCATCATCCCAGACCTTTCTTCTCATCTCCAAGCCACCTGGGAGATGTTGGGAGGTGGTCGTTCAATTTGTTCTCCTGCTCCTCCCCTCCGTGTCTCATCGATGTACACGCGTCGGTCTTAGGGTTCTTTCCACGTGTGCCTTGTGTGTCCTTGAATTACCCACAAGGCTGCGGGGCAGTGGTTGGCTGATGGCCAGGGCGTGCGTTCACCTCTGGGCACCTGTAAACGCAGCCAGGGAAGAGACTCCCACTGCTCCACTCACTGATGGAGACCAAGGAACCTATACAACAAGGAGGGGTCAAACCTTCAGTGCTGCCGACATTGTCAGAATCTCGGATGTCAGAATCATCTGCAATGTGTTGCATCGTTAACTAGCTAACGTTTGATCTATCGGTTGATAGATAGCTGGTGTGACTCTGTGGTGTGACTCTGTGGACTCTGTGGACTGTGTGGACTCTGTGGACTCTGTGAACTCTGTGGACTCTGTGGACTCTGTGGACTGTGTGGACTCTGTGGACTCTGTGAACTCTGTGAACTCTGTGGACTCTGTGGACTCTGTGGACTCTGTGAACTCTGTGGACTCTGTGGACTCTGTGAACTCTGTGGACTCTGTGGACTCTGTGGACTCTGTGAACTCTGTGGACTCTGTGGACTCTGTGGACTCTGTGGACTCTGTGGACTGTGTGGACTCTGTGGACTCTGTGACTCTGTGGACTCTGTGGACTGTGTGGACTCTGTGGACTCTGTGGACTCTGTGGACTCTGTGGACTCTGTGGACTCTGTGGACTCTGTGACTCTGTGACTCTGTGGACTCTGTGGACTCTGTGGACTGTGTGGACTCTGTGGACTCTGTGGACTGTGTGGACTCTGTGGACTCTGTGACTCTGTGGACTCTGTGGACTCTGTGGACTCTGTGGACTCTGTGACTCTGTGGACTCTGTGGACTCTGTGGACTCTGTGGACTCTGTGACTCTGTGGACTCTGTGGACTCTGTGGACTCTGTGACTCTGTGGACTGTGTGGACTCTGTGGACTCTGTGACTCTGTGGACTCTGTGGACTCTGTGGACTCTGTGGACTGTGTGGACTCTGTGGACTCTGTGACTCTGTGGACTCTGTGGACTGTGTGAACTCTGTGGACTCTGTGACTCTGTGACTCTGTGGACTCTGTGGACTCTGTGGACTGTGTGGACTCTGTGGACTCTGTGACTCTGTGACTCTGTGGACTCTGTGACTCTGTGGACTGTGTGGACTGTGTGAACTCTGTGGAAAAAAAACCCTAAATGACATCCTGGCAGCATTATTAATGTCCACCATTGCATTATTGAAGCCTATCATACAATTAATGTCAAATGTAATCGATTAACAGCCCTGGCTTTCACAACTGTTGTGTGTCATAATGTGTCATATATTTCCACATCGTTTCAACATACACTTTATACACGTGCTGTATGAACACAACATCAGTTAAAGACAGGGACAGTCTCTGGTAACGGCGAGATGTAAACATGACACCGGTATGGTCCTTTGAGTAACAGCAGAGCAGTCATTGATGATGAATGTATCAAAAATAAAAGTACACATTCTATGTGACGTTTGTGTATTCCAGTGCTCAGTGTCTTGTATTATATCAGCGTGTTCTCCACTCCCTGCATGTCTCATAGCTGCCACAGAAACTAATTACAGGAACTGAGTACCATTGCTTTTAGCCAGTCACAGAGGGAAGGCCCTCGCGGACACACAACAATACAAACCTAATCAACATTTTAATGAGTTATAGATTTGTCTGCAGTTGATACACCTCTATAGCAGCTGCCAGCATGTCATTTGAATCCAAGACCACTGAATTTAATAAGGTTACCTTGACATTTATAATTTTACTGAATCTATCTTTCTCCACTGGACACTGGAAGCTATTGGGCTCGTTGGAGAAGTCTCTTTCTTTTCTTTTAGACTTTCTTAGCTTAGTGCAGGGGTCAGCAACCTTTTTGACATGGAGTGCCTGTTTGAAATATAGTTGTAACTAGTGTGCCTCAACAATATTCCATGCATCGTAAATGTTTTTTCTCATAATCAGGTCTTTTTAATGATAATTTTTACATTATTACATCATTATTGTTATTGTTATTATTAACAATATTATTATGATGGTTGTATCAACCCTAAATCTGAGTTGGGGGGGGGGGGGGGTGCAATGCAGACAAACAGCTGCATACAGTGCGACCATTACACTCACATTTGCCCATTCATTTTTGGACACATCACACACCATCGGTGTGTGTACTGTACGTGTGCTGTCATAGCTCCACCTACAGGCCTAATGGAGAACACCGGGAGAACACCAGGATGTGAATGGAGGGTGAATGTGAGGTGTAACGTTCCCAGGGCCGGGCCTTGCGGGTCCGGCTATATGAATAACGGTGAACATTTCCTCCCTCCTGACAATGGTCGCCTACCTGGTCCCCTACCTCCTAACATTGGTCTACTACCTCCTCTACCTTCCTCTTGTGGCCAGACGAGCCAGTTGGTTCAGACACTGTTAATACATGTCATCACTCACTTGCTTACTGTAATTAATGGAATGATTAATGGGATGTCACAGTGTATGTTGTTGTTGTTGAACTCCCCCACCCTGGTGTAAATTGGTTTCCCTGTGTAGTGTTGTTTGACGTATTGATTATTATTGGTAGTGTGTTGTTTTGCTCTGTGCTGTGTCTCCCCCCAGCTGGGGGCAATTAGTAATTAGGGTTGCTATTTATGTGTGGCTTGCCCTCACCTGGGTGCCTGTTCCTTAATGACAAGCAAGCAGTGCAAGAATGCGGAAGCATTCTACCGTAGTGGCGTGCGGTAATGCGCCTTTCATTTTCCGCCGCCCAGCGCCCAGGTGCGTGCACCGGCGGCGGCGTGCTCGCTCAGGTGCGTGCGTGCGCCGGCGTGCTCGCGCGAGGTGCCCGCGCATGCGCATGAGATCCCGCCTTGGTTCGACACGAGCGGAGCTCAATATATATAAGTCACCGCCCCTTATTCAGTATCCAGAAATAGCTCAATTGGCAAGACTGCATGGCTGTGGATCCTACGGCTCGTTGCTGGCGAGTTCGAATCCGTTAATTTTTTTAACGTGATTTTTTTTTTAACGTGTATTCTTTCGCCGGTTAAGGTTAGGCATGGTTAAGGTTAAGGTTAAGGTTAGGCATTGTTTCGGAGTTGGTTAAGGTTAGAACGGTTAAGTTTAGGCGCTGTTAAGGAGCTGGTTAAGGTTAGAGTTTGTCAAAGAGAATGGCAATATTCTTTCTATGGTTAAGGTTAGGCATGGTTAAGGTTAAGGTTAAGGTTAGGCATTGTTTCGGAGTTGGTTAAGGTTAGAACGGTTAAGTTTAGGCGCTGTTAAGGAGCTGGTTAAGGTTAGAGTTTGTCAAAGAGAATGGCAATAGACAGCCTATTTCCGCGCGACAGCTCCCAAAGCGGGCCTGAAAAGAAAGGCGCTTTACCGTAGTGGCGTGCGGTGACGAATGCTTCCGCATTTTTGCACTGCTTGCTTGTCATTAAGGTACACGCCACCTGGGTGTGGAGACATTCCTTCATGTTACCTGGTCCTGTCGTTGTTCCTGTGCTGTATGTATCAAACATTCGTCCTATTAGTGTTGCTCTGTCCAAAAGTAAGTGTATATTAGTTTCTCTTTTGTCATCTTTGTTTTCGTGTGTTATGTCCGTTTTCTGGTTAGGTTTGGTTTATAGTAAGTGTCAGCACGGCTGTGCCTATTGTTGTACTCATATGTACTTTTGAGTAAACACTCTGAATTGTGATCATCGACTCCTGCCTCTTCTCCCTGCTTATTCTTCCTGCTGCCTTGGGTTCTACCACCACGTATCGTATCATAACAGTGAGGTATATCGTGTAAATAAGTTCTGTATCGTTAGTGGCTTAGCTTGGCATCGCTACTGCACTATCTCGCGTACGTGCACGCGTACTGAATAAACCACAAATGTACCTCTAATACCAGTATTAGTCTGACCACACCCCTCATCAGCTTACCTTCATAAGCAGGTGTGTGGTCACCTGCTCTCCTCCTTCTCGCTTTCACCACAAGGAAGAGGTGCCTCGGTAGATCCCCACACTTGACACCATGATGGAAGAAATTGGATTAGGAACAGCTTGGGAAACAAGGATACGTTGACATCATATCTTTATTTTCTCTCTCACTATTTTCGAGAAAATACGGCGATATTGTCTTCGTACTGGAGTGTCTAGAAGATGATGATCATTCTACAAACCCTCCACCGGTTTTCGTATTGGGAGCACGCCGCTGCATGCTTCTCAACTGCAGTTCCTTGCTGTGTTTGTTGGGGTGAAACCTGTCAGGCCACAGCTGAACTGTCGGACATGCCGCTGTTGTGAGGAGCGGTGCGTTCCAGGTTGGGTGAGTAGTGTTTGCTGGCGGGCTCCACTTGTCTGTTAGTGCTATGGGGGCTACTTGACAAAGTTTATGGAAACCGGCCCCAGGCTAGGGTCCTTTGTTTAGCCGTCTAGGCGACAGAAGGCCTTGGTCTGGCGACCATTATAGTTTTAACTAGTGGGCCGCGACCATTGACACTGGTGATCCCTGTGTGTTCTGGACGAGTGGATTCTCTCTGTCACCGTGTTAAGACCCCATCTTTCATATCCAAATGAGAGTATTCCTTCACGAGGGGATATGTGCATGTAATGTGCGATAGCGGCAGATTCATGTTCAAAGTCAGCTATACAGGCCAGTTGGTACTGTGCTGATTCCGCCGGACGTGTTAATGTCACCGTTGTGAAGCGGTGTTGACGTCTTGTGTTCTCTTTTCTCTTAAAAAGTGAGGAGGGTTCAGAACGGCGGCCTGTCTGGGTGAGTGTTATGTCATTGTTTACATGTTCATAGCTTACGGTTAGCCGGTCGGTGGCCTGGCGCGGGGTAGCTTGGCTTCTCGCGCGCCGCCGGGAGCTCGCTCCTGATCGCGTGCGTCGTAGATCGGCGTCTCGCGAGCGGAAGCAATAGCACCCGAACGGTTGGAGCAGCCGTTAGCTTGATGCTATTCTGTTGAACGTGCTTTGATTTTAACATGTTTTACACTCTTGACCACGACGTCATCCTTGACAGGGGATGTTCGTCGACCCTGCCTGAGCCTAGACGGGGATTGCGTCAACAAAGAGGACTGTAGCGACTGGTGGAGCGGCGACGCTGCCCGGATCGAACAACACGGGACGGCTGTGTTCTACGGTGGCTTGTGACTGCACTTCGCTGATCTGCGTTCCGGGCAGGTACGGGGTTGGCCAGACCTCATAACACGTCTTCTGGTTTTACCTTGCTAAATGTATTGTGAATAACGGTGTTTTTTCCCAAAACGTGTGTTGTTGCAATGCATTTGAGATACGTTGCGGGTTGTGTGTGAGCTGTTTTTGTCGCTGGCAGTTAGCTTCTCCGTGCAGATCGTGATGTATTGATCTGGTTGTTGTGTGAGAAACATCATGGTGTTTATGTGTACCGTGTACTCACTACTAAGGCAACTAACCTATGAAGCTATGCTTGGTGACGAGTGAGTAAAAGAATGTTCTTTCTCAGACTGTAATGACAATGAACAGTGAGTTCACACATTAACAGGTTTTCCTGTTTTGACTGGCCGTATTGAGGGTAAAATAGGAGGATTGTGTTTCCCCCCCCGGTTCCCTGGGGACTTTATCACCTCCTATCAGACATGTTGCATTAATTGTGTCTTTTGTGTGGTAGGGATACGATGTAACTCTCAGCTTGATTGCTGAGGTTGTGCTAAATCTGCTGGAGAAACTTATTTCCTAAAGGGAAATTGGTTTGGTTGCTGTCATGTGTGCTTAGCAAGGCCTGTGGTCGATACTAATCAAGAATGATGTATTCTCTCATTGTGAAAAAAAAAAAACGGCGTTCCTCTGTTGAGTGTTTTTGCCATTTTTTGTAGGTGATGATGGGTTGTGTGTGTCATGTGACCTACAACTGGGTTGTACTGGCCACAGAAGCACATGTGTATGTTGGACCGGGGTTCTTAGAGCCCTCTCTATTCTGTGTTTTTCCTTAGTAAAAATCAGATAGCAGGTTAGCTCGTGCGCTGTGTGGAGCTGTGAAACGCTTCATAGAGCTGACTATGACTGTGTCATATTCTCTTTTTGTCGTTACGTCGTATCATGGGTGTGGGGTCGTAAAGGGGTGAACTGGTAACCTTTCCTCTCCCCATTGTTCTGTCGGTCAGGGGTACACCCCCTGTCCTTCAAGGTTCCCGTCACGTGGCGGTTCGGCACGTTACGGGGGGGGGGGGGGGGGGGGGGGGGGGAGTTCCTGGTCCCACGGCCTGGTATATTGGGCGTGTGCACCGCAGGAATTCCCCCGCCATAGAGTACGTCACCGTGCGCGTCTCTGTTGGTAGGACTTCCGTGTGCTGTTCAGGTCCATGTGATGGATCTGTTTTCAGGGGGGGTGGTCAGGGCTCCTCCTCACCAAGCGCCTACTCAGGCCTTCTGTGAGTTCGGACTCCTTCTTCCATGTGAGGAAGCCTCCATCAGAGTACAGAGCCTTCCTCCTCAGATTGTCAAAGTGAGTGGACCCTCTAGAAGGGTCCTTTTCTATTGTATGTATATTCGATTCAATTCGTTTATTGAGTGTGTATGGGTTCGGTGCCTCTTCCCCGGAGGCCCTAAAACCAGTTTTTTACATGGCTCAAGGTGCAATATATTCTTTTCAATCTGTACAGCTCGCGTGGGAAGTCTCTCTGGGGATCCCCGTCTCTTTCCTATGGGAGGGTGGTGGGATGTAAAAATGTGAACATTTTTTACCCCGGCTGTGTAGACTGGGATACATACTGTTGATGCTTCCTTCTTTCTATTCCAGAAGTGTTGGAGTTAGGGAGTGTCACACCCCTCTTGTCGTTCCCCTGGGCGCCTTGGGGATTCAATGACAGGTCTAAATAGCCTGTTCATTGATGGGGGTGTGTCCCGACGCACGTATAGTGCTAGCTCGCTGTAAACAGGCGATTGACTGGCACGCCTTAGTTGCTTGTGGTTGAAACAGCGTTTTTATAAAGCAACTGAGATGGGGGTTTTTCCTCTTCCGGCGACCACATCCCATGACCTGGGTGGGTTGTCGACGGATTCTCGTTCATGTCTGGGGGATGATGACGGGATGGATCTGAACATATGTAGTGGGGTCTCACGCCCTTGGGGTGGGCCACCAGGCGCGGTTCGTCCCGACGTCTGGGTGGCGCCTTCTTTTCATGTTAAGATCAACACGCATATCTGCCCTTCTCCTGGAGTAGGCATGTCGGCGTGGTTAGGGCACGGGACTGGTTCTGGTCACGCTGGTCCAGATCAGTTGAACCCGTTGTCCGCCGGGGATGCAGATCTGCTGTTCTGGTACCCTGAGGGACTTGGGCTTTTTTCAGGGGGAAAAATGCCAGGTCGGTCTGGGTGTCACAGGGTTAAGCGCTATGGAGACCCTGGTTGGGTGTGTTTTTACTCAGCACTGTCGTCATGGCTTACAGCCATGCCATTCTGTACGCGCTCGATCTCGTCGGATCTCGGCCGCTACACAGGTTGGTCCTGGTTAGTACTTGGTTGGGAGACCGCCGGGGAATACCAGGTACGGTGTGCTTAGGGGCTGGTTCTCCATTATTTTTCGCTCCTCTCTCACGCATGGCGAAGAGGGGCCTGTGGGGGTGGTTTTTTGACCTCCTCTGGTGACCCTGTGCTTCCCGTACCGCCAGGCCCGGTCCGAAGTGATGTTTGCGACCCGTAGGCCTGGGTTAACCCTTTTTGGAAACTGGAACGCTTGTACTGCGGTATAGCCGGTGTATACCCGCAGGTGTGTTTTGGAGTTTTTTTCTTGAGGGGTTATAGGAACAACCACCGCATTGGGTAACACCGAGGTGGTTGATTCCCTGGTGTGTTGGAGCAGTGTCAACTCCCGGGTTCACCGTTTGAGGGTGCCCCTGCACGTTCATGACGTCTGCCAATCGTGTCAGCCTTCTCTGCCTCGACCCCTCTGGGTGGGGGTTGTTAAATGGAGGCTTGGTCATGCAACACCGCCAGCTTACGCTCCTTCCGCCGGGGCGGCTGTGTTCAGCTGTCCCCTCTGGCGCCTGTCTCGTCCGCAGTCTCCAGGCTAGGGTTAACAGCCTGTTGCCTGGTTTTTCCCCGGTGCGCTGCCTGCTTCCGTTGGTTAACCTTTTTTGTGTGCTTACGGCCATGCTGACTGCCTATTCTGCAGGGTCAGTGTGCCAGGCGGTGTACTATTGGGGGGACGGGGCCCGCTCGGCTTACGGCCATACCGACCTGAACACGCCCGGTCTCGTCCGATCTCGGAAGCTGGGCAGGTTCTGGCCTGGTTGGTTCCGCCTGGGAATACCAGGTGCAGTAACTGAGGGGCCTTTGTCCGAATACGCTGGCGATGTGGGGGGCGGGGCACTACGTGCCCACCTGGTGGGGTCTTGATGCTGGCATCATGGACTTCTCCGGGCCCCCATTCCAGGGAGTCCAGTCCTTTTGGTGGGTCTGGGTCTTCCTTCGTGCTCCGCTGCTACGGCCTTGCCACGGGGTTGGGTTTGCCCTTGACCCCGTGATTCTGGGGGCAGTAACGAGGTTGTTCCTCCGTTCGTTCCCGGGTGGCATGCGGGTTGTGCGTGTGTGTAGTCGTGGGGTCAAGCCACGGTCTGCTCACCCTGTGCGTTGAGTTGCTTGAGTGCCTCTTCGCACGGTCGGGTCCGTCGTCCTCCCGTGACGTCCCTAATAGGGGGGCTACCCTCCATTAGGGGGGGTCGGGGGGGCTCGGCCCTCCCTGTTCTGATGGTTTTGGGGGGCTGTCAGCGGGGTGTATTTGTCAGCCAAGTGGCTCCGCTTGGCCTCCCTTGTGCAGTAGCGATGCCAAGCTAAGCCACTAACGATACAGAACGTTAGGTTATGACTATAACCAAGTTCTGTTAGTTAGGGGCGATGCTTGGCATCGGACGCCGCTGCAGCCCTTGTCCTCACCTTGTGGTGAAAGCTTGGGAAGGAGGAGAGCAGGTGACCACACACCTGCTTATGAAGGTAAGCTGATGAGGGGTGTGGTCAGACTAATACTGGTATTAGAGGTACATTTGTGGTTTATTCAGTACGCGTGCACGTACGCGAGATAGTGCAGTAGCGATGCCAAGCATCGCCCCTAACTAACAGAACTTGGTTATAGTCATAACCTAACGTTTTGATTGATCGCAAGACTACACTGTAAAAAAAATTTATAATAATAAGTTACCAGAACTTAAAAATATTGAGTTCAGTTACTGTGCATTAAGGTTTTCAGTTTTCAATCCATAATAAGTTAACAGAAAAATAAGTACACAACCACCTTATTTCAACCTAATAAAACTATGTTTATTGTCATTGTTTTAAGAACACAAGTTGACTTGGTAATACTCACATTTTGAAGAAAAAATAATTGCTTTTAACATGTGCAATGTTCAATGAAATAGAAAAATAAATAATACAATTTGTTGATTAATCCCACTGGTCACAATGGTGACCGTAATAATGTTTTTGTTATAAGGCTCTGCAAATGTTACTGAATGATGTAGCAATGTATTTCCAGCTAAATTGAAATAATAAACAAATAAAGGGTCTCAATTAAATATGTAGTAGTAAAAATAAACTGTGGGAGGATTTCAACAAGATAAATGCGACAACAGTGCAAAATATTTCACTATAATATTTCAAAGCAAAAAAATAAATAAAATAAAATAATTATATATATTTTTATTTATTTAAAAAAAATTTATGCTGCCCCCTGTGCCTATGAAAATGCCCCTGCATGCCTATGCAGGCATCCGCAGCCGGTTCTTGACTCAATAAAGCAATGCGACGGGTCCTATAATACTTGTGCACATACAAACGAGACTTAAACAGACAAACAAACAATAATACATATAAGTTAACGTGTTTGTATACCTGATTGTATTGGATCGCTGTTCGTTTAGTCGGCCAGCACCCTGCTGCGACAAGGCTTGTTTACCCGCGGTTTAACTATACATCGTTTTTAAAACATAACGACCGAATCCTGAACTTCGAAATTTAACAGCGATATATTAGATTTGAATATACCGTTTAATCACACTCTCGGTCTCTTCAACCCGCGACTAATGTCCTGTTTAATGTACTTTCCGCGACTAATGTCCTGTTTAATGTACATTCACGTACTCCCGGGACATCGCGTAATCATGTACTACTAGGACATCGTGTAATCATCTTCCTGCTATCTGTATGATTAATTGGTTAATTTAATCTGAATACATCGTTTTCAGGAATGGAAGAGGTTGTGAGCTTAGTTTGAGGTTGAAACTATGAATATATGACGTTACTCTGGTAAATCTAATTATGATTCCATCAGCTTCTCGGTCCTAACTTCCCGCCTCTTTGCAGAGGAATCACAGAACAGTTTCTAAGAGAGTAGCGTTTTCCAATGATATCACATCTAATAAGCTCACGTATCTTCTTTTGTTGCCTATATTTTAGTCTGCATCAGCTAGACTTGGGTTAGCAATCCAACAACCTTTATTGTGTGCCTTAGCTTTTGGTCGGCTCCAACTCGACCAGGAATAGCACTTCAACCTTTGTGCCTAAACTTTCGGGAATAGCACATATAACCCATCCTCTCAGAACCGCCTGATAAGGACCCAGGTGCACGCGTTGCCCTGGTAACGATTCTCAATACAGATCAGATATATTAATGCACATTATTCTTACTCAGCCATGATCTCAATATTTGACAACATTCTGTAATATTCACCTGGCACAGAGAAAAGCGGGAAGGTTTTAATTCCTTGCCATACATTTTTGGTCGACCAGTCTATTATACTCACTTTTCTCTGTATAGCTGAAACAATACAGCACGCCGGGAGGACGCAAAAAGGTCCGTCACAAGTTCGTAGACGCCAATTGTGGGATATTTGTGGATATCCTGAAGAAGAATGTTCTCAGTCAACCGAGGTTTGGATAATATGGTTTATTATCCAGACAGATAGAAATATACATAGTACAAGAGAGAGAATGGCTGAGGGCTTCGCCCCAGGTGATCAGCTGAAATGACCCAGGTAAAAGACCAGGGCCCTCATTCATCAACGTGTCTTACGCACAGATATGTGCTTAACCTGTGCGTACAACCATTTCTAAGCAAAGAGTGGGATTCATCAATTTCAACTTGAACTTCACTTCGTGCTTATGTTTACGCACAGCTCGGAGCACACTTAGCTGACGCCCAGTGGTAGAATATATTATTACAACAAGGAAATGAGCTTCTGTGCATTAGTTTCAACACTGGCATGTTCTGTATGAACCGTAATTCATTATAGTTCATTGTAAAATAGCAACAGTAGTGTAATTATGGTCAAAACCCTATAAATAGCATTTGGAATAATAGATCTTTCTCTCAGAATGAATGCAGCATGGTTTATATAGCGTTATCGGAATATACGGGGTGTACTGACTGACTGCGCTCCGCGTAGCTCAACTCGTTATTATTTTGCGCACAGACCGCAGAAACACGGGAACGTTTTGATTATATTTAAAAGGCTTTACGTTAAACGAAACAAGTGGAATTTCGAAGCTGTAAGCAGAATACAAGTCATATGAACACCCACAATATAGTGTTCTTCCCCCTTTTTACTGTATAAGAAAGAATAAAAAACGCATTGAAATGACACCAGATAGTGGACAGACTATGTATATCATAGGTGTCAAACTCACGGCCCGCGGGCCAAATCCGGCCCGCCATGTCATTTGATGTGGCCCCCCAAGAGCTCAGGTAAAAAAAAAAAAAAAAAAAAAGTTTTTTTTTCTTTTTTTTTTACATTAATATTGGGTTAAAAAATAGCAGTGTTAAAATAATTGTGGGTTAATGCGTTAATAAAGCTTTAACTTTGACAGCCTTAGTTATTACACATTCTTACACATACATGTATGTTGAACATCTGAGGTAACAAAGGAAAAAAGCCAAAAGCACTTACTCCTCAGACGTTCTTTGACAATTTTACAGCCCAAAATACAAAAAAGATCCAGGCGGAATAGGTAACAAAGGGTTGAAGAAATATTGTCTGAACTGTCGGATGCAAACTGGCTGTGTGACATAACCGAGCATCTCGCTCAATTGAATAAGAAGCTGTAGGGACGCAAACAAGTCCCACCCAAAACTTGACCAATATAGTTGTGAACTGAGACAACCCTTATTTTGTAATTTTTTTGTACAGTTACAGTTGTGTGTTCATGCAGACACATAATAGCAATTTCATTACGAATTGAAAATGGGGGACCCTGATGTAAACAAGTCGAAAGTCTTTCTCTGGTCTGCATCCCCTTAACAATTGTGTGTATTGAGCTGTACTGTACTGTACCCATTCTGCAATCTGTTAATTAAAGTTAATTAAACTATCTTCCATTAGTTGGATGTATGGCCTCTGCAAGGTTGTGTGCAGCCATTTGTTTTTGTAACATCTGTCCCACGTGTTCTTTGCAGCTCACAGTTGTTAGTTCTGCCCCTCTTGACTGTGACAAAAAGGTTTTGAACAAACTTAATATCATAGCTTGTATTTGATGATATTCTTCTTTGTTATTTACTTGAATGGTTTGATCATTGATTGGTGGAGTAATATGGGGTTCTGATAAACTAAAATTATTTGTTAAAATAACATAAGCTAACATATATTTTTACATTTATGCAAATGAATATGCAATATGTATAACTTGAATAAGTAATAAATACAGAAACACCATGTTTAACAATATGTAAATGTGTAGCTACATTTATTTTACATTACATTAACATTTATACGGTCTTTGGCCCTTTGAGGGCAACCATAATGCTGATGTGGCCCTCTGTGAAAATGAGTTTGACACCCCTGATGTATATGATGGGATTCAAGTTCGCGTTTTTGTTGATCATAGGCATGTTGTCAGAGTATGATATCTTAATCAAACATTCTAGAACATTTGTCGTCACAGATCATGTCCTAATAGAACATAGGCTATGGCATGGTCCATCGTGATATTGTGTGGACTGTTATTACTGTACCGGTACCACCCATTGTGACAACAGCCTTGTGAGTCCCGCACACAAACATGATGGAATTCAAGTTCATGTATTGAAAGGCAGGCTACATCATACATGCAGTGAGATTCATTGTTCTTGTATATGCTCTCGTATTATTGTTTATATAGGCTACCCAATACTGACATCAAAATTGATTGTAGTATGCCTCTAGAAATCATATGCAGCAGGTAGAAAATTTACGGAAAATCCATCGCGATTTAGAATAAAATTGAGGAGAACTTTAATCCCTGGGTATTAATCAAACAACACGGGAAAAGGCAGTCATATTCCAGCACGGTCTTTATTAGTGTTTGCGCTGCCCAGGCAGCAATGGTTAATAGATATCATATCCGACATCACCGTTCTCATAACACGCTTCCCTCGGCTTAGTCCATTTTTCCACATTTCATGGGGGTATTCCATTACCATATATGGTTAATCGGGGCGGTTCTGGTATGCAAATACTTAAAACAGTGCACGAGCTCAAACGTAGGATCAAAGTCATATTTATCAAGACAGGTGTGCGTAGAACCTGTGTACGCACGTGTGATGAATCCCGTTTTTTTCGTGCGTGCACTGATTCTAAATTCTGTGCTTACGTGTGGAAATAGAACATATTCTACGCCACGTTGATGAATGAGGGCCCTGGATTGATCTCGGGAGGAGACTTATATAGTTAACAAGGGGGGGATGTGGTCCCATTTGATAGGTCAAATGGGGGGGGGGGGGGGTACAGGTTTGGGGAGAGGGGCACAGGATTGGGGAGAAAGGGGGGGGGGGCACAGGATTGGGGAGAAAGGGGAGGGGAATGTCTTATTCCACAGAGGGGGGGGGGGGCACAGGTAAGGGGACACAGGGGAGGGGAATATCTTTACATGAGGACAATATATTATACCACACTACAGAAGGTTAACCCTTTCACTACCACACTACAGCAGGTTAACCTTTCACTACCACACTACATAAGTTTAACCCTTTTCACAATGAGGAGGCGGAGTCTTCAGCACATGGGGAGACGAGGAGGCGGAGTCTTCAGCACATGGGGAGACGAGGAGGCGGAGTCTTCAGCACATGGGGAGAACGAGGAGGCGGAGTCTTCAGCACATGGGGAGACGAGGAGGCGGAGTCAGTGGACGAAGTGAATCTGTTGATTCATTGTGGTGAACATCGGCAGACTAGCCTACTACTAGATGCAAAGCTACAAAGAGACTTCCTGCCTGGGAGCGTTTCCTAGACAACACGCTAACGTCAAACGCACGCTCATCCACAAGCCAATCAGTGTCAAGTGTAGGGAGACGCAGCCCATGCGGGTGATGACGACATGACGTAGGTCTGCCACCTGCAGTCCGCTGGCATCATTGCAGTGTGAACGCGAACCTTACTGGACCAAATGTAAACAATGTAACAAAAACATGAATTCTGTTTGGACCTCGGTCCGGACCTTTAGGTGTGAAAGCGCCCTAACAATAGCATGCTGAATGGCTTGGTGAAGACAAAATAACAAACCATGAACATTTAAATGTCACGGTAATCCTTCAAGGCATGACTTTGTTTCTGAGGTTTAGCGTGTCTGTGTGTCTGTCTGTGTCTGTCTGTGTGTGTGTGTGTGTGTGTGTGTGTGTGTGTGTGTGTGTGTGTGTGTGTGTGTGTGTGTGTGTGTGTGTGTGTGTGTGTGTGTGTGTGTGTGTGTGTGTGTGTGTGTGTGTGTGTGTGTGTGTGTGTGTGTGTGTGTGTGTGTGTGTGTGTGTGTGTGTGTGTGTGTGTGGAAATAGTTTGTAATTAGTTTCACCCAGCTGACAGAAACTGGAGGTGTGGCCTTTGTGCATGTGGCTATTGTAAGTTAAGTGGGCACTTGTGACAGGTTTTTTTGCTTAAAGACCAGCTTTTTCTCTGTTGGAATCATTCTGATGACAGCAGCAGAGAGGGTAGGATCTTTGAACTGAATAATACTGTGTACATCATTTTGAAGTGTGTGACTAAATTGTGTTGTGGAAATAGTTTGTAATTAGTTTCACCCAGCTGACAGAAACTGGAGGTGTGGCCTTTTGCTGCAGGTGTCACTCATCAGTAATTAGTGATAGTGATTTAAGGACTTGCTGGCCTAGCGTCAGCGAAGCGTCGAGAAACGAAGAGGGACAAAGAGGAGTTTTCCTGGAGTTCTCAGCAGAGGGATCCACCGATCCACCCAGTGCTAAGTACACCATAATCCTATATTTCCCTCCCACTCTGCTATTTCCCTACTACTCGCTTCCTCCCTACAACCTTCTCCCTGCCACTCTTGACACCACAATGTGCCTCATACCTATATCCACAATCTGCTCCTCCAGAACTGACTCTACCCATCCACGCCAGTTTGCTAGCAACCCGGCAAATCTCTCCTACCCTCCTACAGCCACTAATACACCTGTCACAGTACGGGGAGGCTTATGGAATTGTCAATCAGCAGTCAAGAAAGCTGACTTCATTACTGCCTACGCCCATAGTCTAAATCTGCAGCTCCTGGCTCTAACTGAGACCTGGATAACTCCCAATAACTCATCAACACCTGCAGCATTATCTACAAACTATAACTTCACTCACACACCTCGACCCTCCAGACGGGGTGGAGGCACTGGCCTCATGACATCTCCTTCATGGGCTTCAAACCTAACACAACTCCCAGAACTGTCACTCTCCTCCCTCGAATATCATGCAATATCTGTCTCTAATCCTTTCAATCTCACCATTGTTACACTCTATCGCCCTCCAGGTCCCCTCGATCACTTCATAGATGAGCTGGACATGCTTCTAAGCTCCTTACCGGAAGATGGTACCCCGCTCCTTCTATTGGGCGACTTCAACCTGCCTGACTCATCTCAGTCGGTCCCAGTGGTCTCCCTCCTACAACAATTTGACCTGACTCCCACTGCCATGCCTCCCACCCACAAAGCAGGCAACTCCTTGGATCTCATATTTTCCCGTAACTCCAGCATCATTAACACCACGGTAACTCCCCTACATGTATCTGACCATTCCTTCATATCCTTCTCACTAACTCTCATGCTTAACCGAAAGGTCTTCACCCCAACTCAAACCGTCTCACTCAGACGTAACCTGGCCTCCCTATCCCCCTCCACCCTCTCCTCTGACATAATATCCGCTCTACCTTTGAGTGACACCTTCTCTGCTCTCCCCACAGAGATGGCAACCTCCACCCTCCTCTCAGCCCTTGCAACCTCCTTTGACAAGCTCTGTCCCCTCGTTGAGAAACCTGCCCGCCGTT
Source organism: Notolepis coatsorum (assembly GCF_963971535.1). Taxonomy (NCBI): domain Eukaryota; kingdom Metazoa; phylum Chordata; class Actinopteri; order Aulopiformes; family Paralepididae; genus Notolepis; species Notolepis coatsorum. The sequence goes on along the minus strand of NC_140173.1, from coordinate 24,352,449 downwards.
CCCCACCCAGTCCATGGCTGACGGATGCAGTGAGAGAACAAAGACAGGTCCTGAGAGCGGCTGAGAGGAAGTATAGAAAATCACGCCTCACTGCTGACATCGACACATATCACAACCTCTTGTTAACATTCTCCAAAACCATTACTAATGCCAAAGCTTCTTTCTTTCACCATAGGATCGAGGCCTCTGCCAAGAATCTTCGCAAACTGCATGCTACCATGTTCTCCCTCCTCACTCCCCCCCCACCCCCTCCTCCCTCATCTTTTTCTGCCGAAGACTTTGCGATCTTCTTTGAGGAAAAAGTGGAGAACATCCGCAGCTCCTTCTCCCAACCCCCACCCATTCCATACGCTGAATCGAGAACCTCATCCTTCACTCTGTCATCTTTCTCTCCCATTACAGAAGCCGAGACCCTGACGCTGGTAACGTCGAACCGTCCGACTACATGCCAGCTGGACCGGCTACCCTCCCCACTCCTCCAGACCATAGCACCGGACATCCTCCCATTCCTAACTGCAACCATCAACTCCTCACTCAACTCGGGGGTGGTCCCCACCTCCCTAAAACAAGCCAGAGTCACGCCCCTCATAAAAAAACCAACCCTGAACCCCACCGTCATAGCCAACTATCGTCCTGTCTCTCTTCTCTCCTTTCTTTCTAAAACACTTGAACGTGCTGTATCCAACCAACTTACTGCTTATCTCTTACAGAATGACCTCCTAGACCCCAATCAGTCTGGCTTCCGGACTGGCCACTCCACAGAAACGGCCCTCATTGCGGTCACAGAGGCACTTCACTTAGCAAAAGCGAAAGGCCTCTCCTCTGTCCTGATTCTCCTAGATCTATCTGCAGCCTTCGACACAGTCAACCATCAGATCCTCCTCGCGGCCCTCGCAGGAATGGGAGTGGCTGGATCTGCGCTGACATGGCTGACATCATACCTCAACGACCGCTCCTACCAAGTGTCATGGAGAGGGACTCTGTCGGCCACCCGCCCCCTCCGGACGGGTGTCCCCCAGGGCTCGGTCCTAGGACCCCTTCTCTTCTCCCTCTACACTAAATCACTGGGTAACATTATCACGTCTCATGGCTTCTCATATCATTGTTATGCCGATGATACTCAACTCTTCCTCTCCTTCCCTCCCTCAGATATCCACGTCTCTGAGCGGATCTCGGCCTGTCTGTCCAACATCTCCGCCTGGATGACGACCAACCACCTCAAACTGAACCTAAGCAAAACAGAATTGCTCCACCTGCCGGCCAAATCCTCCCCCCTGACCGACCTCTCCATCACAGTCGAGAATGCAGCTGTGACCGCGTCCCCGACCGCCAAGAACCTTGGTGTTGTCCTCGACGACCAGTTGAACTTCTCTGCTCACATCGCAGCGACAACCAGAACCTGCAGATTCCTCCTGAGCAACGTCAGAAGGATACGCCCCTTCCTGACAAAAGAAGCCACCCAACTCCTCATCCAATCAACAGTCATCTCCCGCCTCGACTACTGCAACGCACTGCTAGCTGGCCTCCCGGCCACTGCCACCAAGCCTCTTCAACTCATTCAAAACGCAGCGGCCCGCCTGATATCAAACCTACCGAAGTCGGCCCATGTCACCCCACTTCTTAGGGACCTGCACTGGCTCCCCATTGCTGCACGTATCCGCTTCAAGGCCCTCGACCTAGCATACCGTGCAGCAAAGGGAACCGCTCCCGCCTACCTCCGGTCAATGGTCTCTAACTACACACCCTCAAGACCCCTACGCTCTGCATCTTCTGGCCGCCTCAGACCTACTCCTATCCAAGCTCCCGGAGGGTCATCAAAGAGAAGCCGCCTATTCTCAGTCCTTGCACCACAATGGTGGAATGAACTACCCATCCCAGTTAGGACAGCCGAATCCCGTCCAATCTTTCGCCGTCGACTAAAGACTCACTTCTTCAACCATTATCTGAAATGATTAAAAAAAAAAAAAAAAAAAAAAAAAATCTAACCCTGACTAACCTTACTGTCATGCACTTGTCCTAATAAACTAACCTACACTGTAACACGCAACACTTGATGAACATTGTTACTCAGCTGATAGAGTTGTACCCTTCTTGCTGTCCTGTCGTACAGAACTTGTAAGTCGCTTTGGATAAAAGCGTCAGCTAAATGACTAAATGTAAATGTAAATGTAAATGTGTGTGTGTGTGTGTGTGTGTGTGTGTGTGTGTTTCTATTCACCTTTGTTGAACAGGGTCCTTGTTTTTGTTTTGCTTTTGGACTAGTCAATAAAAATTTTTTCAGACTTTGTCTTGTTAGAGATGTTGCTTATTATTATTCCACGCTGGTGTCTCCAGCCCACTGCTGCCATGCCAAGACAGTCCTGTCCCCCGCCTCCCCGCCCCCCTCCATGGTTTTATCACACCTGCTCGGCTTCCTTAATGGCATCCGCTCCTCTTTATCGTTCATATGTTGTGGTTTTGGCGGCAGAAGGTGTGTGGGAAGGCGGCTTCTCGCTCCGTTCCTTCCTTATATTTGCATACTAGCGAGAGGGTTTATTCATGGTGACATGGAACTAGCAGTAAATCTATTGACCTTTTTTTCTTTCTTCATTTCACCATCTTACCATTATCTGTCACCTGCACCATTCATGAATCCTGCTGACATGTCGCGCTCTGTTCTGAACCGGGGAGCACTCGCCCCCTCATGGGAAACGAGTGTGGTGCCCGGTCAAAACGTGCCCCCCGCTAGGAAGTGCCTGATCACCCCCCCGGTATTGCTGCTTCCAGAGAAGTGAGGAGGTGAGGAGTGAGGAGGTGATGAGTGAGGAGGAGAGGAGGAGAGGAGAGAGGAAGATATGAGTGATGGGGGGAGGAACGAGGAGAGAGGAAGAGAGGAGTGAGGAGGTGATGAGTGAGGAGGAGAGGAAGATATGAGTGATGAGGGGAGGAACGAGGAGAGATGAGGAGAGTAGAGAGGAAGAGAGGAGTGAGGAGGTGATGAGTGAGGATGAGAGAGGAAGATATGAGTGATGAGGGGAGGAACGAGGAGAGAGGAAGAAAGGAGTGAGGAGGTGATGAGTGAGGAGGAGAGAGGAAGATATGAGTGATGAGGGGAGGAACGAGGAGAGTAGATAGGAAGAGAGGAGTGAGGAGGAGAGGAGAGAGGAAGATATGAGTGATGAGGGGAGGAACGAGGAGAGAGGAAGAGAGGAGTGAGGAGGTGATGAGTGAGGATGAGAGGAGGAGAGTAGAGAGGAAGATATGAGTGATGAGGGGAGGAACGAGGAGAGTAGAGAGGAAGAGAGGAGTGAGGAGGAGAGGAGAGAGGAATATATGAGTGATGAGGGGAGGAACGAGGAGAGAGGAAGAGAGGAGTGAGGAGGTGATGAGTGAGGAGGAGAGGAGGAGAGTAGAGAGGAAGATATGAGTGATGAGGGGAGGAACGAGGAGAGAGGAAGAGAGGAGTGAGGAGGTGATGAGTGAGGAGGAGAGGAGGAGAGTAGAGAAGAAGATATGAGTGATGAGGGGAGGAACGAGGAGAGTAGAGAGGAAGAGAGGAGTGAGGAGGAGAGGAGAGAGGAAGATATGAGTGATGAGGGGATGAACGAGGAGAGAGGAGGAGAGTAGAGAGGAAGAGAGGAGTGAGGAGGTGATGAATGAGGAGGAGAGGAGGAGAGGAGGAGAGGAAGATATGAGTGATGAGGGGAGGAACGAGGAGAGAGGAGGAGAGTAGAGAGGAAGAGAGGAGTGAGGAGGTGATGAATGAGGCGGAGAGGAGGAGAGGAGGAGAGGAAGATATGAGTGAGGAGGTGATGAATGAGGAGGAGAGTAGAGAGAAGTGAGGAGGTGATGAGTGAGGAGGAGAGGAGGGAGGAAGATAGGAGTGATGAGGGGAGGAACGAGAGAAGAGAGGAGTGAGGAGGTGAATAGAGAGGAGGAGAGAAGATAGGAGCTGAGGAGTGAGTAGAATAGGAGGGAGGAGGTGATGTGTGAGAAGAGAGGAATAGAGGAGTGAGGAGGTGAGGAGAGAGAAGAGAGGAGGTGAAGTTTGAGGAGAAAAGAGGAGGAGAGGAGGTGAGGAGGTGAAGGGGTGAGGAGAGAGGTGAGGAGAAAATAGAGGATGTGAGGAGGTGATGGGGTGAGGGGCGAGGAGAGAGGAGGAGAGAAGAGAGGAAGATAGGAGTGATGAGGTGAGGAACGAGAGGAGAGAGGAAGAGAGGAGTGAGGAGGTGAATAGAGAGGAGGAGAGAAGATAGGAGCTGAGGAGTGAGTAGAATAGGAGGGAGGAGGTGATGTGTGAGAAGAGAGGAGTGAGGAGGTGAGGAACGAGGAGGATAGAAGAGAGGAAGAGAGGAGTGAGGAGGTGAGGAGGAGAGGACTAGAGGAGTGAGGAGGTGAGGATAGAGAAGGAGAGAATAGAGGAAGATAGGACTGAGTAGGTGATGAGTGAGGAGGAGAGAATAGAGGAGTGAGGAGGTGAGGTGTGAGGAGGTGATGTGTGAGGAGGTAGGAGGAGAGAAGAGAGGAGTGAGAAGAGAGAAGAGGAGGAGAGGAGGTGAGGGGTGAGGAGAGAGGAGGAGAGAAGAGAGGAATAGAGGAGTGAAGCGGTGAGGAGAGAGGAGGAGAGTAGAGAGGAGGATAGAAGAGAGGTAGAGAGGAGGTGAGGTATGAGGAGAGAAGAGAGGAGTGAGGAGGTGAGGAGAGAGGAGGAGAGAAGAGGAGTGAGGAGGTGAGGAGTGAGGAGAGAGGAGGAGAGAAGAGAGGAGTGAGGAGGTGAGGAGTGAGGAGAGAGGAGGAGAGAAGAGAGGAGTGAGGAGGTGAGGAGTGAGGAGAGATGAGGTGTTACGACCCCTGTGAGTCTAAGGGTAAAGGGCTGGAACATAACAGTTGGTTGACAGAAAAGATGGACCACGTTTGTAAACAACAATGATATTTATTGATAGATGCAAAGGAAGCACATGTAGCTCAAGGGTGAGCCCAGGCCAAAACAACAAACAAACACCACTATACTCCAAATAAACCAATCTAATCTATGGTAAAATAAATTACATTACCTAAACTACTCTTACCTAACCAAAACAGGAGAAAACAATATCCAAAGGAAATGGCAGCTCACCCCATCTGTGCTTCCTGAGAAAGAGAGAAAAACACATTAATGATACATACAACAAAGGCAGAATATATACAAAAACAAACTATAGCTAACAATGCTCTCTCTGTGGCCATACACACACAAGGCAATTTCCACTAAGCACAAAGGCCAATAAACGAAATGCAATATTGTCAAAGTCAAGGTTACAAAATCACACTAGGCCTAGCCTCATGCCAGAGAGAGAGAGTGACTGAAGTGAGAAGCCATGTTTTAACAGGTGTGTGGTGATCCATGATTGGGTGGTGTTGATTGAGTGTTGGAGTCTGGAAAACCATCCACCAATCGGTGCTGTGCTGGGTAATGGAAGGGCAGGCCTGGCAGGGACCAATGGTGGAGGAAACAATGGCTGGAGGGAGGAAAGAAAAATGGAGAACACACACACATGGAGACACACACTGGGGAATATATACATTGGGATGTAACATGAGGCGAGACGAGATGAAGAGAGGAGTGAAGCGGTGAGGAGAGCGGAGGAGAGTAGAGAGGAGGATAGAAGAGAGGTAGAGAGGAGGTGATGTATGAGGAGAGAGGAGGAGAGAAGAGAGGAGTGAGGAGGTGAGGAGTGAGGAGAGAGGAGGAGAGAAGAGAGGAGTGAGGAGGTGAGGAGTGAGGAGAGAGGAGGAGAGAAGAGAGGAGTGAGTAGGTGAGGAGGTGAGGTGTGAGGAGAGAACTATAGACAAACATCGCAGCGACAACCAGAACCTGCAGATTCCGCCTGAGCAACGTCAGAAGTATCCGCCCCTTCCTGACAAAAGAAGCCACCAAACTCCTCGTCCAATAAACAGTAATCTCCCGCCTCGACTACTGCAACACACTGCTTGCTGGCCTCCCGGCCGCCTGAATTCTTTCCCCAATACATTTCCAGTTCCGCGTTCGCCTTCTGCGCTCTGATTGGCCACTGACGTTTCTGGTCGCGCCAATCGTGTGACGGCAAGTTCTTTCACCGGTTAAGCTTAGGCACTCTTTCGAAGTTGGTTAAGGTTAGAGTTTGTCTTAGAGCATGGCGATAGAACGCCTGCCCTGATTCCAAACTCTAACCTTAACCAACTTCGAAAGAGTTGCCTAAGCTTAACCAGTGATAAACTAGGCGTTAGGTAGTTTGCAGGCTGTTAGAGCCGGACATGGGCGCGTCACGCGATTGGGCGCACATGTCACATGACCAGAAACGTCAGTGGCCAATCAGATCGCACCAGAAACGGCAGTGGCCAATCAGATCGCAGAACGCAAACGCGGAACTGGAAATGTATTGGGGAAAGAATAGACACCTCCCGGGCACTGCCACCAAGCCTCTTCAACTCATTCAGAACGCAGCGGCCCGCCTGATCTGAAACCTACCGAAGTCGGCCCATGTCACCCCACTTCTTAGGGACCTGCACTGGCTCCCCATTGCTGCACGAATCCGTTTCAAGGCCCTCGACCTAGCATACCGTGTGGCAAAGGGAACCGCTCCCACCTACCTCCGGTCAATGGTCTCTAACTACACACCCTCAAGACCCCTACGCTCTGCATCTTCTGGTCGTCACAGACCCACTCTTATCCAAGCTCCGGGAGGGTCATCAAGGAGAAGCCGCCTTTTCTCAGTCCTTGCCCCACAATGGTGTAATGAACTGCCCACCCCAGTTAGGACAGCCGAAACACGTCCAATCTTTTGCATTCAACTAAAGACGCACTTCTTCAACCATTATCTGAAATGAAATAATAAAAAAAAAATCGAACCCTAACTAACCTTAACCTCTTCCGCCTGTGCGGCCCGTTGGCGGACCGCAAATTACATCATGTCATAAATCTATATCTCAAGACAGTTTGACAAAAGTATCGTTTTTATTTTCAAACGCATTCAAGTATAAACATCATAACCATGTCACAACAGCATTTATAATGTATATTATCATCAATACGTTAGTTTAGCAATAGGTTAAAGTGTTATTAGATAGATTTTACTTTTCGAAATGGTCTGTTTATTTCGCGAGAGGCAACCATTTTGGAAAACCTTGAACCATGGGAATTTTTGTTTTTTGCAGCCATTTTGTAGAGGACACCCATAGCTCTGGATCTGTGTTGGAATTTTTCAAAACTACACTTCCTGAAAGGAAGGAAAATGGGGTTTCAAGCGTTTAATAACTTTTATTATTCAGGATAATAAGCCACAAAACATAACGTTATTGACAAATATTGAAGCGCAGTAGTTAGTTTCTCTTCCCTATTTTCAGCATGCAGCAACAATTAGATTTGAAATTAGTTTCAAAACGGTTGCACCCTGGTCAAAAAAAAAAGTACAGTAGATTACAGTAGATTTCATTATCTGTTCTTATGCACGTCTGGTGATACTAAATCCAAATTGAACTCGCCCATTTGAAAGATAATATATGTAATAATAATAATAATAATAATAATAATAATAATAATAATAATAATAATAATAATAATAATATTAATAATAATAATAATAATAATAATAATAATAATAATAATAATAATAATAATAATAATAATAATAATAATAATAATAATAATAATAATAATAATAATAATAATAATAATAATAACAATAATTGGCTATAATAAGGTAATTTATAAGCCTGCTATTCTATATTCTATAATAATATTTCAAATTGCATTGGTCCGGATGGGATAATTCAGCACTGTATCTACAGAACCTTCTGTTTAATCATTTTCCCTTTATTAATTTCCTTAGATCTTTTGTACACATGATCTCAAGAAGGTACTGCACGAGATCAGTGGTAGTTCTTCATGTCTGGTCATTATTAGCATGGTGTTATTCACTGTCAAAGATGCAAAGAAAAATCATAATTCATATTCTCCTTTGTTTCATCACAATTTAAGCAAGCCTAGTAATAGACACAATATTTCTGACACTGGGAATACATTCACTGAGGTCCATAGATGTCCCTAGATAAGTATATGCAAATAGCTTGTAGAAGTGGAGCAATATTCCATTTACTTAGGTATGTATTTTAGGCAGATATTCAGAAAATTGGCTCCGGGCTTAAGAGGTTAATGTCATGCACTTGTCCTAATAAACTAACCTACACTGTAGCACTCAACACTTTGATGAACAGTGTTACTCAGCTGATAGAGTTGTGCCCTTCCTGATGACTTGTCGTACAGAACTTGTAAGTCGCTTTGGATAAAAGCGTCAGCTAAATTACTAAATGTAAACGTAAACAACAGAGCTAGGGCTAGGATGAGGTATAATGAAGGTTACCCTATAACCCTAGTTATATGAATTATGGCGAGCACTCTGCCTACTGGAACTATCCCTTTAATCATATACTATCATGAAAACTTTCACCCATGTGTACGCACCCACCTGCCTGACCATGCCCACATCCGCTCATATATAAGCGGGGTCATGGCCATACTACCAGCTCCTTCCCCAGTCTTTCACAGCCGAAAAAGGAAGACAGTGGGGTCCTCAGTGAGTCAAAGCAGAGCGCTCACCATAATTCATATAACTAGGGTTATAGGATAACGTTCGTTATATTTCATTTATGGCTTTGTGCTCTGCCTACTGGACCACAAGAGTGGAGCAGAGCGGAAAGCTCGACAGATGTACCCGCTGAGGCCCCTACAACCATCAGAATAACGGGGAGGATCCGGGCCCCCCGGCCCCCCCTAGTGAGGGACGGGAGGGAGACCAGACCCAACTGTGCGAAGAGGGTTTAGCACCTCAAACGCACAGGGTGAGCAGACTGTGGGACTTATTTTCGTATAGAAGGGCCCACGACTACTCGGACGCGCATCCCGCACGCCACCAGGGAACGGACGTGAATAAAAAAAAAAACGTCACAGCCCCCAACATCGCGGGGTCGGGGTAAAAAAAACCCAACCCCGTGGCAAGGCCGTAGCAGCGGGGCACGGAGGAGGTCCCAGCCCCATGTGACATCCAGGGGGCTAGGACCCCCTGAAAAAGAGGCCTGGTGAGGTCAACGAGGCCGCGGCATCGGGACCCCACCAGACGGTCACTGGTGACACCACCCCCCACATCGCCAGCGTATCGGACAGGGCCTAAAATAGGTGAAGGCCTTCTCCCCCTAGCACGCCACTCCGAAGCGCTCCCAAGGAGGCTTCTCCGCCACAATGTCTTGGGGCCAGCTGGCGCGCCAGGGAGACAACCCTCCAAGGAGGTTGATCCCTCAATCCAGGTCGACAGGTCCCAAGAGTAGAACTCGACCTGCGCCGGAGCACTGTGGACTAGACAGGCGCCTAAGGGGCCTACTGTAAGAACAGTATCCCGGCGGAAAGGGTGTTTGGTATGCCGTGCACCATGTCACAATCTCATGGGGCCACGAACCTCGTGGAGTCGGAGTTAGCCAACTCCGCCAGCGAACAGATTCCACCACGAACCCTGACCCTGCCAATTTGTTAATCCTGCGGGGTTGAGGTTCAGAGAAAGAGTTTGACACAATTGGCAGACGTCATGAAAGATGCGGGTGCATACTCTCGGGCAGCCGGGGTCAGACCCGGGCTCAACCTGAGAGTCGACTCTGCTACCAACACACCGGAGAGACAACCACCCCCTATGTTTACTAACAGAGAGTGGTTGCTCCCTTAACCCACTAAGAAACCCCAGAAACACAACTGCGTGTATACACATGCTATACAATGCAGTTCAAGCGTTTCAGGTTTAAAAAGGGTTAACCCAGGCCACAGGTCATTGAGGGGGAGGCCCGACCTGGGCCTGGAGAACCGGGACCTACACAGGGATGCATAGAGGAGTTGACAGAAGCAGCTTCCCCGACAGCCCCCTACCATCCCCGGCTCAGCAGGGAGGGAGGGGTGAAATTAATGGAGAAGGACCACCCACCTAACATTGTCCAAAAAAGTACAGTATGGACCAATGCACACCACTGTTAAGGGCAACTCGTAGTGACATCTACATGACACACACATTCATGACATCAACGTCTGGTCCGCCCTGGCATTTTCCCCCCGGAAAAGCTCAGGGTCCTTCGGGGTACCAGAAACTTGTCTGCGCCCTGGCGGACAACGGGTTAAACTGATCCGGTCTGGCATGACCAGGACAAGGCCCCTGCCCTTGTCACGCCGCCGCCCCCAGTCCTAAGAGGGGGTATGTACGCGTGTCGATCCAAAACATCACAGAGGGCGCCACCAAGACGGTCAGTATGCAAACGCACTGCACCCGGTGGCCCACCTAACGGGCATGAAACCCTGCCAATGTTTGATCTACTCCGTCATCTCCCCCCGGATATGCACGCGAGTCCTCAAGTCTAACCTAGTGCACTGGCGCTCGGTAGAGACAAAAATCTCCTTCCCAGCCGACCGCATAAAAAAACGCTATTTTTATGATGTTGGGCAACCAAGGCGCGCCGGTCCCAAAAAGCGGATTCAATCATTGAAAAAACACCCTGGGCCAGCGCTGATCGGTCTCGTAAGACCACACGCTGATTTCATAAAACAGCGTGTATGCTCGTAAAGAACCCGAGAACAGTGACTGTGAATTTCTAACAAGAAAGAACCCCACAATATTTCCCCTTGCTGTCTGGGACGAGCAGCAGGAAGCCGGTCTACAAAAGACACAGACAGGGGTCCTCACATGACGAGACTGGGAATAACAACCGCGTCAATTCTGCTCTTTATGTATGAGGGGAAGACAGCGGTTTTCCCAGAGAGACCTCAACGTGAGTAAAACAATTGAAAAAGGTTCATGTAACACATTGGACTAAGTACAAAATGGCCCAATATACACTACTGTTAGAGAGCAGAGCAGAAGGACCAATAGTCACGACTGCATCGCATCATCCATCCTTTACAATGGCAGCGGTCTGTAGCACAGGCCCTGTAACTCACGGACATGTCTCTTGGCCAATAATAAATACGTGCTTGTGACGTCTTCAATGGCCTCTCGAGCCTGGGAATAAAAACCGTGTCAATTCTGCTCTTTATGTAAGAGGGGAAGACAGCGGTTTTCCCAGAGAGACCTCAACGTGAGTAAAACAATTGAAAAAGGTTCATGTAACAATTGGACTAAGTAGACTTAGGGGCCTTTCTCACTCACTCATTCTGTCCGTACCGGTCCGTACCGGTCCGTACCGTCCTCATTCCGGGTCAGAGTGCGAACTCCCCCCCCCCCCCCTCTCCCCCCTCTAGTTTGTGTACACACTGCAGTCTTGGTTCGCTTTGGGTTCTGTTTACGGTTTGCCTTTTGAGCGTTTCCGCTTGCCGTAGGCGATGATGTCACGTTCGAAAATGTAAACAGGAAGTGTCTTAACACGACTGCGGACTCTGGATGCTGATATAAAATGAACAAATAAACCAATAAATATGAAGTTATATTTGAACCTCTGTTGTCAAGCCTTGTCAATATAACCCACCCCATTTTATCACGAATGGATGGTGTTGTAGAGTCCGCTTTTGAGCGTTTTGCAGGGTTAACGATAGCGCTAAGCTAACGGCTAACGCTAGTTAGCTTAGCCTTTTACTAGTAACATTGCTGCATCGATTATATTGAATGTCATTGATCTACTGGTCGACCACGGCTGACTGGTTGGGCACCACTGGTCTAATAGAAATAAATGCATTCGAACAAGAAAGTATAGTATACAGCAATGGCTAACGCTAAGCTAACGGCTAACGCTAGTTAGCTTAGCCTGTCCAGCAGCTAACATCCCATCGCTCGTGGCAATTATATTACATGTCATTGATCTACTGGTCGACCACGGCCGACTGGTTGGGCACCACTGGTCTAATAGAAATAAATGCATTCAAACAAGAAACTAATGTATAGAAATAGCATGGCAAACAAAAATTGCCAGGCCTAATGCGAGCCAGAAGTGCTGTGCTTTGTAAACGTGGCTTCATGTTTTCATCCACTGAGCTGTGAGGTTCCACATGCTTGTTTTTGGTTGATGTCTGAACTATCAAATTGCCCATAAATATCGTTTTTGTGTGTATTGTCCAGTGTGGTTGGCCCAAAATTCAAGCAAGCATGACAGTAACGACGTTGTGTGTGTCACGCCCTCCGCTCCCACTGGCCCGATTCCAAAACCACCTAATCCAACTGTCCCAGGTTCAGCGGGGGGTAAAACGAATCAGCGCGGTTCGATCTCAAAAAGGGGTGTGTCCGTCTGGGTGAGAACACTCCCCCCCGTGCCCCGGGGCGGTGATTCGATCCCAATACCTGAGTGAGAAAGGCCCCTAAGACTCTCTGAGGAGAAGGCTAAGAGGGAGGCTCTGAAACTCTCTGAGGAGGAGGCTCTGAAACTCTCTGAGGAGGCTCTGAAACTCCCTGAGGAGGCTCTGAAACTCCCTGAGGAGGAGGCTCTGAAACTCTACGGCGGAGACCCTGAAACTCTCCTTGAGGAGGCTCTGACACCCTCTGAGGAGGCTCTGAAACTCCTTGAGGAGGCTCTGAAAACTCAAAACGGCCCAATATACATTACTGGTAGGGAGCAAAGCAGAATAACCAATAGTCTTGACTGCATTGCATCCCCTCCTTTACAATGACAGCGAGGCCCTGTAACTCACGGACATGTCTCTTGGCCAATAAGAAAACACGCCTGTGACGTCTTCAAATGGCCGGGGGAATCCCGTGTCCCATCTACTAATTTGGTGTGGGAAACAGGGAAATCCCCCCCCCCCCCCCCCACGTGACGAGGGAGAGAAAAACACCCTCGTCAGGGAGACTGATAGGTAGAAAGGCACAACCTCCCGGGGGGAGGCTTATTCTGTCCACCCCTCAACACCTCACCCCTGATACGACACCCATAAAAAAGCAGAGCCGTGACACCAGTTTGCATAGCGCGCTACATGAGAGCACATACTTACCTAGAGTAAAAGCTTTACATCATGCGCGCCAGCCACAGCAGATCGTTTGTGTAAAAAACAGGTTTTATTTCACAGCTCTGGCTTATGTGTGAAAAACTTGCTACCCACTATTTTTATCATTACCCTTAACACTTTCAGTGCCCAGCAGGGGGCACACATTTAGTGCTTGAATGCCCACCATCCACTTCAATGTTAGCATTAATATTGCCTAATCTATGTTTTAAATTATGTGTCTAATCTGCCTGTCGCTTATCAATGACTCATTTTCCAGTCAACATTGTCGAAGCGGATTGTTTTTTTAACGGTTCATTTCCGTTTTATAGCATTTTGAAAAGCCCTCGTTTTCAAGGGGGGAAAATAATCCGTGATAAACGCCCTGTACTGTAATATTCTAGAACGTTGTAATTTTTCGGCCTATTTATGAATCGTTTTCAAATAAACGCTAGATTATCGATAGTATATGTGTACGTATGCACGCTGGTGCCGCGCGCTGAAAATCTATTCTCTTAGTTCCTGATCGCTCGCACATTCAAACAGCCATGTCACATATAGGGGAAAAGCTTATATCTCCGTGAAAACTGGTCTGATTATCCTAAGACTGGTAAAATAGATTCCTTACCTGAGATCAGACGGTATCCAAATGGATTATTCCAATTCCTGATCGCCATTCCAAAAATCTATCCTTTTATTGATCCAACGCGTATACTGTAAAACACATATTACACGCTGTGCTGAGGGTCCACAATGAATCTGATCGGCTCCGGTTACATGCGTGAAGTAAAATGTGTAAAATGTGGATTCCGGAGTTTTTTTTTCTCATCCATTTTCATTGAGTCCAATCCAAAAGGGTGCATTACCATCTGGGAGACGATAGGGGGCGCTTTTTTCACATCTGAGCGCCTGGTGGGGCTGGTTTACCAACGTAGACTCGGTTGATGAAATATGAATTCAGATCGCTAATAAAAAAAATAAAACGAGAATTCTTGTGATGGGCATTCAGGGGGCGGGTTGATAACCCGAGATATCTCGTGATGGCCATTCAAAGTGTTAAGCAAAGAAAACATTTCAGACTAAAGAGAGAGGGACCAAAAGGTCCTTGGTTCATATGCCACATATGTACAACTCTGTGAGCTAACACCCAGACCAGTAGTGGACTCAATGCTACGTTTACCTAAACGTATTACATGAAAACACACACAACTCTCATCATTCAATAAAACCCAAGTTCACTTTTACTCACGTAAGAAAGAACGCTGTCTTAAGTAGAGAGAAAGACATACGCCTTGGCTACGTGTTAGAACTACAGGCCTTGCCCAGTTATACACAATAGCAACCAACGCAAATTTTTAGAGAAAACTGCACAACCTCAAGCAAGAAGGCGCCCCCAGCATTTGTAGCTGTGGGTTCACATGGCACACGTGAAGTAAACACACGTTTTGTTAAACAAGAACATTGTTATTAACCAAAAACATTTGGGGGGGGGGGCATAGTGTAACGTGTCCTACCTGACCCCCGGATGCAGGATGAATGGCCGCAACAAATGGCGGGTCCACCACGTTGACAAGGCCTCTTGCTGTGGCAACAGCTGGAGCCTCGCTCCGGCGCTTCGCCCACATCCTGCGGCCGGCCATGGTACAGAGATGACGCAGAGTGTTCAGGGCCCGCTACCTCCCCATGGCTAACGCCAACAGTTAGCACAAGATAACGGCTAACTCCAGGCTGACGGTTAGCACCAAGCTAACAGCTAGCCTTTACAGGCCCACCGTCGGCTCTGACCAACTGCAGCTACCGGCTAACAGCTAGCTCTTACCGGCCTACCGATAGCCACCGGCTAACGCAGCAGCAAGCTAACGGTTAGCTCTCACGGGCCCACTGTTAGCTAACGGCTACTACTGAAGCTGTGTAATGTGAGGAATAGCGATGCAGGCCTGATCACTTCAGACAGCCGACTGCCTCTTCTTTAGCCCAAAGAAAAAAGGCGGCAGACAACACCCGTCTCTCTCACAGGACGGCGTTATCAGAGATACCCGCTTGGAACCGGCTGTTCTGCGGGGCCGCGAGCCTGCGCAGCCGACCCCGCACAACTGACACACCTGAGGCCCGCGTCGCAAGACACCCCCCACCAGAGGCCGTCGGACCAGCCGACTGCCTCTCGCGGCAATAGTATCCAGCTGCACAGCCGGAGCGCAACGCTGGCTGGGGAACTGCCCAGCGACGCGCACTCCCCAAATGTGAAACACCGGTGGAGGTCAGAATAATCCTCCAGACTCTCCGGTGGTGACGACATTATCCGTTCTCTCTCCCGTAAATTAGTGATAGAGGGAGAAACAAAAGACAATGCCAACACAGGTCCTATAACTAACTAACTATTTTAAGCACTAAACTTGAAGCGGTGCTATACAGTGGTGAAAGTAGGGAAGGAGCTGGTAGTATGGCCATGACCCCGCTTATATATGAGCGGATGTGGGCATGGTCAGGCAGGTGGGTGCGTAGTTTGCGTACCCGTGGGTAAACGTTTTCATGATAGTATATGTGTCACCTCACAGCGCTTTATGTCAGATCTCTACATTTTCATTTTTCAGATTATTCCAGATTGCTAAAGTACATAATCTAAGCTTTCAAATGATGTGTCATATGTTGAAATCTGAGAATGTTTTGAACACGATGTGCTCAATTATAACTTCTAAAACTGGCTGTGTTCTAGATTACCTAAGAGGTGAAAAGGTGTCTCAAAGGAAGGCAACTTTTCACACTTCAGACAGTTTCAACTGGGCGTCAACAAACCCCCCTCCAGCAACGCCCCTCACCTGAATAACATTAACATAATTAAGTGCTGCTGAATCAGAGTTCTCTCTCCTCAGGACCCCTGTCTCTCCAGGACCCCCTATCTGGACTGTATAGGACTGTGAAGCTATGTACCCCCCCCCCCCCATGCTGCTTTGACACCAGAATTATTGTTAAATCTATGTCACAACGAGAAAAAGCAACAAAGTCCTCACTCAGTGGCATGGGCCTAATGTTATGTAGCTCTGCAAGCTGCTTATGGGCCATTCTCTGATGCATAAATAATAAAATAATGTATGATTGAAGTGATGGATGTCAGTGTCACAGTTACACATACACACAGTCCTCATATCCCTCCTAGTTACACACACACAGTTATCATATCACTCCTAGCTACACATACACACAGTTATCATATCCCTCCTAGCTACACATACACAGTTATCATATCACTCCTAGCTACACATACACACATACCTCATATCCCTCCTAGCTACACATACACACAGTCCTCATATCCCTCCTAGCTACACATACACACAGTTATCATATCACTCCTAGCTACACATACACACAGTTATCATATCCCTCCTAGCTACAAATACACACAGTCCTCATATCCCTCCTAGCTACACATACACACAGTTATCATATCACTCCTAGCTACACATACACACAGTTATCATATCCCTCCTAGCTACACATACACACAGTCCTCATATCCCTCCTAGCTACACATACACACAGTTATCATATCACTCCTAGCTACACATACACACAGTCCTCATATCCCTCCTAGCTACACATACACACAGTTATCATATCCCTCCTAGCTACACATACACACAGTCCTCATATCCCTCCTAGCTACACATACACACAGTTATCATATCACTCCTAGCTACACATACACACAGTTATCATATCCCTCCTAGCTACAAATACACACAGTCCTCATATCCCTCCTAGCTACACATACACACAGTTATCATATCACTCCTAGCTACACATACACACAGTTATCATATCCCTCCTAGCTACACATACACACAGTCCTCATATCCCTCCTAGCTACACATACACACAGTTATCATATCACTCCTAGCTACACATACACACAGTCCTCATATCCCTCCTAGCTACACATACACACAGTCCTCATATCCCTCCTAGCTACACATACACACAGTTAGCATATCACTCCTAGCTACACATACACACAGTCCTCATATCCCTCCTAGCTACACATACACACAGTTATCATATCACTCCTAGCTACACATACACACAGTTATCACATCCCTCCTAGCTACACATACACACAGTCCTCATATCCCTCCTAGCTACACATACACACAGTTATCATATCACTCCTAGCTACACATACACACAGTCCTCATATCCCTCCTAGCTACACATACACACAGTTATCATATCCCTCCTAGCTACACATACACACAGTCCTCATATCCCTCCTAGCTACACATACACACAGTTATCATATCACTCCTAGCTACACATACACACAGTTATCATATCACCCCTAGCTACACATACACACAGTCCTCATATCCCTCCTAGCTACACATACACACAGTTATCATATCACTCCTAGCTACACATACACACAGTCCTCATATCCCTCCTAGCTACACATACACACAGTTATCATATCACTCCTAGCTACACATACACACAGTTATCATATCCCTCCTAGCTACACATACACACAGTCCTCATATCCCTCCTAGCTACACATACACACAGTTATCATATCACTCCTAGCTACACATACACACAGTCCTCATATCCCTCCTAGCTACACATACACACAGTTATCATATCACTCCTAGCTACACATACACACAGTTATCATATCCCTCCTAGCTACACATACACACAGTCCTCATATCCCCCCTAGCTACACATACACACAGTTATCATATCACTCCTAGCTACACATACACACAGTTATCATATCCCTCCTAGCTACACATACACACAGTCCTCATATCCCTCCTAGCTACACATACACACAGTTATCATATCACTCCTAGCTACACATACACACAGTTATCATATCCCTCCTAGCTACACATACACACAGTCCTCATATCCCTCCTAGCTACACATACACACAGTTATCATATCACTCCTAGCTACACATACACACAGTTATCATATCACTCCTAGCTACACATACACACAGTCCTCATATCCCTCCTAGCTACACATACACACTGTCCTCATATCCCTCCTAGTTACACATACACACAGTCCTCATATCCCTCCTAGTTACACATACACACTGTGCATGTTATGTAGCTCTCCACCTTGCTATCTGAAACAATAGCTATCAATATAACGTTATATAGCTAGCTAGCTAACGCTAACGTTAATGTAGCATGAGCTCGTCGTAATAACACAATAAACGTGACATGGTTGGACTTGTGGTCGGCAGAAAAACTTGGTGTAGTTTTATCAAAGATGCGGAATTGTAAACATGCTACTGTAAACATAAACAAACATTCTTAAACTTACCCATGCAGACGCATCTCGACCGATCTCATAGTTAATTCCGTTGAATAGCGCGGTGTTTTCACCGGTGAGCAGAGACTGAATCAACTGGTTTAACAAAGTTCCTGTACTCGTTCATTAGATCCAATGCATTCATCTCTTTCTGATCCAGAGTGCAACCAGCTGATGATAATCCCATTGAAAGTGTAAACAGCCAGTGCGTCGCTTCAAACACTCCCCCAATGTAAATCTCTGCGGGCTTGATTCACATGCAAATACAGTAATTACGCCCCCGTTTCATTGAAATAAAGTCCGTGAACAACCTAAATTTAAACACAGGTTTGACACTATTTTAGATATTCTAACTGTTCGTTTTTATAGTAAACAAGTACTTATACATTCAATTTATAATAATGTGAAGAAAAGAAAAAAACACATAAAAAAAATAAAATAAAAACTCTAGAACGTCTAGCCGAGAAGGGGGTGGGCCGAGTTGTGGTCACTAGCGCTGCCAGGTGACACATATGATTAAAGGGATAGTTCCAGTAGGCAGAGCGCAAAGCCAGGTACAACTATAGACTAACAACAGAGCTAGGAGAGAGGTACAACAATAGACCAACAACAGAGCTAGGAGAGAGGTACAACTATAGACTAACAACAGGTACAACTATAGACTAACAACAGAGCTAGGAGAGAGGTACAACTATAAACTAACAACAGAGCTAGGAGAGAGGTACAACTATAGACTAACAACAGAGCTAGGAGAGAGGTACAACTATAAACTAACAACAGAGCTAGGAGAGAGGTGCACCTATAAACTAACAACAGAGCTAGGAGAGAGGTACAACGATAGACCAACAACAGAGCTAGGAGAGAGGTACAACTATAAACTAACAACAGAGCTAGGAGAGAGGTACAACGATAGACCAACAACAGAGCTAGGAGAGAGGTACAACTATAAACTAACAACAGAGCTAGGAGAGAGGTACAACTATACACTAACAACAGAGCTAGGAGAGAGGTACAACTATAAACTAACAACAGAGCTAGGAGAGAGGTACAACGATAGACCAACAACAGAGCTAGGAGAGAGGTACAACTATAGACTAACAACAGAGCTAGGAGAGAGGTACAACTATAAACTAACAACAGAGCTAGGAGAGAGGTACAACGATAGACCAACAACAGAGCTAGGAGAGAGGTACAACTATAGACTAACAACAGAGCTAGGAGAGAGGTACAACGATAGACCAACAACAGAGCTAGGAGAGAGGTACAACTATAGACTAACAACAGAGCTAGGAGAGAGGTACAACTATAGACTAACAACAGAGCTAGGAGAGAGGTACAACTATAGACCAACAACAGCAATGTTATACTTCAGTTATACTTCAGCTACAGCTGTGTAAGACTGCACAAACACACACACATGCATGCAAGCACACACAGTTCCAACTGTGATCTGTGCTACTTTGTGATTCTCTCTGGTTTCCACTTGCTCTCTTTCTCACTCACACACACACACACACACACACACACACACACACACACACACACACACACACACACACACACACACACACACACACACACACACACACACACACACACACAAACAAACAAACAAACAAACACACAAATATTTGCGTACATGCACACACACACACACACACACACACACACACACACACACACACACACACACACACACACACACACACACACACACACACACACACACACACACACACACGCGCACAACCCTACATAACTATATGTGCCAACAGTTTCTCACATTAGTACACAAATTAAGCCAGATGTATGGTAATGTTACTATATATAGACATAGAAAACCAAAGGTTTTGGAACATTTGCATTAATAATAAGGGAATGTTTGGTTTTAGAAATTCACATAATAATGTACTTCTGACATGTAAATGATAGGTTTCTATGCAAAGCATAATATTAAAGAGCACACATCTCTTGGACCTCAGCCATTTTAAACTATAAATAATTCATCTATTTTAGATATAGGCCATGTTTGAAAGAAAACACTTTGACATACAGTAGTGAATATAATAATAATATGGACTATAATAATATAGACTAAACGACGAGAGACTGCCAGGCTGATGGGATATGAAGGTTATTTCAGAATGAAAGAATGGTTATATGTATTGTGTTCTGAACTCTGCTCTCAGGTGAAGAAAAGAGCACTGTTGTGGAAAAATGAATTGTCCCGCTTTGTGGATTAGAGAGATTGGTTTCTATTGAACTGCAAACACACAGAGAAGAGGAGAGGAGAGGAGGATATGAGAGGGGGAGGAGATGAGAGGTGAGGAGAGGATATGAGAGGAGAGGTGAGGAGGAGGAGATGAGAGGAGTGAGGAGGTGAGGAGTGAGGAGAGAGGAGGAGAGAAGAAAGGAGGAGAGGAGAGAGCTTTGTGGATTAGAGAGATTGGTACCTGAACTGAAACACATAGAGGAGATAATACAGAAGAGAGGAGATGAGGCGAGATGAGATGAGGACTGAGGAGGTTCTAAGTGAGGAGGTGAGAAGTGAGGAGGTGAGGAGTGAGGAGGTGAGGTGTGAGGAGAGGAGGAGAGAAGAGAGGAGAGGAGTGAGGAGGAGAGGAGAGGAGTTAGAATGTGATGAGTGAGGAGAGAGGAGGAGATGAGTGAGGTGGTGAGGGGTGATGAGAGAGGAGGAGAGGAGTGAGGAGGTGAAGGGTGAGGAGAGAATAGAGGAAGAGGGGAGTGAGGAGGAGAGGAGGACAGGAGTGAGGAGGTGAATAGTGAGGAGGTGAGGAGTGAGAAGGAGACGTGTGCGGGTGAGATAAAAGGAGTGAGGAGAGGAATGAGTGAATAGGAGAGGGTTGAGTAGTAGAGAGAGGAGGGGTGAGGAGGAGTGAGGTGGGGTGAGGAGAGGATGTGAGGAGGAGAGGAGTGAGGTGGGGTGAGGAGGAGAGGAGTGAGGATGAGAGGAGGTCAGGAAAGGAGTGAGGAGAGGAATGGGGAGGTAGGGAGGAGAGGTGTGAGGAGGAGAGGAGTGAGGATGAGAGGTGTGGGGAGGAGCAGAAAAGAGTGGAGTGAGGAGAGGAATGAGTAGGTAGGGAGGATAGGAGAGGATGAGTGAAGAGGAGAGGAGAGAGGAGTGAGGATGAGAGGAAGGGAGTGAGAAGAAGAACAATGAGGTAGGGAGGAGGGGAGTGAGAATGAGAGGAGAGAAGAGGAATGAGGAGGAGAGGTGTGAGGTGGTATGGATGTGAGGTGTTAGGAGGAGTGAGGAGGAGATGTGTGAGGAGGAGAGGAGAGAGGAGGAGAGGAAATTAGTGAGGAGAGGAATGAGGCGGTAGGGAGGAGAGGATGAGTGAAGAGGAGAGGAGAGATGAGGAGATATGAGAGGAGAGAGTGAAGTGGTGAAGTGTAATGCGTGGGAGGTCACACTACCTCCACCATTTCCCTCCCTCGCTGTGCAGGCGCCCTGACCGACCTGTAGGAGTCGCTGTTTACAACGACCAGATTACCACCCACCGGATTCCCTCCCGTTAAAACAGGTAAAAAAATGGACTTCCGGTGAGAGGCAAGCGAGATGGCTGCTTGAAGTTCTAGCTCCAGATGTTTCAAATAACCTCTCCAAATTCTGAAGAAAAGCGAAAACAATAGTGAAATACTCGGAAATTTGTGAGAGGGGATAAACAATGAGTCGAAGGAAATTTTTTTAACAGGAGACCATTAACTCATTGGGCGCAACGCCCTTTCCCCATCTGTACTCAATGGCGCAAGCGTTATTGACCATTTTAGCGATGTTTGCATACCCATCGTGTGTTCTGTATTATAGCTAATAGTATGGCTCATTTGACAGGCATTGTTCATAGTCCATCACTGACTAATCAGTTAATTTCTACATACTGTAGTTTGTGCGCTATTACACACTAAACATCGCACCTTTCCAAAATAATGCAGTATTTTTTCATAGATCGCGAGATATGACACGTTATATGCAATATGCCCAAATAGTTCTTGTTGATCGCCTGAAACCCCAAATACTTCCAAATCAAAGGTATATACCATGTGCATATGTGTCTTCACAAAATCATCAAGGGGGGCGGGGAATGTTTTAACTAGAAACTGCGATCGTGTTTGTCGAGCATGTTTTACGTCCGGTAAAACACAACACTGTGATTGGTACAGAAGCATGTTTGACGATAAAAAAATACCAGCAGGTTACCTAAGATAGACCTTACCTCAGTCAGAAAGTACTCCAAAATGAATAAATCCCAGTCGATCCCATGGCGATCGCAATTACTTGTGTATATTGGGCATGGATACCATACGGGAAAGAATAGATCTGAGGCACCAAATCTTCCACCGATTGCTATGTTGTGATCCACTCCTAGGCGGAAACAGCACAAGACAAGCAATATCCCCAGTTCCCAGTTCAAAAGGTAGGCGATACTGCCACCTGGTGAGATTCGATCGACATTGCAATTCCAACGTAGGCAGATGAGCCAGGGAGACCTAGAGAGCTCCGGCTGAGTGTATAGCACGGGGATCAAAGGAACAATATCAAAGGATCAAAACCAGAGAAATAAAAGAATATTATAATTTAAATTGGAACATGAAGTCCATCAATTGGGAGTTTGATTGACTAATGACTTAACAAAATTATATGAAGCAAATTACCAGCCCTTAAACATTGACAATTTGGCATAGAGCAACCATGTTGGAGACAGTGCGGCCAGAGGGAGGCAAACCACTCTCATATCTTTAGGAATTGTCCAGGTATTCAACATTATTGGCTGGATGTTCATTCTGCTATGCAGGATATATTGAGTTTTTTGTAACATACCTGAGGAATTAGTAGGACGGGACAGATATTTGATAAACATATTTTTAGCAGCAAGTAAGAAAGCGATCATGGGTTGCTGGTATCAACAAGAACCTCCAACAAAAGAAAATTGGATGGACATTATAGTTGAAATATACACAATGGAAAGACTAAGGGCTACATCCACAAAGAATGGATTGCACGGTGCAAGTTGCACCCTTACTTACAATTCATGATGAATAGAAAATGGGGGACCCTGATGTAAACAAGACGAAAGTCTTTCTCTGGTCTGCATCCCCTTAACAATTGTGTGTATTGAGCCGTACTGTATTGTACCCATTCTGCAATCTGTTAATAAAATGTTCATTCAATCAATCAATCAATCAATCTGTGCGGTGATTGATTGAATGAAAATTGAAAAAGTACTCAACCTCTTCTGTCCGAAACGACGGATAGACACACCCACGCGCACACACACACACACACACACACACACACACACACACACACACACACACACACACACACACACACACACACACACACACACACACACACACACACACACACACACACACACACACACACACACACACACACACACACACACACACACACACACATACAGTAGTATCCAGGTTGAAACACACACCTTGATGTCAGAGCCTCAGGTCCAAACACACACCTTGATGTCAGAGCCTCAGGTCCAAACACACACCTTGATGTCAGGCCTCAGGTCCAAACACACACCTTGATGTCAGGCCTCAGGTCCAAACACACACCTTGATGTCAGGCCTCAGGTCCAAACACACACCTTGATGTCAGGCCTCAGGTCCAAACACACACCTTGATGTCAGGCCTCAGGTCCAAACACACACCTTGATGTCAGGCCTCAGGTCCAAACACACACCTTGATGTCAGGCCTCAGGTCCAAACACACACCTTGATGTCAGGCCTCAGGTCCAAACACACACCTTGATGTCAGGCCTCAGGTCCAAACACACACCTTGACGTCAGGCCTCAGAGCAACTACTGCAGTGACTTTTCAATTGCAAAGGTTTCAAGGACAGAACTCACCCCGGTCCTTAACCAGCTCTACATTTGGTGATCACAACAGGACGGCTGTTTCTATTGCAAATCACTGGTGGTCGTTGGTACAAACTACACCATGTGGTAGAATGACCCAAGTCGTAGAAGGAGGCACCATTCATCTTTCTGCACTGAAAGGTGCATTTGAGACCACAGTATGGCAGCTGCACAGGGCTAAATAGTGACACTGTCGATCCCCGGAGCAGCCCGTGCCTTGCTCAAGAGCAGCGTATCAACAGTGGTTGTCGATAATGTTACTCATTCAGTCACCCCACCCATATATTTCCCCCCGCTGTACTAGGGATTTGAACCGGCAACCTTCCGATCACAAACCCCACCGCTCCAGTCGCTCTATGGGCTTGCGTGGGCGGACCTAACGGGCAGATGCACTGGGAACAGAACACTGGAGCCAGGATACATTATTCACTTTGATGAGAGATAAACAGCTCTGAGGAAACTAGTTTGTGTGTCTTTGTGCCGCGGTGCATGCAGCAGTGTTGTGGTTGTGGGCCATTAGACTGCGAACAAAACCCCCCAAAACAAAACAAAACAAGACATCAAAAACATCTCTTTCTCTCATATCTTTTTCTCACTCATTCTTTTTATGTATGTCTCTCTCTCTTTCTCTTTCTCTTTCTCTTTCTCTTTCTCTCTATTTCTCTCTCTCTCTCTCTCTCTATTTCTCTCTCTCTCTCTCTCTCTCTCTCTCTCTCTCTCTCTCTCTCTCTCTCTCTCTCTCTCTCTCTCTCTCTCTCTCTCTCTCTCTCTCTCTCTCTCTCTCTCTCTCTCTCTCTCTCTCTCTCTCTCTCTCTCTCTCTCTCTCTCTCTCTCTCCCTCTCGCCCCCCTCTAACCTACTTCTATCTTTGTAGAATCAGAAACACTTCATTGACCAAATACAATGACTATACAGGACTTTAACCTAATTCTAATTCTCTTTCCTTGGCCATATCCTTGGTTCTGGAGTCGCCCTCGACTGGGTTACTGCTCGGTTCGTCTGATTGAGCGGTATCACCGTGTCTGATGGGTGAACTGACATAACCATCGTGTCCGCCTTAACACTTTGAGTGCCACTCACGAGATTTCTCGTTTTTTTTAATAGGTGGTTGCTAGCCACTCACGAGATTTCTCGGAATTTTTTATTTTTTTTAGCGATCTGAAAAATGATTGCATCACCCGAGCCTACCCGAGTATAGCCGAGCGGCGCCGGCGATCACTGTGGAAAAAAGCGCCCCCTGTCGTCTCCCAGATGACATAAGTGATTTTGGAATGGACTCAATGAAAATGAATGGGGAAAAAAATCCGGTACTCCACATTTTCCAGTTCACTGATCCAGCTGGGGTTACCACAGTTCATTCTGGAACCTCAGATCCCCGCTGATCATGGAGATCTACAGTATCGCGTTGGATCCATACACGTATCGATTTTTTCGAATGGTGATCAGGAATTGGAATATACCAGTTGGATACCATCTGATGTCAGGTAAGGACTCTATGTTATCAGTGTTAGGATAATCAGAGTAAGTTTGATGAAGTTATAAGCTGTTTTGTGAAATGTCTTCTTTCGGTTTCACTGTAAAAGTCCGTGAGGAAATCAACGGAGCGATTATCCGTGCGCGGCCGTAATGTGCTTGCGTGCACGTATAATATTGATCATCTAGCGTTTATTTGAAAACGATTCATAAAAAGGCCGACGAATATCAACGTTGTGGAATATTCCACTAAAAGACGATTTTCATAGAATGCTCCAGAATGAGCTGTTTTTTATATCAAAACGGGGGCTTTTCTAACTGCTCTGAAACGGAAACGACGCGATAAAAAAACAATCTGCCTTGACAGCACTGACTGGAAAATAGTCTTTGATAATGCGATGGGCAGATTAGACACATAGCCATAATTTAAAACATAGATTAAGCGATATTAACGTTAACATTGGCGCCGATGGTGGCATTCAGCCGGTAAAACGGAAAACCAGGCGTTGCGCTCAAAGTGTTAATACCGTACATCTTTTCTTGATTTAGTTGTAATTATCTTTGGAACGGTGTGAGAAAAAACAAGACATCATTCAGTGTATTTCCTCAAAGGGAAACCGAAACCTAAGTCCTTTATGTGTGGGGTCGCGACCCAAAGTGGGGTTGCGGGTAGGTGACAGTGGGGTCACGCATTGGCAAAAAAAAAAACTCAGATAGAGTTTTTCCACCCGGCAGCTGTGTGTATTTGCCATGTCTCGCCCCTTCATCAATGGAGGCCAACACATGTATTCCAATACACATCTCACTACATCCTGCGCATGTATAATCGCGGGAGGGGGGTCTAGTCTTTTGTGTGTAACCTGGACTTACAATAGATAGGTTTGTTGTCAGAAGCATTGCTGGTTGGCTGCGATGAAATGGGCTCTGCGCATAACCAGCTGCTATACCACACTGAAGTGAGGTGGCTATCTCAATGTTAACTCGGAGAAGAAGCACGGATTTTCCTTGCAGACAAAAACAACACATTAGCAGAGAAATGAGCTGATAATGAGCTGGAAACTCCGTTAGTGGCACTCCAGGATAATCAGCGGAGATTTGGGGGTATTTACTCAGCTTGATGACTTGTTGTAGGAACAGAATGCAGGAGGCGAGGGCGGTTAGGTGGCCGAGCGGAGATTGCGTTCGTCACCAACCCCGGAGCTGTGAGCTGGATTCGCCTGTTCGAATCCGGCTCACAGCTCCGGGGTTGTCACCAGCTTGGCTGGCCGTTCACACTAATACAATTGGCAGTATTAGAGGGTGGGAGAAGCTGGCGGGGTGGGTCCGGGTCGTTGTAAACAGCGACTCCTACAGTTCGGTCGGGGCGCCTGCTAAGCGCGGATAGGACCTGAGGGGGATAGTGTGATCCTTCCACACGCTACGCCCTCTCAGTGAGAATCCGCGCTGCCAGGTGAAAAGAAGCGGTGATTGGCTGGACGTGTGTCGGAGGAAGCACGTGATAGCCTCCACTCTCCCAGATGATCTGACTGTGGGGGGTAAGTGCGCAGCGACCAGGAAGGGACTGGGAATTGGCATACGACTAACATTGGGATGGGAGAAAATCGGAGGAAAATGAAGGGGGAAAAAGATCAATAAAAAAATAAAATAAAAAATGCAGGAGGCGCTCAGTGATCTTTCGTGTGACGAGCTACTGAAAGTCAAGTTCACTGGACAGGCCCTTGCAAAGTTCTGGATATCAGTCCGGAACGAGTACCCAGTGTTGTGTAATGCTGCGCTGATAAAGCGTGTCAACATATCTCTGTGAGGGCGGATTTTCAGAGTAGAAGCGGATCTCTGCCAAAGCACACGTGAACGCATTTTCTTTTCATGTTCTGGCAACATATTTTGGCTAAATATGCCTAGTGTGTATACAGAAACAATTCCATTGCTTTTGTTGATAATATTCATTAATTTCATTGATAACATAGTGCTGTAATTTCATTTTCGAAACAACGTGTGCTTTTATTTTGATATTCCTTATTTCCATGTTGAAATTACGCAATACATTAAGTGTGGGGTCGCCAAAAAAAGATCCTAAATAAAATGGGGTTGTGGTATAAAAAAGTTTGAGAACCCCTGCTCTAGACCCACAAAATAATCGGGACACCCTACACTACGCAGCCATGTGCAAAGTGGACAGGTAGGACCAAGTGGCAGCCATTTAGGGTCAAGTGGTAGGGTCAGGTGGTAGGGTCAAGTGGTAGGGTCAAGTGGTAGGGTCAATTGGTAGGGTCAAGTGGTAGGGTCAAGTGGTAGGGTCAAGAGGTAGGGTCAAGGGGGGTATTGCAATTGGCACCGGACCGCAAATGACATCAAGTCATAAATCATTCTCTCTAGACTGTATGACATAATGTTCGTTTAGTGAACATCCTAACCATGTCACAACAGCAGTCATAGTGTATATTTTCAGCAATACGTTTGTTAAAGTGTTATTATTAAAATATGAGTTCAGGAATAGTATTAAAAAGATCGCGAATTTCGACCGGAAATAAATCCGAGCAGCCATTTTGCTGTAGTCATTATGATGAAGGAAAGACTGGGCATTCAATGAGCGTTGATGTTTCGAAAAACTACATCTCCAAGGGTACTCCAGCTTTCTGGAATCAAATGACTTCCTGATTATTATTTTTTATTTATCTTATTTCTAGGGATTATATACCACAAAACTGAACGTTATTGGCATAGTTTGGAGCGCAGTTAGTGTGTATCCCTTCTGTGAACATTTAGCAACAATCAGCGTTGCAAACGGATTCAAGATGGCGGACCTGTCGCAGAAATAAAAAGCTGACTGTATAGTAAATTTCATTATCGGTTCTTTATGCACGCCTGGTGATACTAAATCCAAATTGAACTCTGTCATTGGAACGAGCGATAGATGTGCAACATCGCTATAATAAGGTAATTTATACGCCTTAGATTCTATATTCTATAATAATATTTCAAATTGCATGGGTCCGAATGGCAGAATTCAGTACTGTATCTCCAAAACCTTCTGTTTAATCATCTTCCCTTTATTCATTTCCTTAGATTGTTTGTACACTTGAAGAAGGTACTGAACGAGCTCAGTTTTATGTCTGGTCATTTCTAGCATGGTGTTATTCACTGTCAAAGATGCAAAGATAAATCATAATACATATTCTCCTTTGTTTCATCACAATTTAAGCAAGCCTAGTAATAGACACAATATTTCTGACACATGGAATACATTCACTGAGGTCCATAGACGTCCCTAGATAGCAAGAACATGCAAATGGACCTTGTAGAAGTGGAGCAATCTTCCATTTACTTATGTATGTATTTTAGGCGAATTTTTTGAAAATAGGGCTCCGGGCTTAAATACAATTCCACATTATGACGAACGCAAATAGTTTCAACGACAACAGGACAACTCACACATACTTTCTCCCTCTCTCTCTCTGCCCCCCCCCCCCTCTCTCTCTCTCTCTCTCTCTCTCTCTCTCTCTCTCTCTCTCTCTCTCTCTCTCTCTCTCTCTCTCTCTCTCTCCCTCTCTCTCTGCCCCCCCCTCTCTCTCCCTCTCCATCTCTTCTCCCTTCCTCCCTCTCTCTCTCTCTCTCTCTCGCTCTCTGCCCCCCTCTCTCCCTCTTCCTCTCTTCTCTCTCTCTCTCTCCCTCTCCATCTCCCTCTCTCTCTTCTCCCCTCCCCTATCTCTCTCTCTCTCTATCCCTCTCCCTCTCCCTCTCTCTCCCTCTCTCTCCCTCTCCCCCCCCTCTCCCCCCCCCCCCCTCTCTCTCCCTCTCCCTCTCCCTCTCTCTTCCTCCCCTCAGCCCAGAACTGCTCTGGCCTGAGGACCTGCTCAGAGTGCCTGGTGCAGGCCGAGTGTGGCTGGTGCGGGGACCCCAGCGACACGGGCCGCGGGGTGTGCATGGAGGGCTCCTACCGAGGGCCCATGAGGGCCCCTGGGGCCAGGGCCCCCCGAGACAGAGACAGGCCGAGAGACGGGGACCTGGTGCTGGATCAGTCTCTCTGTTCGGCCGACAGAGGATACAGCTGGGCCTTCATCCAATGTCCCGGTGAGCCTTCATGACTGTTGCCAGATGCCAGACCTTGTAGGTCCAAACATTTATTTTCCAGTAGATTTCATACACGGTTCTTGCTGCACACCTGGTGATAGGCCTACTAAATCCAAGTTGAACTCTGCCATTGGAAAGAGTAGATTTGGCCCGATCCATAGATGTGCAACTAGGCTTTAATAAGGTCTGATATTCTATATTCTATAATAATATTTCAAATAGCATGTGTCCGGATGGCAGAATTCAGTACTGTATCTACAAAACCTTCTGTTTAATCATCTTCCCTTTATTCATTTGCTTAGCTTTTCTGCACACGTGATCTCAAGAAGGTGCTGAACGAGCCCAGTTTTTCATGTTTGGTCATTATTAGCATGGTGTTATTCACTGTCAAAGATGCAAAGAAAAATCATAATTTATATTCTCCTTTGTTTCATCACAATTTTCTCAAGCCTAGTAACAGACACAATCTTTCTACAAAGAACATGAAAATGGACCTTGTAGAAGTGGAGCAATCTTCCATTTACTTGGGTATGTACTTTTAAGCGATTTTTTTTAAAATATGGCTCGGGCTTAAGAGGTTAAACATGATTATTAATTGATTTTGAGAACATCACATGATGACCACTGGATTTGTTTTACCTTTCTTCTCAAAATAACTGGAGACACGTGCAGAGTGCACTGCTGTGAAGGAAGGGTGCGCTTGATTTACAACAAAAGACTAAATGAAAGCAACATCGACACGCATGCACAATAATTGTTTATCTCGATTATCTGTTTGGCAAAGCCAAAATCGTAACCTTGATGAATCGCCGAGCCCTAATAGAAACTGGAAAGTTTAGTAAACCACTAAAATAAAACATTTCCACAAAACAACAACTGCAAGTGTGTGACAGACTGACAGTACGACGGGCTCCTGGGTCTCCTGGGATCACGTACGAGGATCAGGATCATATAAAACCTTCCATGAAAAAGATAAATGATGACTTTCCACCTGACAGCTGCACCATTTTGTTTATGTGACGCTGTTACACTGTTACATAGAATACATGCTGACACACACATTCTGTTACACAGCCATAGAATACATGCTGACACTGTTACACAGCCATAGAATACATGCTGACACACACATTCTGTTACACAGCCATAGAATACATGCTGACACTGTTACACAGCCATAGAATACATGCTGACACTGTTACACAGCCATAGAATACATGCTGACACACACATTCTGTTACACAGCCATAGAATACATGCTGACACTGTTACACAGCCATAGAATACATGCTGACACTGTTACACAGCCATAGAATACATGCTGACACACACATTCTGTTACACAGCCATAGAATACATGCTGACACTGTTACACAGCCATAGAATACATGCTGACACTGTTACACAGCCATAGAATACATGCTGACACTGTTACACAGCCATAGAATACATGCTGACACTGTTACACAGCCATAGAATACATGCTGACACTGTTACACAGCCATAGAATACATGCTGACACTGTTACACAGCCATAGAATACATGCTGACACTGTTACACAGCCATAGAATACATGCTGACACTGTTACACAGCCATAGAATACATGCTGACACTGTTACACAGCCATATAATACATGCTGACACTGTTACACAGCCATAGAATACATGCTGACACACACATTCTGTTACACAGCCATAGAATACATGCTGACACACACATTCTGTTACACAGCCATAGAATACATGCTGACACACACATTATGTTACACAGCCATAGAATACATGCTGACACACACATTCTGTTACACAGCCATAGAATACATGCTGACACACACATTCTGTTACACAGCCATAGAATACATGCTGACACACACATTCTGTTACACAGCCATAGAATACATGCTGACACACACATTCTGTTACACAGCCATAGAATACATGCTGACACACACATTCTGTTACACAGCCATAGAATACATGCTGACACACACATTCTGTTACACAGCCATAGAATACATGCTGACACACACACTCTGTTACACAGCCATAGAATACATGCTGACACACACATTCTGTTACACAGCCATAGAATACATGCTGACACACACATTCTGTTACACAGCCATAGGATACATGCTGACACTGTTACACAGCCATAGAATACATGCTGACACTGTTACACAGCCATAGAATACATGCTGACACTGTTACACAGCCATAGAATACATGCTGACACTGTTACACAGCCATAGAATACATGCTGACACTGTTACACAGCCATAGAACACATGCTGACTGTAGTGGCCAAAATCCTAACAGGTTTGTCTTATAACCTATTTGAATCTTCCACTTGTAGGTTGGGAAGCAGTGTCAGACTCGCAGTCGCAGAACAGAAACCACTGCACGATTTTGTTGTTCCTTTTGCTCTTTTAATGGTCCAGCAAGAACAAAACACGAAAACAATACCGTACATAGAAATAAAACAAGAGATCCCAATAATCTCAATAACAAAACAAGAGATCCTAATAATCTTAGTAACAAAAAGGTTGCGTCTGCGCTGCGTGTCAATGACAGTATTGCTGCTGCCTGCTGCTCTGCCGTCACACGCCGCACCTGTGGCTTATAGCGTTAGCCCCGCCCCATTCACCTGAGCAAAGCGCCCCACTCACTGCAACAGATAAATGTATTAATACAGATTCACAATTAATCAAAACAAATAAGCTTGAATGCGGCTCTTACACCGGCCCCTAATTGTTCTCTAGGAATCAATTACTCAAACAAAATAAAGAGCCGTAAAACTATCAACAAATTAATTTAGAAAATATAGTATATACATTACATCCCTTGTTGATGTTGAAAGAAGAACTGTTAACTTCATTCTTAACCGTATCCTAGGGCCAGAGGTTACTAGCACATAGCCTTAAGGAGGGATCTTTATGATCGCTAGGTCAGTCAAATCAGAAAAAACTAAAAACTGTAATCCAAAGTGGCAAAGAGTGTATATCTCCATGTATCAGTCTATGGGTGTATATCTATGTATTAGTCTATGGGTGTACGTCTATGTATCAGTCTATGGGTGTACGTCTATATCAGTCTATGGGTGTATGTCTATGCTGTTCGTAACTATCAACAAAAATATAGTATATACATTACATCCCTTTTTGGCTGTTGAAAGAAGACCTGTTATTCTTCAATCTCCAGGAATGCGGCATAGCTTAGCTATGGGCCTATCAATATTGGATGTTTTCGTC
The DNA here is from genome assembly GCF_963971535.1 of Notolepis coatsorum. Lineage (NCBI taxonomy): Eukaryota > Metazoa > Chordata > Actinopteri > Aulopiformes > Paralepididae > Notolepis > Notolepis coatsorum. The sequence continues at coordinate 24,319,495 of NC_140173.1, read as the reverse complement.
TGGAGCTTCACTGCACGGGTCAGACCTCCTGCATCAGGCTTGGTCTCCTGTACTCTGCCTAGTGGCCACGACCCCCGTGGAGCAGTTGGGTCGACTACCAGGACGACATCTCCAATGTTAAAGTTTTTTCCTTTTTTTTTCTCACTGTGCTCCATTTCGGTCTTCCTTGGAGTAGCAGAAGGTATTCTTGTGTCCTGGCGTAGAGGTCAGATCTCTCGCAGAAGATGGTTTGTAGGCCTTCATCCGGTATAGGATCGATCTTACTGTTCTTCTGCACTCTGAATGGAGCGGTTTCCAGCACTGCCATTTCCACTGGGAAGGATTGCTTTTGAACTTAGGTGATGCTTGACCTCTCTGCCTGTGAGAGGTCTTCCACTGTGAGGAGCTGTCCACCAAGTGTGGTCCTGAAAGCGCCTAGCTCAGTGCTCACCTTTTGGCTGCTCGAGTGGGTGTGGCTGTGACCTGGGGAAAGCTCTTTGCGCTTTTTGACGGTCAACATAAGAGCATTCTTCCTAGTGTGCTCGTTACCAATGTACTTGAGTACTGTTTGGCTATCCCCGGCCCCTATGTGACCACATAACTCTGCTTGGCTATCCCCGGCCCCTATGTGACCACATAACTCTGCTCTCTTCATATCTGCTGGGGTCTTGTCCTCTGCCCTCTTCATGCCTGCTGAGGTCTTGTCCTCTGCCCTCTTCATATCTGCTGGGGTCTTCTCCTCTGCCCTCTTCATGTCTGCTGAGGTATTGTCCTCTGCCCTCTTCATGTCTGCTGAGGTCTTGTCCTCTGCCCTCTTCATATCTGCTGGGGTCTTCTCCTCTGCCCTCTTCATGTCTGCTGAGGTATTGTCCTCTGCCCTCTTCATGTCTGCTGAGGTCTTGTCCTCTGCCCTCTTCATGTCTGCTGGGGTCTTCTCCTCTGCCCTCTTCATGTCTGCTGGGGTCTTGTCCTCTGCCCTCTTCATGTCTGCTGAGGTATTGTCCTCTGCCCTCTTCATGCCTGCTGAGGTCTTGTCCTCTGCCCTCTTCATGTCTGCTGAGGTATTGTCCTCTGCCCTCTTCATGTCTGCTGAGGTCTTGTCCTCTGCCCTCTTCATGTCTGCTGGGGTCTTCTCCTCTGCCCTCTTCATGTCTGCTGGGGTCTTGTCCTCTGCCCTCTTCATGTCTGCTGAGGTATTGTCCTCTGCCCTCTTCATGCCTGCTGGGGTCTTGTCCTCTGCCCTCTTCATATCTGCTGGAGTCTTCTCCTCTGCCCTCTTCATGCCTGCTGAGGTCTTGTCCTCTGCCCTCTTCATGCCTGCTGGGGTCTTCTCCTCTGCCCTCTTCATGTCTGCTGGGGTCTTGTCCTCTGCCCTCTTCATGTCTGCTGGGGTCTTGTCCTCTGCCCTCTTCATGTCTGCTGAGGTATTGTCCTCTGCCCTCTTCATGCCTGCTGGGGTCTTGTCCTCTGCCCTCTTCATATCTGCTGGAGTCTTCTCCTCTGCCCTCTTCATGCCTGCTGAGGTCTTGTCCTCTGCCCTCTTCATACCTGCTGGGGTCTTCTCCTCTGCCCTCTTCATGTCTGCTGGGGTCTTGTCCTCTGCCCTCTTCATGTCTGCTGAGGTATTGTCCTCTGCCCTCTTCATGCCTGCTGAGGTCTTCTCCTCCGATGCCAGGCTTCTGGATTTTTCCTCACAGGGACTCTGGACCGGTGTGGTGAGAACAGGCGCCTCCCTATTGGCTGCTGAGATGGCCTCAGAACCATGTGGCCAAGACACAGGAAGTCCCCGTCTGAAATGCACCTGTGGCTCCTCCCGTTGGGCAGAGGGGTGGGCTCCGTCCTTCTCTTGCGGCCCGGCTTTTGCGGGAGAAGTGAGGGGCGAGGCCTGTGGCAGAGGGCTGTCGGTGAAAGGACAGGGCCGCTGGTTGACCATCAAGGTGGAGGGCGGGAACTGGGCAGGGGGGTCCCTCGGGAACCGGAACTTCCTAAACGAAGACTGAGGCGACAACATGGGCATGACAGGTTGAATATTGTGTACTAGTTGGGGCTGGTGCTGGTCATTAGTGTCATCTGGCTGAGCATCGGGCCAACTGTGAGCATTACCATCGTTAACATTAAAAAAGGGCAAGTAATGTGCTCCTGCCTTGCTCCTAACAGCTGGAGCACCTATGTCATATGGATGAATTGAAACATCTGGCTTTGAATATACCAGCGCCCATTTCCACTGGGAAGGATTGGCTGTGCTGGCTGCTATTTCACCTTGTAATTCTAATGTTTCTCTTTTTTTTCTAATGTTTCTCTCTTTTTTTTTTAACATTTGTTCCTGTTCTTCTAACATTTGTTCCTGTTCTTCAATTGCATGTTTTTCTTGTAACATAGAAGATTTAGCCAATAAATATCGTCTCTCTGCCTCCGCGTTGATGCGTAATCTTGAGGAAGAGGAGGAGTGGTGGGAGGAAGAGTGAGACCTCGTTGAGCGTGTGTCTGCCATCCTATTTGGATGCGCGCAGCTGCGCCTCATATGTCATTAACGGGCAGGTCTGCCTTATCTGAACTCGCCATTTTAATTCAGAATAAACAAATAAATAAATCCACAAGGTCTTCAACGTGTTTAGAAACAGTGGCTGGTTATTTCATTATCATTGTCTTTCTCAATTGTTTGTTTGGTTACAGCCGCACGCCAGGCCGGCGTTTCCTTGTCTCGATGCGCGCAGCTGCGCCTCATCCATGTCATTAACGGGCGTCTGAACTCGCCATATTAATTCAGAATAAACAAACAAATGAATCCAAAAGGTCTTCAACAGTGGCTGGTTATTTCATTATCCTTGTCTTTCTCAATTGTTTGTTTGGTTACAGCCGCACGCCAGGGCGGCGTTTCCTTGGCTGCTCTCTTTATCCACGATATGTCACCAGCACAAAATAAAATATTCACTGTCCATAAACATCGTTATCAGAGGCAAACGTTTAGTAATAATAATGGCATTTATTCCAAACGAATAATTATTCATGTGGCGTTGGTTTTTTGCAAACACATACCTCAATTGTTTGTTTGCTTGCTTGTTTACAGCCGTCAGGCCGGTGTTTCCTCTGTTTGTAGCCGCGCGTCGGGCCGGCGCTTTCCGTTCCAATTTGGCCCTGTTTGATCCTCCAATCCTTTTTCGTTCCTTCGGATCCCAATAATCCGTGCTCTTCAATCGCAGCTTTTCGTTCCTTCGGATCCCAATAATCCGTGCTCTTCAATCGCAGCTTGTCATTGACTTGATGTAGTGGCCAAAATCCTAACAGGTTTGTCTTATAACCTATTTGAATCTTCCACTTGTAGGTTGGGAAGCAGTGTCAGACTCGCAGTCGCAGAACAGAAACCACTGCACGCTTTTGTTGTTCCTTTTGCTCTTTTAATGGTCCAGCAAGAACAAAACACGAAAACAATACCGTACATAGAAATAAAACAAGAGATCCCAATAATCTCAATAACAAAACAAGAGATCCTAATAATCTTAGTAACAAAAAGGTTGCGTCTGCGCTGCGTGTCAATGACAGTATTGCTGCTGCCTGCTGCTCTGCCGTCACACGCCGCACCTGTGGCTTATAGCGTTAGCCCCGCCCCATTCACCTGAGCAAAGCGCCCCACTCACTGCAACAGAGAAATGTATTAATACAGATTCACAATTAATCAAAACAAATAAGCTTGAATGCGGCTCTTACACTGACACACACATTCTCACACACCGTCCCATACATGATGTGCCCCGTACAAATGTGCACTCTTGCTGACGTACACACACACACACACACACACGCACGCACGCACACACACACACACACACACACACACACACACACACACACACATACACACACACACGCACGCACACACACACACACGCACACACACACACACACACACACACACACACACACACACACACACCTTCAAGCATACACATATTGTACATGTACACATGCATAGCCGACACACACACACACACACACACACACACACACACACACACACACACACACACACACACACACACACACACACACACACACACACACACACACACACACACACACGCACACACACACACACACACTTGACCCCCCCACACTGTACACACACACATGCACACAGACATGCACAATCACCCCAATCCACACACACACACACACACACACACACACACACACACGCACACACACACACACACACACACACACGCACACGCACACACACACACACACACGCACACACACACACACACGCACGCACACATGCACAAACTAACCTGTCATGTGTGTGTGTGCCCCCAGCGTGCCAGTGTAACGGCCACAGCCAGTGTGTGAACGACAGTGTGTGTGAGCAGTGCGGCAACCTGACGGCTGGGACACACTGCCAGAGCTGCGTACCTGGTTACTATGGCGACCCCACCAACGGCGGGACGTGCAACGGTGAGTGGAGCTGTCACAGGGGTTGCGGGTTCAACTCCCGGGCTTGCCTCGGCCATGGTTATTTGACACTTTTGTACTTTATTATTTATTATTTTGGGGTCCACAAAAACTTACATCATAACACACACACACACACACACACACACACACACACACACACACACACACACACACACACACACACACACACACACACACACACACACACACACAATACTACACCATAACGTAACATAAATAGTAAAGTACATTATGACTTTATTACTTTAAAGACTAGTACACTAGTACACTAATACATGACTTTAAAGACTAGTACGCACACGCAGACATAATACTTACATAATAACATATAACATTGCAAGTAAACATGACAAAGGACTAGTACACACACAGACATAATACTTACATCATAACATAATAACGTTAATAATATAATCAGGACAAATAACTAGACACTAGTACACACACACAAGACAAGCTCCAATATACAATAATCCGATATACAATAATCAACTATGTAAATGGTAAATGGCAATTTACCATGTGAAATAGGTAAGAATACTTACCTACACACCTCATTTAACAGCTAACTAAATTGATGTTGATACATAATGATGTTGTTGCAATGCATAGTCCATAATACAGAGTAATACCACGGTAATACTACAGGTATAATCCAATTTAAACGGCAATGCCGGTGGCACACTGTATCAGAAAATTATGGAAACAGGCTTTTTTGTAATAATAATATTACTAACACATGCTATTTCAATTTCAAGAGAGTTTTTGCAGAAAATCTAATTTCTCACAGGTTCAAAGGTGATATTCTTCATCTGCTGTAATGACTGACATATTCATAGTACTGGAGGAGTGCAGTAATATAAGTCATAGAGGTTGTTAACAACACGATTCAATTTATAGTCAGTGTGCATTTTTTAAAGCTGATTTATTATGCCAATAAGCTTAGCTCACACATATCTCAAAAATCGAATGCGTTTTAATTAGGCTATTATTGAGTTAAATAACTGACATCACATAATCGAGGAAGTCCTAAATACAGCTTCAGTGGCAATTGTGAAAATCTTCCTCAGGTTAACCGTCGGTAGTGTGGTAGTGAAAGGGTTAACATTATGTAGTGTGGTAGGGAAAGGTTAACATTCTGTAGTGTGGTAGTGAAAGGGTTAACATTCTTTAGTGTGGTAGTGAAAGGTTAACCTTCTGTAGTGTGGTAGTGAAAGGGTTAACCTTCTGTAGTGTCGTAGTGAAAGGTTAACCTTCTGTAGTGTGGTAGTGAAAGGGTTAACCTTATGTAGTGTGGTAGTGAAAGGTTAACCTTCTGTAGCGTGGTAGTGAAAGATTAACCTGTAGTGTGGTGGTGAACGGGTTGACCTTCTGTAGTGTGGTAGTGAATGGTTAACCGTCTGTAGTGTGGTAGTGAAAGGGTTAACCGTGTGTAGTGTGGTAGTGAAAGGTTAACTATCTGTAGTGTGGTAGTGAAAGGTTAACCTTCTGTAGTGTGGTAGTGAAAGGTTAACTATCTGTAGTGTGGTAGTGAAAGGTTAACCTTCTTTAGTGTGGTAGTGAAAGGTTAAGCTTCTGTAGTGTGGTAGTGAAAGGTTAACCGTCTGTAGTGTGGTAGTGAAAGGGTAACATTCTGTAGTGTGGTAGTGAAAAGGTTAACCTTCTGTAGTGTGGTAGTGAAATGTTAACCTTCTGTAGTTTGGTAGTGAAATGTTAACCGTTTGTAGTGTGGTAGTGAAAGGGTTAACCTTCTGTAGTGTGGTAGTGAAAGGGTTAACCTTATGTAGTGTGGTAGTGAAATGTTAACCGTCTGTAGTGTGGTAGCGAAAGGGTTAACCGTCTGTAGTGTGGTAGTGAAATGTTAACCGTTTGTAGTGTGGTAGTGAAAGGGTTAACCATCTGTAGTGTGGTAGTGAAAGGGTTAACCACATGTAGTATGGTATTGAAATGGTTAACTGTCTGCAGTGTGGTAGTGAAAGGGTTAACCTGTTGTAGTGTGGTAGTGAAAGGGTTAACCTTCTGTAGTGTGGCAGTGAAAGGGTTACCACTCTGTAGGGTGGTAGTGAAAGGGTTAACCGCCTGTAGTGTGGTAGTGAAAGGGCTAACCTTCTGTAGTGTTAACGTTAGGTTATGACTATAACCAAGTTCTATTAACACTTAGTGAACGCTCAGCGTTCATTGCATATATCTCGCTTCAGCATATATACACTGAATAATTTCACAATGTACCTTTAAATGCCAGCATTCATCTGGCCTCACCCCCATCCGCTTACCTATATAAGCAGGGATGGTGCCACACACTCATCTCCTTCCCAACAAATTTCATCACAATGAAAGATCAAGGGCCTGCAGCGGCGTCTAAACGCTGAGCGTTCACTAAGTGTTAACAGAACTTGGTTATAGTCATAACCTAACGTTCTGTATCACACTTAGCTCACGCTCAGCGTTCATTGCATAATAGGAGCTGAGCGGGAGCTAGAAGCTCGACAAATGTACCCTGCTGAGGCCCCCCACAACCATCAGACCAGGGAGGGCTGAGCCCCCCCGACCCACCCTAATGGAGGGCACCCCCCCTATTGGTGGCTTCACGGGAGGGCGACGGACCCGACCGTGCGAAGAGGCACTCAAGCAACTCAACGCACAGGGTGAGCAGACCGTGGCTTGACCCCACGACTACACACACGCACAACCCGCATGCCACCCGGGAACGAACGGAGGGAAACAACCTCGTTACTGCCCCCAGAATCACGGGGTCAAGGGCAAACCCAACCCCGTGGCAAGGCCGTAGCAGCGGAGCACGAAGGAAGACCCAGACCCACCAAAAGGACTGGACTCCCTGGAATGGGGGCCCGGAGAAGTCCATGATGCCAGCATCAAGACCCCACAAGGTGGGCACGTAGTGCCCCGCCCCCCACATCGCCAGCGTATTCGGACAAAGGCCCCTCAGCCGAGCGGGCCCTGTCCCCCCAATAGTACACCGCCTGGCACACTGACCCTGCAACAGGCAGTCAGCATGGCCGTAAGCACACAAAAAAGGTTAACCAACGGAAGCAGGCAGCGCACCGGGGAAAAACCAGGCAACAGGCTATTAACCCTAGCCTGGAGACTGCGGACGAGACAGGCTCCAGAGGGGACAGCTGAACACAGCCGCCCCAGCGGAAGGAGCGGAAGCTGGCGGTGTTGCATGACAAAGCCTCCATTTAAAAACCCACCCAGAGGGGTTGAGGCAGAGAAGGCTGACACGATTGGCAGACGTCATGAACGTGCAGGGGCACCCTCAAACGGTGAACGCGGAAGTTGACACTGCTCCAACACACCAGGGAATCAACCACCTTGGTGTTACCCAATGCGGTGGTTGTTCCTATAACCCCTCAAGAAAAAAACTCCAAAACACACCTGCGGGTATACACCGGCTATACCGCAGTACAAGTGTTTCAGTTTTTCAAAAAAGGGTTAACCCAGGCCTACGGGTCGACGAAACATTACTTCGGACCGGGCCTGGCGATACGGGAAGCACAGGGTCACCAGAGGAGGTCAAAGACCACCCCAACAGGCCCCTCTTCGCCATGCGTGAGAGAGGAGCGAAAAAGAATGGAGAACCAGCCCCTAAGCACACCGTACTTGGTATTCCCAGGCGGTCTCCCAACCAAGTACTAACCAGGACCAACCTGTGTAGCGGCCGAGATCCGACGAGATCGAGCGTGTACAGGTTGGCATGGCCGTAAGCCATTACGACAGTGCTGAGTAAAAAACGTACCCAACCAGGGTCTCCATAGCGCTTAACCCTGTGACACCCGGACCGACCTGGCATTTTTTCCCCTGAAAAAAGCCCAAGTCCCTCAGGGTACCAGAACAGCAGATCTGCATCCCCGGCGGACAACGGGTTCAACTGATCCGGACCAGCGTGACCAGAACCAGTCCCGTGCCCTAACCACGCCGACATGCCTACTCCAGGAGAAAGGGCAGATATGCGTGTCGATCTTAACATGAAAAGAAGGCGCCACCCAGACGTTCGGGCGAACCGCGCCTGGTGGCCCACCCCAAGGGCGTGAGACCCCTCTACATATGTTCAGATCCATTCCGTCATCATCCCCCAGACATGAACGAGAATCCATCGATAACAAACCCAGGATGTGGGATGTGGTCGTCGGAAGAGGAAAAACCCCCATCTCAGTTGCTTTATAAAAACGCCGTTTTAACCTCAAGCAACCAAGGCGTGCCAGTCAGTCGCCTGTTTACAGCGAGCTAGCACTATACGTGCGTCGGGACACACCCCCATCAATGAACAGGCTATTTAGACCTGTCATTGAATCCCCAAGGCGCCCAGGGGAACGACAAGAGGGGTGTGACACTTCCTAACTCCAACACTTTTTGAATAGAAAAGAAGGAAGCACCAACAGTATGTATCCCAGTGTACACAGCCTGGGGTAAAAAAAATTCACATTTTTACATCCCACCACCCTCCCATAGGAAGGAGACGGGGATCCCCACGCGAGCTGTACAGATTGAAAAGAATATATTGCACCTTGAGCCATATAAAAAATTGGTTTTAGGGCTCTCCGGGGAAGAGGCACTGAACCCAGGGCTGCCTGGGAGAAATGCGAGGCCCTGTGCAAGATTTAAACGCGAGGCACCCCCCCCCCCCCCCAAAAGGTAAAAAAAAAAGATGACCCCCTAAAGGATATTCAACTTTTAATGAAAGAACAAAACAGAAGGAAAAGATAACTTCACAAAGGCAACATGAATATACATAGATCCAAAAGGACAAAGATCAACACTTAAATCCAAAGAGAAGAGGGTCTATACCAGAGAAAAAGCAGCAAGGAGCCAATGGCCGACAGCTAAAGGCTAGCCAGGTAGGCTACTGACACCAGGCCACACACAGATTTGGCCAACGGCCCAACGCTACCCAAGCTACACAAACGACCAAGACAATGAATTCACACACAGCACATGTCGTATCTCCAAATGTTGTGAAGTAACATATGTTTTGCCTGGAAAAAAACATCGTTATTAACAAAACATTCGGGAGGGGAAGGAAGGAAGAGTGGGGTAATGTCATGATTTTCATTAATCTTACCTGCACCAAGGAACGCAGGGCGAAAGGCCGCAACACAGGTCTCCACGTTGACGAAAGGCCTCTCGCTGGCGGGACAAAAATAACCCCCTGCTATTCTCACGGCTAATGTCAATGGTCGTAGCACAAGCTAACAGCTAACTCAAGGCTAACTGATAGCATCAAACGAACGTTCCCAGCCGAGCGCAGCCGGCAGCTAACGTCGTAGCTAAACAGCTAACTGGCTAACAGTTAGCTCAACCAGGCTATCGCTAACCATTAGCTAACGCAGAAGCAAGCTATGCGGCTACATACAGGTGCTGACACCATGCCACACACCGTTAGCTACTAGTAGTACTACAACAGCTAGTCGGCCAGTTTAGCTCCAGAGAGAGAGAGAGAGAGAGAGAGAGTGATGTCCACGGCGGGAATAGAATAGAGTTAATAGAATAGGTTAAAAACTCACCAAACGTCCAAGAGGATGGAGACAACCGCGTGGAGTTGACGAAGTTCATCTGCCAAACGACCATCCTCTTCATCTTGGCTGTATGCGCTGTCTCTAGGTTAGCTAACGCTAGTTAGCCTTTAGCTAAGCTAGCTACTAGCCGACATCATCATGGCTATACCATGACAAGGCTCCGGCCATTTGTCCCGCCAGCGAGAGGCCTTTCGTCAACGTTCCTTGGTGACCGACCGACTGATAATGACCGACCTCTTTCTTCGTCTTGGCTGGCATAACTAAGCATAATAGTCAAAAGCTGCACGCACGAAATAGTCAAACGCAGCTGACTCACGCCGGCGTACTACACATGATGTAAGTTTAACCACTCCCTTCGTTGAAACCAATAGTATGTCTGCTGCAGAGCCCCAGAGGCTGAGCTCCAATAGTGAGTATGTCACTGCAGACCCAGGAACAAGTCAGACACATTCTACAAACGTGTCTAATGTGAAATATATAAGCATATAAGCAAAACTAGATTTTAGGTCTGTGATGAAAAAGGGCCTCGCGGGAAGGGGGGCCTCACAAAAAAATATTTTTTATTTTGCGAGGCCCCCCTTCCCGCGAGGCCCTGTGCGACCGCACTGCTCGCACACCCCCTGAGGCGGCCCTGACTGAACCCATACACACTCAATAATCGAATTGAATCGAATACATACACAATAGAATAGGACACCTCCTAGAGGGTCCACTCACTTTGACAATCTGAGGAGGAAGGCTCTGTACTCTGATGGAGGCTCCCTCACATGGAAGGAGGAGTCCGAACTCACAGAAGGCTTGAATAGGCGCTTGGTGAGGAGGAGCCCTGACCACCCCCCCGAAACAGATCCATCACATGGACCTGAACAGCACACGGAAGTCCTACCAACAGAGACGCGCACGGTGACGTACTCTATGGCGGGGGAATTTCTGCGGTGCACACGCCCAATATTCCAGGCCGTGGGACCAGGAAACTCCCTCCCCCCCCACCCCGTAACGTGCCGAACCGCAACGTGACAGGAACCTTGAAGGACAGGGGGTGTACCCCTGACCGACAGAAACAAGGGGGAGAGGAAAGGTTACCAGTTCACCCCTTTACGACCCCACACCCATGATACGTAATGTCATGTTTAGACAGCTTCACACAGCGCATGAGCTAACCTGCTATCTGATTTTTACTAAGGAAAAAACACAGAATAGAGAGGGCTCTCTAAAAGCCCCGGTCCAACATACACATGTGCTTCTGTGGCCAGTCCAACCCAGTTGTAGGTCACATGACACACCCAACCCATCATCACCTACAAAAAATGGCAAAAACACTCTACGGAGGAACGCCGTTTTTCATAATGAGAGAATACATAATTCTCGATTAGTATCGGCCACAGGCCTTGCTAAGCACACACGACAGCGACCAAACAATCTTTTCTTTTAGGAAAATAAAGTTTCTCCAGCAGTTTTAGCACAACCTCAGCAATCAAGCTAAGGGTTACATCGCATCCCTACCACACAAAAGACACAATGTAGTGCAACAACATGTCTGATAGGAGGATGAAAAAGTCCCCAGGAAACCGGGGGGAAACACAATCCTCTTATCTTACCCTTAATACGGCCAGTTAAAACAGGAAACCCTGTTAATATGTGAACACACTGTTCATTGTCATCACAGGCTGAGAAAAGAACATTCTTTTACTCACTTGTCACTAAGCATAGCTTCATAGGTTAGTTACCTTAGTTGTGAGTACACGGTACATATAAACACACATGATGTTTCTCACACAACAACCAGATCATTTTCACAGCTGTAACAACCCGATTTGCACGGAGAAGCTAACTGCCAGTGACAAAGACAGTTCACACATAACTCGCGTCGTATCCTAAATGCATTGCAGCAACACACGTTTTGGGAAAACATCGTTATTCACAAAACATTTAGAAAGGTAAAACCAGAAGACGTGCTATAAGGTCTGGTCAAACCTTGTCCTACCCGGAACGTAGATCAGCGAAGTGCAGTCTCAAGACACCATAGAAACACAGCCGTCCTGTGTTGTTCGATCCGGGCAGCGTCGCCGCTCTACCCGTCGCAACGGTCCCTTTGTTGACGCAATCCTTGCCGTCCTGGCTCAGGGCAGGGTCGACGAACATCCCCTGTCAAAGATGACGTCGTAGTCAAGAGTGTAAAACATGTTATAATCAAAGCACGTTCAACAGAGTAGCATTAAGCTAACGGCCGCTCCAACCGTCGGTCGCTATTACCCCTGCTCGCGAGACGCCGAGCGAACGGCGCACGCGACCAGAGGGGAGCTCACGGCGGCGAGCGAGCAGCCGAAGCGACCTTGCGCTGGCCTTGTCCAATAGCAGCAAGCTAACGTTTCCTAGTGATCACAACAGCTAGCGCCGCAGCTAACAGCTGACTGGCTAACAGTAGGCCCAACCTCTGTAGGCCACGCAGTGATCCCAGCAGGCTAACGCCGCAGCTAACAGCTGACTGGCTAACCGTAAGCTAAGCAGCTATCACCTGAACTTGTACACAATGATATAACACTCACCCAGACAGGCCGTCGTTCTGAAACCCTCCTCACTTTTTAAGAGAAAAGAGAAACAAGATGTCAACACAGCTTTACAACGGTGATTTTACCAACACCCGACGGAATCAGCACAATACCAAACTGGCCTGTGTAGCTGACTTGAACATGGATCTTCCGCTATCGAACATCCATGCACATATCTCCTCGTGAAGGAATACTCTCATTTGGATATGAAAGAAGGGGCTACACGGTGACAGGGAGATACCCACTCGTCCAGAAAACACAGGGATCACCAGTGTTAATGGTCGCGGCCCACTAGTTAAAACTACAATGGTCTTCAGACCAAGGTCTTCTGTCGCCTAGGTGGCTGAACAAAGGACCCTAGCCTGGGGCCGGTTTTCATAAACATTGTCAAGTAGCCCCCATAGCACTAACAGACAAGTGAAGCCTGCCAGCGACAGTACTCACCCAACCTGAAACCCACCGCTTCTCACAACAGCGGCGTGTCCTACAGTTCAGCTGTCGCCTGAAAGGTTTCACCCCAACCAACACAGCAAGGAACTGCAGTTGAGAAGCATGCAGCGGCGTGCTCCCAATACGAAAACCGGTGGAGGGTTTTAGAATGATCACCATCTTCCAGACACTCCAGTGACGAAGACAACATCGCCGTATTTTCTCGAAAATAGTGAGAGAGAAAATAAAGATATGATGTCAACGTATCTCCTTGTTCTTCCTCTCCTCGTAAACATTGCTTTCCCAGCAATATCTTTCTCCACGTCAAGTGGGCATATAGCAACACGTTGCTTGTGATGAAATTTGAGAAGGAGATGAGTGTGTGGCACCATCCCTGCTTATATAGGTAAGCGGATGGGGGTGTGGCCAGATGAATGCTGGCATTTAAAGGTACATTGTGAAATTATTCAGTGTATATATGCTGAAGCGAGATATATGCAATGAACGCTGAGCGTGAGCTAAGTGTGATACAGAACACTCTGTAGGGTGGTAGTGAAAGGGTTAACCGCCTGTGTTTTGGTAGTGAAAGGTTAACCTTCTGTAGTGTGAACGTGTGGTAGTGAATGGGTTAAGTAGGTAATCAGAATGAACTGTTGAAAGAGCGCCAGCTACTGAGAGGAGGTAGAAGGTGACCTTCCTCTGTGAAACTGTTGTTTGCTTTATCAAAGTTAAATTACTTAAATGATGGTTCACTTTTTATTCTGCCCCCTTAGCGACTATTTTGTGTTTTTTGCCTATATTTATTTGTGTTTCTGTGTACAACGATGGCTGTGTTGATTATTATGTCATGAAATTGGGTCAGTTTGCTCATTGTCTATACATATCAAACATGTAAAATGATCATCATTAGAATACCCATAAAAAAGAAGTTATAGAGCTTAGCTTGGGGTGTAACCTAGTGTTTTTTTTCTTCTCATTGACTCCCATGTTAAAACGCTGATTTTTAATCTGCACTCATTCATTCAATTGCCGCTGTAATTATCAAATAAACTAAGGTGACCATATTTTGATTTCCAAAAAAGAGGACATGTCCCCCCAGCCTCGAGATACTTAATGATACTCAGGCATGCGTTGCTCATGGGACGACTGGTTGCACTATGTTTTAATGATGCCGCGTGCGCACGCTCCCGCGCATGCGCATATATGTTCCCTCGCATAGCACAGACTAAAGACAGTGCCTAATTGCCTCTACGAATGGAATGTAACACATTTCATTCACAAGTTTTGTGTGAATGTATCTGAGAACGTATTTGAACACACCTGACGACCGGCCATATTGTTATGAAAAGTAGTACTTAGCGAGTTGGCTCATCAGTCGAGTGCAGCACATTCCTGTGTGCACGCGTGTGCACATCCGTGCATGTGCGTGCTTCTGCTCACAGACTGGTTGCAGGTGTGCAACCCCCGTCCCATGAGCAACGCATGCCTGATGATACTCAACGTTTACTCAAATATGCATTATTGTTTTAATATATTTAAAGTATGCCTCCTCTCTATGGATATACAAGTATTATTTTACTGTATATAACACAACAATATCTCTCTATAACCAAAGACACACCAAACCAAAGTTACTCAGCAATCAGCATGCTTGATTATGCCTAGACAAATCTCAATGGCACAATAATAACTTAAAAATCAACCTGTAACAAAATAATAGCTCTCTTTTCAAGTCTTACTGGACAAAAATAAATAACAAAATATATGAAATAATAGAAAATAGAAAATCCAGTTAACAAATATATTTTTCAGACAAATCGTTTTTTTCTTGCCATGTTTCAATGAGATATTGTGCAATGGTTTCTAATCTGCTGTCTCATTTGATGTATTTAACCTCGATTCATTTTGTTTGCATGCCCACCCCTCTTCCAGTCAAAGTACTGTATTATGATTGGGAATATGTGCGACATCAATCGAGTCGAGTGGGGCGCTATAACAATTGGCTTCGGATTTAGTGGGCGCACTACTGAACTTTTTGGCAGTGTCAGAGTCTGGAAATTCCTTTTTTAGCAAGGCACTTGTGCAATCCATAGATTGTGATGTTTCAGAGTATGAAATGCAAACGCACCCTTCATCCGCTGCATTTACTTTACAGCATCCTCTGTTTTCCAGTACATTCGTTGGCATTGTGAACGTGAGCTGCGGTGCGCTCTGTCCCCTCTGCGTTTATCCTTTCTCTTCCTCTGTTTGTGAGCGTAGTTGTAGAGCCGCCCACAAAGCTTCTCAGGGATTACGTCACACACGCAACAGATTACCGTAGTATTCTGTGCAATGCGCCAGTCAATTTAAGTATATGCAAACAGTCCGTGAAAGCCGGACATTATCATGAATTTATAAACCCCCCCCGGACGGCCCGGACAGGGCGTGAAAAGAGGACATGTCCGGACAAAAGAGGACGTTTGGTCACCCTAAATAAACGCTATTTTCATACCACCAGGATCCAGTTGATCTGCCAGTAAATCCGTTACCGGATTATGACACACAGTGGCGCAGTTGCACTATGGCTGGTGTAGCCAGCCAAAGCACCGTGGCATTAGACTTCCTAGACAGCTCTCAGCCCTGTGCCGGGGTGGAGCCTCCCTCGAGCGGCTCCGCTCTGACGAGCAGAGTGCAGAAGTGCGGAAGTCGGCTGGTTCTTCCACAATCAGCGATGTGCTTTTCAGAATGTATCGGGGGATACATTTACTGTATCCCCGCGAGTATAATACGCAAAAAGCAGTGCTTACTAATGTTATTAGTTACGCTATTTCTGACCGAATTAGTCAGAAGACATATGAAGACATATTCTTTTTCACACGGACTCGGTGCAGGTTTTTCACGCTGCACTATGAGATTGAAAACGTATATAAATATGAAATAAATGCAGATTTCTGATTTTTTTTGTCATAAAACAGGATTTACTATCAAACAAACTGGAATATAAGTGGTTAACATTTGGAAATAGTTGTAATATTTTACAGATATATTGAGGTTAGGCTGTTAGTGCACTTCCTGAAAAGATTTTTTTTTTAAATATTAAAAATTAAAAATTATATGGCCTTGAACTTGATGCAAACATTTCCTGCTTACGATTACAACTCTGCAAAATCGTTAGGGGGGCATCCAGGCCCTATTTAGACATTGTCAGGCATCGTATCGACTAGTAGAGGTCACAATCTCAGTGGTCGCTTTAGTATTGAGAAACTTAGCACTAGGCGGCTGGGTGGCGCAGCGGACATTGCGCTCGTCACCAACGCAAGAGACACCGGGTTCGACTCCGGCTGTCTGCGTTGCCTCCGGCTTGGGCCAGCCATCATACTAACTCAATTGGCAGAGTTAGCGGGATGGAGTCGATGGGTGGTAATCTGGACATTGTAAACAGTGACTCCTACAGGTCGGTTGGGGCGCTTGCACAGCAGAGACAGGAAAATGACGGGGGTAGTGTGAGCCTCCCACACGTTACACCTCGCCAATGAGAGTCCGCGCTGGCAGGTGAAAAGATGTGACAGGCTGCCTCCACATGTATCGGAGGGGACATGCGATGGGCTTCTATAATCCCTACGACCGACCAGTGGGGGGCACATGCGAGCAACGTTCAAGACAGGGGAGGGGAGAATTGGCACGGCTAAATTGGGATGGGAGAAAAATAGAAAAAGGAGGAGAAAAAGTGAAAACATTTATAAAAAAATGTGCATGCCATTGTATAACATCATATCTCTCATCATCTTCTAACATGACACTCAGTAACATCATCATCTTCTAACATGACACTCTGTAACATCATCATCTTCTAACATGACATCATATCTCTCATCATCTTCAAAAGAAGAGAAACTTAGCACTGTGCCGCATCCTCTCACCATCAGGCTCCAATACAATTAAATGAGGCAAATGTTTTAGCCTTCGATACATGTCCTTTCCCAAAATAGGAAGCTCACAGTATAATTATATGTATCTTCATACATTCAGACAATGTTTAAATAGGGCCAGGGTAAAAAAAAAGAAACAAATATTAATGTACACATGTCAGTATTGTAGCATTGCAGTACATAATGCCCACCTGATGGGGGCACTGTGTAAAAACAGTGGGTCTGTCATTGTGTCTGAGCGGCGCCAGCT
>NC_140173.1:24214873-24297373 GCF_963971535.1 Notolepis coatsorum | reverse complement strand
TGTAGGTACTGTATATTTATTTCATAAATAGTGTTATTTATTTCATTAATAGTGTTATTATTTATTTTCTGACATTTTTTTCTGTGAAGATCCCGGAAAGGGTTATTAATATTTGGTTATGTGTGGCTTTCTGGAAAACAATAAATGTTTACGTTTAGGCACCCCTGCGATCGTCACACTTTTTCTGACCCCGGCCCCCACCAGAGAAGGGAAAAGTTATGTGGCCCTCACAGGAAAAGGTTTGGGGACCCCTGTTTTAGAGCGTTGGCGTGGTAGGAACAAACGATGCTCAAGTCAGTGGCGTCCAAAGAGTTAATATTCACTTTAGACACTTTAAACACTTTTAACACTACACCACATTTTTTGTGTCGCTGATGCGATTGAGTCTCTGCACTTGACCCATCCTGTCTTCCTTCCCTCCTCCCAGGCAGCCGGGAGCAGATAGGGCGTCGACATGTACTTTATATGTGACAAATAAAACCAAACTTGTAGGAGAAGGTGTGTGCAGCGGCACCGGAGCTACTAGAACACCTCGACGGGCCGCCGGCAGTGGAAGTTAAATAGAGACAGTTGGTAAAAATAAAGAGATTTAAAAGAAAATAATTGGTTTCCGTGTAAATGGAATCCTAAGTAATACAATTAATGGGATGACGTCACCAGATAACAAGACCCTATACTCACCCAAGGTCAAGCTTCTGTGGGTGTTTGTCATCCATTTGATTGTGGAATAATCTCGTTAAGGCTAAACAGATTATTCACGGAGGCGAGCGAGTGTTTTAGGTTTAGGGTGGAATGTAATGAAAGCACACGTTGCAGCATGGAGAGACTCCGAGTACAGCAATAATAATCTATACGGGAGAGTAAACAAACCGAATGGGAGCGTGGGAGAGATATGGGGTGAGAGGTGAACATATGGGCTAAATGAAGTAGATATAGATAGGAAAGAGTGAGTCACATAGTACAGAGTGTACAGTGTGTGTGTGTGTGTGTGTGTGTGTGTGTGTGTGTGTGTGTGTGTGTGTGTGTGTGTGTGTGTGTGTGTGTGTGTGTGTGTGTGTGTGTGTGTGTGTGTGTGTGTGTGTGTGTGTGTGTGTGTGTGCGTGTGTGTGTGCGTGTGTGTGTGTGTGTGTGTGTGTGTGTGTGTGTGTGTGTGTGTGTGTGTGTGTGTGTGTGTGTGTAATCTGCGTGAGAGAGGAGCGAAAAAGAATGGAGAACCAGCCCCTAAGCACACCGTACTTGGTATTCCCAGGCGGTCTCCCAACCAAGTACTAACCAGGACCAACCTGTGTAGCGGCCGAGATCCGACGAGATCGAGCGTGTACAGGATGGCATGGCCGTAAGCCATTACGACAGTGCTGAGTAAAAACGTACCCAACCAGGGTCTCCATAGAGCTTAACCCTGTGACACCCGGACCGACCTGGCATTTCTCCCCCTGAAAAAAGCCCAAGTCCCTCAGGGTACCATAACAGCAGATCTGCATCCCCGGCGGACAACGGGTTCAACTGATCCGGACCAGCGTGACCAGAACCAGTCCCGTGCCCTAACCACGCCGACATGCCTACTCCAGGAGAAAGGGCAGATATGATATTTTTCACACTTTTTCTGACCCCGGCTCCCACCAGAGAAGGGAAAAGTTATGTGGCCCTCACAGGAAAAAGTTTGGGGACCCCTGTTTTAGAGCGTTGGCGTGGTAGGAACAAACGATGCTCAAGTCAGTGGCGTCCAAAGAGTTAATATTCACTTTAGACACTTTAAACACTTTTAACACTACACCACATTTTTTGTGTCGCTGATGCGATTGAGTCTCTGCACTTGACCCATCCTGTCTTCCTTCCCTCCTCCCAGGCAGCCGGGAGCAGATAGGGCGTCGACATGTACTTTATATGTGACAAATAAAACCAAACTTGTAGGAGAAGGTGTGTGCAGCGGCACCGGAGCTACTAGAACACCTCGACGGGCCGCCGGCAGTGGAAGTTAAATAGAGACAGTTGGTAAAAATAAAGAGATTTAAAAGAAAATAATTGGTTTCCGTGTAAATGGAATCCTAAGTAATACAATTAATGGGATGACGTCACCAGATAACAAGACCCTATACTCACCCAAGGTCAAGCTTCTGTGGGTGTTTGTCATCCATTTGATTGTGGAATAATCTCGTTAAGGCTAAACAGATTATTCACGGAGGCGAGCGACAGAGTGTTTTAGGTTTAGGGTGGAATGTAATGAAAGCACACGTTGCAGCATGGAGAGACTCCGAGTACAGCAATAACAATCTATACGGCAGAGTAAACAAACCGAATGGGAGCGTGGGAGAGATATGGGGTGAGAGGTGAACATATGGGCTAAATGACGTAGATATAGATAGGAAAGAGTGAGTCACATAGTACAGAGTGTACAGTGTGTGTGTGTGTGTGTGTGTGTGTGTGTGTGTGTGTGTGTGTGTGTGTGTGTGTGTGTGTGTGTGTGTGTGTGTGTGTGTGTGTGTGTGTGTGTGTGTGTGTGTGTGTGTGCAGTGTGCGATCCATAGCAAGATCTTTGGGTGAGCCCGCGGGGGGGGGGGGGGTGCGCGGCGCGCGGCGCGCCTCTCAGCGAGGAGTGCTCAGGACAACTCACTTACCGTCCGGCCGTCTGGACGGGGCTTCCACAGCATCTTCATCTTCTGTTGAGCTGTTACCCAAATTACCCCCATCTCCAGCTTCTTCGGCGCCGGCACCGTCACCGATCGTTGTAATATTAATAATAGTCCCCACGGCCACCGGAGCAGCACCAGCCGTAGGTGTAATTGCGCCTGTAGATGATCCGATTCCCGCCTCCTGCTGCTCTGTCAGCTTCACTGTCTTCGTGAAACCAAAATTGGTTAGGCTTACTTGTTTTCGTTTAGACATTTTACTGGCTGTCAAAACGATCACTGTCTGTGTCAACAAGTAACAGCCACAGCACAGGTTACATACGGGTCAAGTTTGATGTGTGCCGACAGTGCCGTGCAGGCTGTAGCGCCGCCGCGCACCGAATGGTAATTGCAAGAATAGCATGCATGTTGCCATATTACGTGTGAATTAGTGCGCAAATCAATAATCATACATCCAAAATAGCATACGTTTATTATTATACACGATGATGATACAGAAAATTACAGAAAAATGAGAAATGCATGGCAAAAGTAGCATTTATTTTCAGTAATTTAGAGACCCCCCAAAAAATCGCAAATCAAGTTTGCAGGGGAGCTGATGTCTGATCTAGGGGAGCTATAGCTCCCCGGGCTCCCCTCCTGGATCGCACCCTGTGTGTGTGTGTGTGTGTGTGTGTGTGTGTGTGTGTGTGTGTGTGTGTGTGTGTCAGAATCAGAATCAGAAAGGTCTTTATTGCCAAGTAGTTTTCACATACAAGGAATTTGATTTGGTCGTTTTCGGTGCGACATTAACACTTTCACTGCCACGCTGTATTTTCCTTTTTACCCCCTTGCATGCCACCATCCACTCCAATGTTAACGTTAATATCGCCTAATCTATGTTTTAAATTATGGCTATGTGTCTAATCTGCCCGTCGCTTATCAAATAATCATTTTCCAGTCAACATTGTCAAGGCAGATTGTTTTTTTATCGCTTCATTTCCATTTGATAGCATTTTGAAAAGCACCCGTTTTTGCAGAAAAAACAACCGATGCCTATGATAATCGCCTTTTACTGGAATATTCCAGAACGTTGTCATTTGTCGGCCTATTTATGAATAGTTTTCAAATAAACGCTAGATGATCGATAGTATAATTATGTGTGCGCACGCACGCTCGTGCCGCGCGCTGATAATCGCTGCTCTTATTTCCTCATGGCTTTTACAGTCAAAACAGCCATATCACATATCACATAAACGCTTATATATCCGTGAAAACGAGTCTGATTATCCTAACACTGATAACATAGATTCCTTACCTGAGGTCAGATGGTATCCAAATGGTTTATTCCAATTTCCGATCGCCATTCGAAAAAAATCGATAATTGTATTGATCCATCGTGTGTACAGTATAACCCATATTCGCCGTGGCTCAGAGGCTCCAGAATGAACTCTGGTAGACCCCGGCTGCATCAGTGAGAAGTAAAATGTGGAGTCAGAAATCCGTTCTCCCATTCACTTTCATTGAGTCCATTCCAAAAGGGTGATTTACCATCTGGGAGACGATAGGGGGCGCTTTTTTCACATCTGAGCGCCGGCGGTCCCTGGATCTCCAACGGTAGGCTCGCATGATGCAATATGATTTCAGATCGCTAATAATAAAAAATATATATAAATAATGAGAATACTCGTGACGTGGCATTCAACGGTCGGGGGGTAAACCCGAGAAAAGCCGTGAGTGGCATACAAAGTGTTAAAGGATAACTCCACTTTTTTTTTAAATTAGCTTATTTAACATCTTCCCTGGAGTTAGACAAGAAGATGCATACCTTTTTTGTCTCTGTGCGTGCATTTTAGCTTTGGGAATAGACGCTCCGTTAGCATAGCTTAGCTTCATCACTGGAAGTGGGGGAGGACAGTAGCCTTACAGTGCCTTACAGTGTATTGCAAGGTCTGACATTGACCAAACTTGATATGCATGACCTTGGTGGGCTCTAGGTCAACTCCTGAAAAGGGGGTCAATGTCAGACTTTGCAATCAAAAGTTAGGGGGCTAATAACCCTTGCCATAATTTCAGTGCGCCCCTAACTTTTGATTGCAAGGTCTGACATTGACCCCCTTTTCAGGAGTTGACCTAGAGCCCACCAAGGTCATGCATATCAAGGTTGGTCAATGTCAGACCTTGCAATACACTGTAAGGCACTGTAAGGCTACTGTCCTCCCCCACTTCCAGTGATGAAGCTAAGCTATGCTAACGGAGCGTCTATTCCCAAAGCTAAAATGCACGCACAGAGACAAAAAAGGTATGCATCTTCTTGTCTAACTCCAGGGAAGATGTTAAATAAGCTAATTTAAAAAAAAAAGTGGAGTTATCCTTTAACGGACAGACAATAATGGACAGATAGGCCTGGGGCTGTACAACTGTAAAATAAAAAGGTGGAATAAAATACAATGGGGATATAAACTAAATTAAAATAATAATAATAATAATAATAATAATAATAATAATAATAATAATAATAATAATAATAATAATAATAATAATAATAATAATAATAATAATAATAATAATAATAATAATAATAATAATAATAATTTATATAGCACCTTTCATACACGGAGTGCAACTCAAAGTGCTTAACAGAGACACGTCTTCTTTAAACAAGTCAAGAAGAAACAGCACAATAAGTCAAGAAAAAACAAGAATACCATAAGGTCCAAAAAATTATAATAAACTCAAAATAAATTAATGAATGCATGCATGCATGCAACACTCCCAGACATACCCCACACGAAGGTAAGGAAAAACTCACTAAAACCTAACAATAGGAAACAAATTCACCACAGGCAGTGTGGAGGAGAGAAACCTTAGAAGGGCCATTCAAGGGGGGATCTCCCTTCTTAGATGTCAAGTTTCTTTAATAGTTGTCATACAGAAGTACAGAATACTTTTATACAAAATGCTTCTTACGGTTTCGCTCCAGAGACTGTGTTAGACAAGATAGTATGAAATAAAATAGTATAGCATGTAAAATAGAAGTAAAAATAGAGGTCACAGTGTTCAGTATAGACATATGTACAATGTTCGATGCAGAATAGAAGTAACTGAGTTACCATACAATATACAATATACTATGCAATGTACTAATATACAATACTATATAGTGCAGAGCAGAAATGGGATGAGGTACAATTTAGGTACAATTTACCGTAAGGTGTGCGAGTTGTAGTGCAAATCCTTTACCAATAAATATAAAGTGTAAAGTGTGTTTAGGTGTTCTAAAGTGTGTAAAGTGGGTGCTGCAGTGAGTTGCCCGTTTAAAGTGAGTGTGTGCGTGTGGATGTGTGTGCTGTGTGCATTTGATGGTTGCTGCATAGTGTTTATTGTTTGTTGAGCAGCCTGATGGCCTGGGGATATGTCGGTGATATTAGTGTTGCATTAAAAACAGGCGAACAGTTGGTAAGCATGCACCCATGTGTGTGGTGAAACACAGATGAGTACATGCGATAGCAACTGAAAATTTTTTTAAATGTAATATAGAGCTGATAGTGATAACAACTGAACATTTTATAAGATTAAAGATAGAACTGATAGCGGATCTAGTTGAGGCACAGGGGTGCGTCCTCCCGGGACGTTCTACACTCTGGTCACCACTCCGAGACAGCCAAAGACAGGGAGACAGGGGGCGACGCAGAGAGGGTCGCATCCTCCCGGTCATCACGGGACGTCGAACACTCCGGTCATCACTACGAGACAGCCGGAGATAGGGAGACAGGGGGGCATGCAGAGGGGGTCGCATCCTGGGTGGGTGTCATCACGGGACGTCCAGCACTCCGGTCATCACTCCGGGACAGCCACTCACAGGGAGACAGGGAGACGGGACAGGCGTTAGACTGCACGCGTGATTGTGATGGTGATGGGCGAACATAGCAATAGATACATGTGGTAGGCATATATGAAGTAAGCATATTATGTGAATAAAATAGAACAGTCAGTTTTGAGGAGTTGCCTCCTTGTAGGTGAGTGACGCTGCTGGCCCGATGAGACTGATCGCGCAGCATATCAGGGACAGAGAGTACAGATATGAGAGGCCTTCTGTACGTTTTGAGGGGTTGTTTCCTTGTAGGTGAGTGACAGTGCTGGCTTGAGAAACTCGACCGTGCAGCATGTCAAAGTCACAGAAACAAATTTACATTTTTAAGTTGGGATTTTAAAGTCAGCTAAAAGCAAGAGTATAAAAATAGGTCTTGAGCTGTGCTTTAAAGCTATCCACAGAGGCTGCCTGTTTTATATGTAGTGGGAGATTATTCCACGCCATTGGCCCATAGAAACAAAAAGCTGCTTCGCCATATTTTTTATATTTCATTGTAGGCACTTCGAGCAGGTCCGCACTAGAGGACCTGAGGGGCGGTTTGGAACATATCTATGTAGGCAGTCGCAGAGGTAGGACGGTGCCAGACCATTAAGAGCTTTAAAAACAAGCAAGAGAATTTTAAAATCAATCCTAAAGACAACCGGGAGCCAATGCAGTGAAGCTAAAACTGGAGTAATATGTTCCCTCATCTTAGTTCTAGTTAAAATTCTGGCTGCCGAATTTTGGACAAGTTGTAATCTGTCAGTTGTTTTCTTTGGCAGGCCAGAATAAAGTGCATTACAATAATCAAGCCGAGAGAAAACAAAGGCGTGGATTAGCGTTTTTGCATCATCCAGGGACAGATAGGCTCTAATTCATGCAATATTTCTAAGATGAAATAAGGCAATCTTTGTGACATGATTAATGTGTGTATTAAAATTCAATTCAGAATCAATAATAACCCCCAGGTTCTTTACTGCAGTGTTATTTTCTACCTGCAGGTTACCCAGTCTACTTATTATCAATTCTCTCTGCTCACTAGACCCCACTATGAGAACTTCTGTCTTATCCTCAATTAGCTTGAGAAAATTCTCACTCATCCAGCCCTTTATGCTGGACAAACAGGTCAACAGCGGGTCTAGAGCACAGGGCTCGTCTGGAGCTACGGAGAGGTAAAGCTGGGTATAATCAGCATAGAAATGGAAGTTAACTATATGATTGGTAATAAGTCCACCCAGCGGCAGTATATACAGGGAGAACAATAAAGGGCCAATAATGGAGCCCTGCGGGATACCAGAACAGATGGTGTGTTTGTCAGAATCATAATTAGCTAGATTGACAGAGTAGCTTCTACCTGTTAAGTAGGAATAAAACCAGGACAAGGCCGTGCCTGACAGACCTATCCAGTACTCGAGACGGTGCATTAGAATTGTGTGGTCAATTGCACAATCGAATAGAATATAATTATAAAATACAAATACAAATAGGCAAGGGCTGTACAACTGTGTGTGTTTGTGTTTGTGAATCTATCAAATAATCAGATTTATTTATAGAGCACGTTTAACATGACACATGTAAACCAAAGTGCTGTACAGAGGGTAGATACAACAATCACATCTCCGTTTTACGGGAGGACACACAAGCAAACACACAGGAAAACAGGGCATGAGTCAGTGAACATCGGGAAAAGCTAATAGGTAGAAATGGGTTTTGAGTCTAGGTTTGAAGGCATCTGTGTTTGTGTGTCTAATTGTTCAACTCATTCTTTGCTACTTTTCTATAAAGTCCTAACCTTAATAAAGCCTAGATTTGTAAGATATTACTTTATTGATCTCCTTGCTTGGAGAAATTCAGGCGTCATACTGTCCCGGCACATGTGAGGGGGGAGGGGAGCTACAGGTATGGACAGGGTAATAGAAGAAAGCCATAAATATAGGCAATAAAAACGTATCTGAATATTAAATGTGAGGAAATTAAACTGCATAAGAAAGGTGCAGATGAGGGTCAGTACGTTATAGTCATAATATACATGATAGTCTGTGCAGGTTCTGGTGGGTAAGAGTAGGACACAATTACAGTGGCCCCTTAACACTTTACGTGCCGAGGGTCCGGTGCCCCGGAACCCTGTTGCGTGCCACCACCCACTTCAATGATAGAGCTCTCATATTTGCAAACGCATAAACGATATCTTAAATGATGGCTGTGTATAATGATGTGTATAATATGTGTACTTATGCACGCTATAGAAGCGGGCTGAAAAATTGATTATCCATTTCCTGATCAGCACACACACACACACACGCACACACACACACATAGGGCCCACGTTGATATCTCTGTGAAAAAAGCTCTGATTATCCCAAGACTGGTAAAAATGTATTCCTTACATCAGATCAAATGTTCTCCAAAAAGATTATTCCAATTCCTGATCGCCATTCCAAATATCGATCGCGTTTATTGATCCAACGCTGGGTGGTCGAAACACCGATTCCACGCTGTTCTGATGGTCCACAATGAATCCGATCGGCTCGAGTTACATGCCTGAGAAGTAAAATGTGGAAGCAGGATTTTTTTTTTCATGCGTTTCATTCAATCCATTCCAAAGGGGTGCAGTACCACACGGAGAGACGATAGGGGGTGGTATTTTCCCAATGGAGCTCAGAGAGACTTCCAGTGGTAACGGGAGGCTAGATTGATGAAATATGAATGGACAACTCAACGGTTGGCATGAACTAACGAGAAATCTCGTCGCTGGCACTCGAAGTGTTAACTGTCGGGCACATTTTGCATAAAACACCACCATTCCTCCAAGGTGTCAGGCTCCTCATTCACGTCCATTCATTTTGAGGACCATGTCTAAATATCATACTACGGAATTATATAACAAACTATACAGCAATATTATCCTGTGTAATATATTTTCTGAATCACAGGTACACTATGCAACAACCATCAAATGCACACAGCACACACACCCACACGCACACACTCACTTAAACAAACAACACACTGCAGCACCCACTCTCCACACTTTAGATCACACAAACACACTTTATATTTATTGATAAAGGATTTGCACTACAACTCGTACACCTACTGTAAATTGTACCTAAATTGCACCTCATCCCATTTCTGCCTTGCACTATATAGTATTGTATATTAGTACACTGCATAGTATTGTATATTATATGGTAACTCAGTTACGTCTATTCTGCATCGAACATTGTACATATGTCTATACTGAACACTGTGACCTCATTTTTTTACTTCTAATTCACATGCTATACTATGTTATTTTATTTCATACTTATCTTGTCTTGCACAGTCTCTGGAGCGTAACAGTAAGAAGCATTTTGTATAAAAGTATTCTGTACTTCTGTATGACAACTATTAAAGAAACTTGAAACTTGTTTTTTTAATCAGTAAATTAATTTGTTCTTACTTGAGGTGTAGTTTGACCAACTGTCTTTTCACAAAATGTTTAGAATCTCTTCCAACAAGGCAGCATGTAACCCTGGTAACCGCTCCCCAAATATTCTGTGCAAGTCAAACCTACAACACATTTACCGGATCTGCTTTTATTTTTCAAAGGTCATAAATCTGTAAAGACGCATCAAATGCCAAAACAACCACGTACCGTTCGCACAGTCTGCTTTATTAAAATCTACACAGCAGTACATTTACATTTACATTTAGTCATTTAGCTGACGCTTGTATCCAAATGAGCAGTAGTTTGTGTATACTTCGAAAGTACGATATTTAGACAGTGTTGTGTTGCTCAGTCGAGTGCAGCGCATTCCTGTGTGCACACGCTTCTGCTCACAAAACTTTCGTTGCACTCCCATGAGCAACGCATCACTGTATTTAGACAAGGTCCGCAAAATGAATGGACGTCAATGAGGAGCCTGATACCTGGAAGGCATGGTGGTGTTATACACTTAGATAGAGGTGCTGAAACTTGACAAGTTCTACTAAAGTGAAATGTCCCTTTAAAGCTGCAGTAGGCAACTTTGGAGAAATTAGTTTACCTGCCCAGCAGAAATAGAGCAAGCTCTGCATCAAAGCCTTTCCACAGACTTCCAGAGGCACCAGCAGCTTTACGCTGAATCTCTTTTTTATATATATATATTATTAATATATATCATATATATATAATATCATACTATATTACATCCCAGCCTCTGATCGGCATGAGGTTTTACACATTTTCCGACAAGGAACGCGATGGTCGTCATAGCTCCCTGCACCAATAACCAATCAGATGCCTGCCTGCTGTGTTGAGGGAGGGGCAGCAAGGGTGACGTGGATGTTAGTGGTGGGATCGTCAGGTGACGTCAGGGCCGGCTCCAGGGTGAAGTGGAGGTTAGTGGTGGGATCGTCAGGTGACGTCAGGGCCGGCTCCAGGGTGAAGTGGAGGTTAGTGGTGGGATCGTCAGGTGACGTCAGGGCCGGCTCCAGGGTGAAGTGGAGGTTAGTGGTGGGATCGTCAGGTGACGTCAGGGCCGGCTCCAGGGTGAAGTGGAGGTTAGTGGTGGGATCGTCAGGTGACGTCAGGGCCGGCTCCAGGGTGACGTGGAGGTTAGTGGTGGGATCGTCAGGTGACGTCAGGGCCGGCTCCAGGGTGACGTGGAGGTTAGTGGTGGGATCGTCAGGTGACGTCAGGGCCGGCTCCAGGGTGAAGTGGAGGTTAGTGGTGGGATCGTCAGGTGACGTCAGGGCCGGCTCCAGGGTGACGTGGAGGTTAGTGGTGGGATCGTCAGGTGACGTCAGGGCCGGCTCCAGGGTGACGTGGAGGTTAGTGGTGGGATCGTCAGGTGACGTCAGGGCCGGCTCCAGGGTGAAGTGGAGGTTAGTGGTGGGATCGTCAGGTGACGTCAGGGCCGGCTCCAGGGCGACGTGGAGGTTAGTGGAGGGATCGTCAGGTGACCTCAGGGCCGGCTCCAGGGTGAAGTGGAGGTTAGTGGTGGGATCGTCAGGTGACGTCAGGGCCGGCTCCAGGGTGAAGTGGAGGTTAGTGGTGGGATCGTCAGGTGACGTCAGGGCCGGCTCCAGGGTGACGTGGAGGTTAGTGGTGGGATCGTCAGGTGACGTCAGGGCCGGCTCCAGGGTGACGTGGAGGTGATTGGTGGGATCGTCAGGTGACCTCAGGGCCGGCTCCAGGGGGACGTGGAGGTGATTGGTGGGATCGTCAGGTGACCTCAGGGCCGGCTCCAGGGGGACGTGGAGGTTAGTGGTGGGATTGTCAGGTGACGTCAGGGTTCTACAGGTCGGTCAGGGCGCCTGCACAGCGAGGAAGGGATCTGGGTGAGGGTAGTGTGCCCTCCCATGCATTACACTCACCCAATGAGAGTCCTCGCTGTCAGGTGAAAAGAGGCTGCTGGCTGTCTCCTATGTATCGGAGGAAGCATGTGATAGACTTCAGGGCTCCCTAGACCGGCAAGTAGGGGGCAAATGCGCGCAACGACCAGGAAGGGGAGGGGGGAATTGGCATAAACAAGAAAAATTGGGATGGGAGGAAAATACAAGAAAAATAGGAGGAGAAAAAAGGTGGATAAAAAAGTGTCATGCCTATAGTGTGAATGGATAGGAATGTTTAAACCGCCAGGGCAGCAGTGAAGGTGAGGGCAGATATGAGGGGAGAGATGAGGGCAGATATGAGGGCAAAGATGAGGGGAGATATGATAGCAGAGATGAGGGTAGAGATGAGGGGAGATATGAGGGCAGAGATGAGGGCAGAGATGAGGGGAGAGATTAGGGGAGATATGAGGGGAGAGATGAGGGGAGAGATGAGGGGAGAGATGAGGGCAGAGATGAGGGCAGAGATGAGGGGAGAGATGAGGGCAGAGATGAGGGCAGAGATGAGGGGAGAGATGAGGGGAGAGATGAGGGCAGAGATGAGGGGAGAGATGAGGGGAGAGATGAGGGCAGAGATGAGGGGAGAGATGAGGGGAGAGATGAGGGCAGAGACGAGGGGAAAGATGAGGGCAGAGATGAGGGGGTAGATGAGGGCAGAGATGAGGGCAGATATGAGGGCAGAGATGAGGGCAGAGACGAGGCTATTGTGAGGCGTTCAGACAGTTCAGGCAGGAGTCAAGTTTGTGTGGCCAGTAGATGAGGTAGTAGTAGTTTAGATGAGGATGGCAGTCATTGAACAGGCTTTCGATGTGTCGTGGATGTCGGAGGCAATACTTTGCTGGTCACATCGTAGTTGGTTGTTACACATGTATTAGGTTAAAACCGGGGAGATCCCGGTTGAGCTCCTATAGATTCATCGTGAGAGTAGAGTTTTATACTATCTCGAGGGGGTGGGGCCAGGTAACCAGGTGGGAGGGACAGGAAGACAGGAATCTGGGATGGGATGGGGGTTGGATGTTGTGGGGGTGGGTCTTGATGCTTGATAATGAACTGGAAAAGATGCCCAGGATGATTTTTTAACACTAGCACAGCCATGGAGAAAATGTCACTGATTCCCACCGGGAACGGGTCAGATGACCCGACAGCTTATATGAGAAATATGAGAAAAATAAACAGTGTAAACTATATAATTACCTCTGAATATAAAAATGTGAGGTTTGAGTGACATAAAAAATTTAAAATATTTTTTTTTATAAAAAAATACAAATATTATAATTATTATTATTATTATTTTTGGATGGAAGAGCCACACATTGACGGGCAAAGAGCCACATGCGGCTCGCGAGCCACGGGTTGGCCACCCCTGCGCTAGATGCTCGCAAAGTGCTGTGACTTTCGTCTGTTCCAACGGCCCATTATGTGGAATAACGTTCTAATTACATTTTCCTGAAGTCAATTTGAAATTTCAGAAACCGTGCCAGATAAAATGGGTACTTTTAGGAAAAGTCATTGAGTGACAGAGCTGGAGCTCGACAGAGTGATGAGGATACATTTATTGAAAATGCCTAGGGGTCATTTGACCCGTCGGCTGTGCTAGTGTTAAAGCATAAAAACATTCATTATTATACAGTATATAAAGGCTTTTTTGGGCAAAAAGTTCACACAAACATGCGATGAGACTAAAGAATAGTCATTGTGAATAGAGCTCCAGACTCTGCATCAACATTACATCATTATTAGATTATCTTATTTTCCTGTTTCTAGCCCTGAATGAATAATTGTTCATTTTCACAAATGGGCCTACTTTTAAGGCGGTTTTTGGCCATATGAATAATTAATGTAAATATATCCATGCAAACAGAATTGGCAAATCATTGTAATGTTTTAGGCCCCTTGAAGCTGCCCTGTGTAATTCTGGGAGAAAGAAGAGAACAATCATTTGAAGACCTTTTTAAATTATCTTATTTAATAAGATAAGATATTCCTTTATTGATCCCCTTGGGGAAATTCAGGCATCATAGCACCATGGGGGATGGGGGGGGGGGGGGGGGGGGGGTACAGGTAGTAAAAACAACACAAGCAGTGTAAACAAAATAACAAGTACATATAATTGACTATCTAACTAACTGAAATATACAGTATTCACAGTATCACATTATCACATAAGGTGCAGTATGCATAAAGGTAGTGTTATAATTTACTATCTAACTAACTGAAATATACAGTATTCACAGTATCACAGTATCACATAAGGTGCAGTATGCATAAGGTAGTGTTATTGTTAGAGCTGGGCATAGATTCATTTTTTTAATCTAGATTAATCTACCTGCAATCCTGGAATTAATCTAGATTAATCTAGATTAAAATGGCTAAAAAAAAAAAAAAAGTCTGCCGAAGGCATTCAAAATATGTGTGTTCTACCCAAATAATGACCAGAGGAGGAGATTTATCCTCTCCTCTTCATCTGAGGAGTCACTAGCTGTTCTATCTCCTTGTTCAACAGCATGAACATGTCTCTTCTTTTTGTAATTTCCAGTGTTTCTTTTAAAACCAGATTTATCGTAATTTTCTGTGCCCTTCCTTTGATGCCATTAACATTGTTACACTGATATTGACATCATATGTATATACTCTGTCAGGATCTAGGGGTAACAGTACTGTATATTTGAATACCGCTTATGTCACAAATGTATCAGTACTAAATACCTATATGTCCCTATGCCATAAATGTCATGTATGTTGTGTATGTCATAAATGTCTATATGAATTGAAAATGGGGGACCCTGATGGAAACAAGACAAACGTCTTTCTCAGGTCTGCATCCCCTTAACAATTGTATGTATTGAGCCATACTGTATTGTACCCATTCTGCAATCTGTTAAATAAAGTTTTCATTCATTCATTCATTCATTCACAGCTCTCTCCAGTGTCAAATCACTCTCTGTCAGTAGTTTCTTCTGTGAACCTTCATTTCTTAATCCACAGACAAACCTGTCTCTCAATGTGTCTTTTAGTGAATCTCTGAATTCACAATGCTGCTGACTGGTTGCTCACACACAGACTGCTGCAGAAGCAGGTTTCTCAACAAATTCAGTGCAAGCTCAGTGTAACAGTTCCATGAATGAATGAATGAATGAAAACGTTATTTAACAGATTGCAGGATGGGTACAATACAGTACGGCTCAATACATACAATTGTTAAGGGGATGCAGACCAGAGAAAGACGTTTGTCTTGTTTACATCAGGGTCCCCCATTTTCATTTATTTGCTCCACATTGTCATTAGCCCCTTTCATGACTGTGATGCACTGAGTGAATCCACAGTCACTTGCTCCTCAATAGGAAACCAACCTAGATTTACCATGAAGGACTGGTTCTGGCCGAACCATTCGTTATACAAGAATCACAGAGAAATTACAAAGGTACTCACAGTTGCACGAGGATTTCAAACAGAGATAAGGGATGGTGCGCATGCGCTGTGATCACCCAACGGCGGAAATAATGCTGTTTTGAGCAGTTTATAAAAATTATTTAAAATGTTTATTAGCAACGCAGAGCTTTCAAACCATCCCGTATCTCTGTCCGAAACCCTTGTGCAACTGTGAGCACCTTTGAAACGTCTCTGTGATTCTTGTATAACGAACGGTTCAGCCAGAACCAGTCCTTCATGGTAAATCTAGGTTAGTTTCCTATTGAGGAGCAAGTGACTGTGGATTCACTCCGTGCATCACAGTCACGAAAGGGGCTACATTGTCATCAAACGGTCCAATATTTCCAATAACCCAAGCCATTTCTGTTGTAAACACTCACGATAGTCCAGTCGATCCTTCCTTTAGTGTGTAAAGTGGATTTCCTCCTCTTGTAGATGTTTTCAAGTGCCGCCCGAGTAACGTGAGCTAACATGCTAACATCAGGGTCTCCCATTTTCATTTCATATTGCTCCAGATTGTCATCAAACGGTCCAATATTTCCAATAACCCAAGCCATTTCTGTTGTAAACACTCACGATAGTCCAGTCGATCCTTCCTTTAGTGTGTAAAGTGGATTTCCTCCTCTTGTAGATGTTTTCAAGTGCCGCCCGAGTAACGTGAGCTAACATGCTAACTCGCTAAGCTAACGTTAATAATGGAAACAAAGCTCTCAACGGACTTCTTCTTTCTTGCATTGCGCAGATTCAGACGTCCTCATCGCCGAATTGTGTTATATCCTGAGGACTTCTTAACCTCACCTGTATAACAATGATTACCGGACCGCTACTTTAGTTTAACACATTATTCTGACTACAGCTCCGGTAGTGCAATCACTTCCTGGTACCACAGCTGGGAACTACGGCAAGTATTTAAGGACAATACAGACCCAACGTTGAGAAAAAGATTAACGGCGTCAATTATATTATCGCGCAATACTAGTCTCGCGATAACGCAGCACGTTAACGCCGTTAACGCCCCAGCTCTAGTTATTGTCCTTTTTAGGTTCCTAGTAGTTCTAGTTGGATGTCTGGCAGCAGTCCCTGCCCACTGTTGTGGAGCCTGATGGCCGCTGGTATGAAGGACTGGCCGAGGCGGTTAGTTGAGTGTCGGCGGGGTATGGGTCTGTGACTGAACGTGCTTCTCATCTTGACTTGAATCAAATCCTTTATTTTGAAGCAGTGATAGTGTAGTTAGAAGATGCAGAGTGTAGGGGTCTTGAGGGTGTGTAGTTAGAAGATGCAGAGTGCAGGGGTCTTGAGGGTGTGTAGTTAGAAGATGCAGAGCGTAGGGGTCTTGAGGGTGTGTAGTTAGAAGATGCAGAGCGTAGGGGTCTTGAGGGTGTGTAGTTAGAAGATGCAGAGCGTAGGGGTCTTGAGGGTGTGAAGTTAGAAGATGTAGAGCGTAGGGGTCTTGAGGGTGTGTAGTTAGAACATGCAGAGCGTAGGGGTCTTGAGGGTGTGTAGTTAGGAGATGCAGAGCGTAGGGGTCTTGAGGGTGTGTAGTTAGAATATGCAGAGTGTAGCGGTCTTGAGGGTGTATAGTTAGAAGATGCAGAGCGTAGGGGTCTTGAGGGTGTGTAGTTAGAAGATGCAGAGCGTAGGGGTCTTGAGGGTGTGTAGTTAGAAGATGCAGAGCGTAGGGGTCTTGAGGGTGTAGTTAGAAGATGCAGAGCGTATGGGTCTTGAGGGTGTGTAGTTAGAAGATGCAGAGCGTAGGGGTCTTGAGGGTGTAGTTAGAAGATGCAGAGCGTATGGGTCTTGAGGGTGTGCAGTTAAAAGATGCAGAGTGCAGGGGTCTTGAGGGTGTGTAGTTAGAGACCATTTACCGGAGGTAGGATGGAGCCGTTCCCTTTGCTGCATGGTACGCCATGTCAAGGACCTTGAAGCAGATTTGTGCGGTAATGGGAAGCCATTATTTATATTACATTATTTTTAGGAGGCTGACTCAGTTGCTTGGTCATGAGGTGGATCTCAAATATACACTGCAAATAGAATGTGTTAAGGGGAGACCACCCTTCTAGATAGGGGGGAAAAATAATAAAGGATGAAATCATTTGCAAACATCTTAATTGTTTAGAATAGTCAAAAAAAGAAAAAAAAATATTACAATTTCTTTGGTCGCATAATTGTATTACCCAAAAGGGGGCGTGGTCTATTAAAAATGGCCCCTTTTTGCATGTTACCCCAAACAAAATTTTGAAAAAATTGATGATATATAGATATTTCCTCATGGTTTTTCATGTTACTACATTAAATACCGAACTTTTTGCTAGAGGATTTTTTAATATGCCACCAGAACAGGATTTAAAAAAATTTTTTAAAGATTTATTTTTTGGCGTTTTATCGCTTTTATTACTACTGGGCAGTCCAGTAGGGAGAGACAGAGGAGAAATGGGAGACAGAGTGGGGGGAAGACATTCGGGAAATAACAACGGATTCGGGAATCGAACCCGGGTCGCCCGTGTCGCGGCTGAGCGCGCTATGTGGTTCGCCACTGGGGCGCCCCCAGAACAGGAATTTATGACCTTTTATGACCCCCTAGTCATAAAACAATCTATTTTTTGCATAATTCTTTTTTTATAAAATGTTCAAAAAATCTGGATGAGTGATATATCAAAAAATCATCTAGCAAAAAGTTGTGGTATATGGATAGGAGGAAATGTGGCCAGTTTGGTGTGTGGAGGTACTAGAGAAATTGAGATTTTTTGTTTTATGTGTAATACAAACTCAGAAAATCTCGTTTTGAGAAAAACGCCTTTAAAGTTGTGTATTGTCTGTAAATCAGGCTATGTATGACATATCAACAAACCCTTTGGCACAAAGAAGCAGGATATAGATATGAATTAAAATGATTAAAAAAATTATACAAAAAGAAATACAAAAAAATAAATAAAAAAAAGAATAAAGGTGGAAAGTTTGGTGAGTGTAGATGCTAGGGAAATGGTACAGTACATGTCTACCCTTTGGGAAATGCCTTCAAAGTTCTGTATTGTAAAATGCCATACATTTTTACTTGAAACCGCTATTTACAAACACAACACCCAATCAAACCATTAGTAATATACAACCTAAACACATGCCTGATAACTGAATAACATAATAACATAATAATAATGATGTAGTAGTAGTAACAGTTTAGTAACAAACAACACAACCGATTACTGTACCCCCTAATAGGCAAACAAATATTTGAATAGATATCACTATGAAACTTTCCCAGTTTGTTATGTACATATAAACTAAGAAAAAATATATTGCAAGTTTTCTGAATTTTATGTTTATATATGCAAATGAGGCACTTCCCCATTCGATATGTGCACATTATGGATGCAATCATGCAAAATGAAGCAAAATAAGCAAATAAATGTTTTTGTTTAAGTTTTCTTGTCACTAGTTTGAAAGAAGACATGTAAAGGGGCAACATTATACAAAAATCTCTAAATTGCCCCAAAATCAGGAAAAGGGTATTTTAGGTGGGTGGTCTCCCCTTAAGTGTGTGTACATTTTAACCCATCTGTTTTTGCAGTGTAAGGCAGTCCCAGTCAGTTGTAAAGAATAGCTACTGTATTAACATGTTGATTACCAAAATATATCACCATTTGTTAACAATACTAATGCAATTAAACAAGGCTTAAAACCATCACTTTGGAATATCACATTTAAATATCCCACACAGTGCAATAGGTTGTGGAACTGTTGCATGGATTTTTCAGGGAAATAATTTTGTACTCATAACTTCCAGTATAGCATCACAGACGACTATGTGAATAACCAACACACTGTACTGTATGGTACGTCTTCGCCTGTAGACTACTTCGAAATATGAAGCCTGATGCGTTAATATTGGATGTTTCTCTCACATCAGTGTTTTGGGACGTCTCATATCACCAGCAGCATGGTAATAATGGATGACAAGACAGTGAGGCCCCAGACAGGCCTCCTGAACTGCCTTTGAGGGTAAACAATCAACTCGTGTTATTATTCCTTCTTGTGCCTGTGATCCTTTGCAAGCCCTCTGACTGCAATGTTATGCTGTCACCGAGACCACGAGACCACACACACACCCACACACACACACACACACACCCACACACACACACACCCACACACACACACACACACACACACACACACACACAGGCGTTTTATTGCTTTCATTAATGTTGCACGATCCACTTCTGCTGTTCTCTCTCACTCTCTCTCTTCCTCGTCTCTCTCTATCCCCATCTTTCTCTCTCCCCCCCTCTTTATCTCTCTTCCTCCCTCCCCCCCTCTCTTCATCCCCTCTCTCTCCCCCACTTTCTCTCTATTCCTTCTCTATATCTCCCCCTATTTCTCTCTCTATCTCCCTCTCCCCTCTCTCTCCCTTCCTCCCATCTCTCTCCCCATCTTTATCTCTCTTCCTCCCTCTCTCTCTTCCTCCCCCTTACTGTCTTCATCCCCCCCTCTCTCTCTCTTCCTCCCTCCCCCATCTCTATATCTCCCCTCTATCTATCTATCTATCTATCTATCTATCTATCTATCTATCTATCTATCTATCTATCTATCTATCTATCTATCTATCTATCTATCTATCTATCTATCTATCTATCTATCTATCTATCTATCTATCTATCTATCTATCTATCTATCTATCTATCTATCTATCTATCTATCTATCTATCTATCTATCTATCTATCTATCTATCTATCTATCTATCTATCTATCTATCTATCTATCTATCTATCTATCTATCTATCTATCTATCTATCTATCTATCTATCTATCTATCTATCTATCTATCTATCTATCTATCTATCTATCTATCTATCTATCTATCTATCTATCTATATATCTATCTATATATATATATAAATTATTTACAATTTTACAATTTTATCATTTTGTCATTTAGCTGACACTTTTCTCCAAAGCGACTTACAGATTGTCACCAGGAGAAGTGCATATGATGAATTGAAAATGGGGGACCCTGATGTAAACAAGACAAATGTCTTTCTCTGGTCTGCATCCCCTGAACAACTGTGTGTATTGAGCCGTACTGTATTGTACCCATTCTGAAATATGTTAATAAAGTTTTCAATCAATCAATCAATCAATCAATCAATCAATCAATCAATCAATCAATCAATCAATCAATCAATCAATCAATCAATCATATCTGGCAGCTAAGGTTCAGTGGTATTGTTTGTCAAATAATATCGAGCTTGAATGTTACACTCTGAGTGCATAGTAGTATAGACATATTAGCAAGATAGGTAGTAGTATAAGAATAGTAGCGTAGTATTAAGGTAAATAATAGTAAAAAGTATTTATTTGTACTATTATGGAATCATTTTGGAACGCAACATGGTTGAGGAATAATGTTCTAAGCGACAGTGCTGCATTAAAGATAGAAACACATAATAATGAGCCTTTAAAACATACATTTTTACAAGCGCACGCAAGGAGTGTTAACGATACAGCGGCAAAAGCGCTAACAATTCTGAAAATGTGTCAGAACAACCAGCAAGGAGAGTGTTGAAAACTAGCACTTGTGCTATAAACACGCAAAACGGCACATCTGGTCTGTCCACTGTGACTGTTCAATTGTTGCTGTGGTGTCCATTTTAAATAAACATTTTCATTCATTCATTCAATGATATACATGAATGAATTTATCACATGGTGCGATAAAAACCACCTGCAGCTAAATGTGGCGAAGACCAAGGAACTGGTTGTGGAGCTGGGGAGGAGGAGGAGTGCACCTGTGACCCCCGTTTCCATCAAGGGAGTTGATGTGGACATGGTGGAGGTGTACAAATACCTCGGTGTGCACATCGACAACAAACTGAACGGGTCAAAACATGCAGAGGCATTATACAAGAAGGGCCAGAGCCGACTCTACTTCCTCAGAAGGCTGAGATCCTTCAATGTCTGTACAACAGGGGTCTCAAACTCAATTTATCTGGGGGCCGCTGGAGGTAGAGTCTGGGTGAGGCTGGGCCGCATAAAATATTCCACAAAAAAAGGGTTTCAAGTATTCCAAAAATGTATTAATACATCAACAAACTACCCCTTTGCCTCATCATAAAACCTCAAAAACACCAGCAACTGAGCATTCTCAGTGGTGTCAGTGGACTCATCCACAGCTATGGAAATGCACTGTGCATTTTTTTTATTCTATCACAGCTAGTATTTCAGTTATTCTGGTTGCTGTGCTATCTGAGGAGGATTTGCTTTTGTTTGCCTTCAAACATGGTCTCCATCACTTCAGTCATACATTATTTTATTATTTATGCATCAGAGAATGGCTTCTTGTGTTTAGCCAACACCCATGCCACTGAGTGAGCAGTGACACGTGGTTGCTTTTTATCGTTGTGACATAACTTTAACAATAATTCTGCTTGCAGCTTGATATGATGATTTCATTCCATTTATTTTTGTGGTTCTTAGTGCTGAAAGGTTGCATCAAAATAACTGTGTTTTGTTTCGTATTGGCGTTTCAAATTGCGTTTCAAATGGCCACTCTTCACAAGAGCTACCGTTTCTTGGCACATTGTGCTGGTTGGAGGGAGGATGAACGCATATTTTTCAGTCCATTCACCTTTGAATTGCAGCGATTTTCACTGTTGACTTTTATTTTACTGGCCATCTTTGAACATGCCATATTTTTCTACTAGCTGCCTGCTGGTAAAAATTATGCTACTCGCTACAGTACCTGCAGATTAGACTACCTGTAAATGCGCTGTCAACTCTCGCTCTGACTCCGACCCGTTGAAAGACAACACGCATTCCGTGAAGACCCGCCCTACTCTGCTCTGATTCGCAGACTGTGGGTGGGGGGGGGGGGGATGCTGACGGGACGCTGAATATGATTGGACCAAAGCAGTAGACAGACACAGACAGTTGGAGCAGTGCAGAGGAGATAGCAGAGAATTTCGAGGATACCTGCTATACACACTGATGACAGGATATATTTCCTTCTACTTGGTATCACTCCGGAATCACGTTTCAACCACTAACGTTGCTGCCATGAGCCTGCGCTATGGTAGCCTACAAGTGATAAAATAAATAAAACGCCCAACTCGCGCAACGACTCGGCAACAAGTTGCGCGCGGCGGCGCGGGCCGCATTAACACTACACTTTGATGTCAAGTAGGGGACCGCAAAATATCATCCAGCGGGCCGCAATTGGCCCGCGGGCCGCGGGTTTGAGACCCCTGCTGTACAAGGATGTTGAGGATGTTCTATGAGTCGGTGGTGGCGGGCGCCTTCTTGTATGCTGTGACCTACTGGGGCAGCGGACTGAGAGCAGTGGACACAACCAGGCTGGATAAGCTGGTCAGGAAGGCCAGCAGCGTGGTTGGGGTGGAGCTGGACTCTCTAGCGAGGGTGGCGGAGAGGAGGAGCCTTGCTAAGCTCCAGGCCATCAGGGAAAACCCCACCCACCCACTATACACAGCCTTGGCTGACAGGAGGAGCATGTTCAGTGCTAGGCTCACACTACCCAAATGCAGCACTGAACGGCACAGGAAGTCCTTCATTCCAACAGCCATCAGACTGAACACACAGCGGCAGCTCAATAGTGGCAGGAGGCCGCAACTAGCGGCCTCCAGGCTCCAAAACAGGGGGCAGCGACGGCTGCCAGACATTGACCTTGGATTAATAGGAACCCAAGGAGGACAATACACTACCTGAAGCATACTGCACCTTATGTGACACTGTGAATACTGTGAATATATATTTCATTTAGTTAGATAGTTAAATTATATTGACCAAATTGTTTACACTGCTGTATTGTTTTTTACTACCTGTACCCCCCCCTTCCCCCATGCTCAGTATATTTTTACTGTATTTGTTTCTGTATATTTTATTTAATTTTTATTCTATTTTACTCTACTCTTATCCTAGGCAACTTGATTGATTTGTGTTATTATTCTAATTCGTGACCTGTCCTGTCTAAATGTTTAAATGTTGAGCGATTTGCAGTGTCAAATTTTCCACGGGATAATAAAAGTATTTCTATTCTATTCTATTCTATTCATATAGATAGAGAAATGCACATTAAGTTGAATTAACATTAAATGCAGTGGATTAAGTTTAATGCACTGGAGTTACCCAGTGGATAATACATTATTTACTTTATATTTGTTATGCTGTTAACCGCACCTAGGTTAATCACCAGGAGAAGGCCATGCAAAGCCAAGTTTTTTTTTCTATTAATTGTTTTATTTCCATTCCATTAACAATGCTTAAAAGCCACTCCACTCATTCACTATGTGAATAACTCTACATGTGTAAGATTTATTCAGGGTGAAATCGTATTACTCTAATATACATTTACATTTGTAATCACTGCTAATGGTTTAATGGGTCTCATTCTCCAAAATTTTTCAAAGAGTTCTCTTGGAAGACTTATCTTGGAACCGACTGAGACAGAATCAATGACAAGTTCACTCTGAGTCCCGAACGTGCTGGTAATATGTCTTAATTGGCTGAAACGGTCACAGCTGTGATATGATCTGATATCTGCTTGGAGAATGGCATTCTGTCTTAAACTCAAAAGCGCGTTCCCGTTCAGCTCATTTGCATACAAAACAATGCCTCCAGAGCCCCTTATAAGGTAATGACGCAGCTGTGTGGAAATGGATGCGGAAGTGCCTTGCGAGTCT
Source organism: Notolepis coatsorum (assembly GCF_963971535.1). NCBI lineage: Eukaryota > Metazoa > Chordata > Actinopteri > Aulopiformes > Paralepididae > Notolepis > Notolepis coatsorum. The sequence goes on along the minus strand of NC_140173.1, from coordinate 24,273,439 downwards.
TGCGCGACCCATCGAAATGAGATTAGATTAATGTATTGTCATCATATACAGCTCATGGTACACCTGCCACACCGCGCGCACACACACACACACACACACACACACACACACACACACACACACACACACACACACACACACACACACACACACACACACGTGCGCAGTATACTGTAGCCTACGGCGTAATGAATGGACGCAGTATAGGCTTATTATCCCATTAAGGTCATTGTCGCAAAATAATTGACCGACATGGAGTTTAGAACACCGAGGCGCCCTGCTTATTACATGGCTAACTTACTAACAATATACCTAATTCATTTTACACCATCGACAAGACGAGGTCAAATGCAGATGCAGTTGTTCTGTGGCTCTGTCAGCCCAAATAAAGTGATTATTATTATCGCCGGCAGCCGGCAGGTGTGTCTGATTGCACTGATCCAGTGTGTGTCAGTGGGCTTGATTGCTCCAGCTGCGAAAAACAATAATCACCGGTGATTATCGCGCGTTGCCCATGGCAGCGGTCAGTTATCGAAAAATAATTCACCGCTGTCAGGGGCTATTGACCAATCACAATCAAGCATTTCGGCGAATGTTAAAACGCCATGTAATAAGGAATATTAATGCAGTCTATTTCCATGCGATTAGCTTTAGTTCTTATTTATTTATTTATCCACTGTCATTTCAGTGTTGGTGTATAGGCTATATAGTGTATTTCAATATAAGTTTAATTGATTAATGATATATTCGAAGGAATGCTATATCAACCCCCTCCAATGTACAGTAAATGACCAAGTATGGTTTTGTCAATATTCCAATGTACAGTTTTGCTTGTACCCCACCCACCCCTCCTACCCAACCCCCCCCCCCCCCCACCCAACCACCTCCAATGTACAGTACCCCCCCCCCCACCCACCCACCCAACCCCACCCCACTTACCCAACCTCCTCCAACAGTTTCTACGTCAAATGTATATACTCTCTTTTCTGGACTATTTTTGTTTCACAAACAGTACTGTATTTGTAAAATCTGGTATGTCATAAATGTATAGATGTAGCAGTACTGTCTATCTGTATGTCGTGTGTGTCATATATGTTATGATGAATTGAAAATGGGGGACCCTGTAAACAAGACGAACGTCTTTCTCTGGTCTGCATCCCCTTAACAATTGTATGTAATTGAGCTGTACTGTACCCATTCTGCAATCTGTTAATAAAGTTTCCAATCAATCAATCAATCAATCAAACAAAGGTCTGTCCCATTGTATACCAATCAATGGGATATATTGCATGTTGACCTGCATTCTTTCAAATGTATATAATTAATCATTAAAACAGATGTGTAACATGTAAGAAATACAAATTCCACAGAAGGCATTACCATATACCATAATTATTATTTTCAATCATTTCACAATAATTGCATAATTGTGTTTGAATATCTGAGTAATTAAAGTAATTATACATTTGTCCAAAATAGCTGGTTCAGATATGGTTAAAGCCCAACTTGCAGGTTAAACCCTACTCTTCAATTATGGGTAGTTTACATCATTGGTATCTAATTTATTTTTTTATTTTTTTCCATTTGACGCCGGAAATGCCACTCAGAAAGAGTTAAAAAGGTCCACGCACGAATAACAAGCACGCGCGAATAAAAAAAGCTTATCAGACGCTAGAGGGCGGTGACGTCAAGCGAGGCAACTTTCCCCTACTTCTGATCCACTACAAGGAGTTTTGACGAGTGCAGAAAGCTATGTCCTTGATCCAAATGGACGCCTTACAAGACGCAAATGGGTTTAATCGTCTGAGACTTTGATGGACAGCTACAACTGGTTGAAACAAGGTAGTTATAATGTTTTTAATGTCGTAAAAAAGAACTACATTTACCACTAGGCAGCCTGTTGTTCAGTACAGCAACGCTACTGGTCTGTCGCCTTATCCCCGGGTCATAGCTGGCTATATCGCTCTGGCTAACATTACCCCCGCCTTCATCAATCACATGCGGCAGCGAGAGAGATAGTTCTCCAACTCTGTCGCAGACAGTGAAATCCTGGTTGTTCCCCACCCACCTAGGTTATCTAACTATCGCGCCGCAAAAATAATAATAATAATAATAATAATAATAATACAAATAAAATAAAAATTAATTAAAAAAAATTATATAATATTTTTTTTATCTGTGCAGGCCAGGCCACCGGGAAAACTCCCGGTGCTCCCGATGGCCAGTCCGGGCCTGGCCATGACGACTGCTTTGTGTATCACTGGATCGTCATGAACATTGTACTCTCTGACCCCGGCAACTCAATTCCACTATGTTTTTTATATTATATTTGACTATATTAATATTTGCAGCATGGTAGTAGCAGCACAGGGACTTCTCGATAAGTGGCTTCAGGTGAAGAACGCTCATTCACTGGGTGTACTTTTCTACACAACTTTGTATTGAGAATTTTTTTTTATAATAATAATTTATGTTGGTGTGTGTGTTGGGAGGAGGGAAGAGAGCGAGCTAGAGAGAGAGTGAATGACGAGAGCAAGAGATACATAGATATGTCTTTTCTTAGACTTTTGTTTTTCCTCCTTCATTTCATTCTGTATTAGACCTCTGTTTATGTAAATAAACTATCCTTTTTGATATAAACACTCCCAGTCAGTGTACGATTGTTCCAAATGCACCGGGGGAGAGATAGTGGTGTCTCAGCCAGTAAGCCGTGGGAGTACGAATTCCACCACAAACGATTGCCTCATTGAAAAACAACACAACGCAGAGGATAGAGAGATGCCATGGACAGAGGCTGATAATGATCAACGACCAGGCTGAAATACAGATTTCTTACATTACACTTTAACCCTTTCACTGCCACACTACCAAAATGGTTAACCCTTTCACTGCCACACAACAGCCGGTCGGTTGTGTGATAATAAAGGGTTAACCTTCTGTCATGTGGCAGTGAAAGGGTTAATATTGTGACACTTAGGAGTAGCTTACCGAATACATTCTTCAACAGGTAATTTGTAATTGTAAAGGAATACATTTATAAAGTAACCCTCATACCTTTCGTGAATGTCCCTCTGTCCTCTGAGTGAGTGAGTGAGTGAGTGAGTGAGTGAGTGAGTGAGTGAGTGAGTGAGTGAGTGAGTGAGTGAGTGAGTGAGTGAGTGAGTGAGTGAGTGAGTGAGTGAGTGAGTGAGTGAGTGAGTGTGTGTGTGTGTGTGAGTGTGACGACACTTACTTCCTGTGTAGTTTTTCTAAATAAAAGTCCAAGACTCAGCTCCTGAGTGGAGTTGATTTTTTTCCTGCGACCAAATGACCAATGAAAACATGTTTAGTTGTTGGATCAATTTGTTTGAATTCAGTAAACTCATAAGCAATCCTACGTATAGATTACACAAGTTGTCATTCTTCGGTGTGGTTGGGACTGTTCTACGCCTATGACTTCTAGTGTACGAAAAGAGCCGTAGTCGACTGCCAACCTCTTAGTCGATTGCAAATAAATATCTATTTATTTTTTTTGGTAATTCTTTCCAAAAGCAAAGAGGCCTAGAAGCGTGGCTAACACTAATGGCGCACATACCAGTCAGGCTAACTGCCTAAGAAAATGGGCACAGAGGCACTGAAAGAGGATTTCACCCATCTAATGAACACACTAGACTAGACAAATATCAAGATGTATCCATCAGTGGACCAATTGCATGCTTTTGCAGAGAACAAGAAGCCTTCAGTCGACTCCTTCAGACATTAAGCACCCCCCACAGCCCAAATGGAATGATCAAAAAATGTATTATAATACTAATATATATATATATATATATATATATTTCGTTTTTGCATTCGACTATTGGAAAATGTTTGGCCAATCAAAGTCGACTATACAAATCCTTAGTCGGGGACAGGCCTAGTGCGCTGTTCCACGCCTACATGACTTCTAGTGTGCAGTGTGATTTGGAGTCATATTCATAATGAATCTGGGATTTACTACAGCAGCCTCTAGTAAAAATGAAAACAATTTGACAGTCGTGAATCGCAATATGGCCCTTGCATTGCTGCTATACACCAAACTATTACATTTTAGGTCATTTTTGGATGCAGTATACCAGCGAGAAATAGACAAAATTCAAATTTTTCAGCAGGCGCTCGCAATGCTCACACTTAGGGGTGTCCAGCCATGCAGTACATTTCACATTTGTACAGTAGTGAATGTGTTTGAGTGTGTGTGTGGTGTGTGTGTGTGTGTGTGTGTGTGTGTGTGTGTGTGTGTGTGTGTGTGTGTGTGTGTGTGTGTGTGTGTGTGTGTGTGTGTGTGTGTGTGTGTGTGTGTGTGTGTGTGTGTGTGTGTGTGTGTGTGTGTGTGTGTGTGTGTGTGTGTGTGTGTGTGTGTGTGTGTGTGTGTGTGTGTGTGTGTGTGTGTGTGTGTGTGTGTGTGTGTGTGTGTGTGTGTGTGTGTGTGTGTGTGTGTGTGTGTGTACCTGTGTGTACCTGTGGTTTCCTGCAGCGGAAGGGCAACCTACCCAGAGTCCTTAGGGCTATCCAATCATCCTCCCACATGCAGCTCTATTCCTGGTCTCTGACATGCACACACACACGCACGCACGCACACACACACACACACACACACACACACACACACACACACACACACACACACACACACACACACACACACACACACACACACACACACACACACACACACACACACACACACACACACACACACACACACACACACACACACACACACACACACACACACACACACACACACACACACAGAGAGGAAGGGGGGTTGACAGCGGTGTCACTCGGCTTTGCCCTTCCTACTATAAAATGGCAGCAACAGAAGCAGCAGCCTAGGAGGTTAGTAAACCAAATAATGTTGTGAATTTAAGGGATACATTTGCCGTGGCTCAAAGTTAAGGCCATTTTCCCAGAGTCACCTTTACCCCTTATCCAAGTTCAAGTTCCTTTTATTGCCACACGGCCAGGCCGGTGGAATTCATACACGGTGCAGGTGGTACCTGCGACAATACACCACATAGAAGACACAACGGAACAGTACAGTACAGAAATACACCACCTAAAAAGTACACGGCGGAACTGTACAGTACGAAAAAATACAAACATCAGGTGCAACGTAACAAAAACCCGAGAACATACAGTAACAAGCATGGGGTGAAGATTAGGAGGAGTAGAGCAGCTGTATGGCCTTGGGGAAGAAACTGTGGTTGAACCTCACAGTTCGACTGCCCAGTGACCTGAACCTCCTGCCAGAGGGGAGGCGTTGGAAGAGGTGGTGAGCTGGGTGCAGGGGGTCACTGATGATTTTGTTTGCGCGTGTGATGGTATGGTGTTTGTGTATAGAGTCCAGGGTGGGGAGTTTGCAGTTGATAATTTTGGATGCCCTTTTTATGACCCTATCCAGTCTATGTAGTGTGTGTTTGGGTGTGTTGCCGTACCATACAGGGATGGATAAAGACAGAATGTTTTGGATTATGGCTGTGTAGAATTGGACCATTAAATTCTTCCTGACCTTGTATTTCCTGAGTTGTCTGAGGTCTCTGATTAGCTGTGTTGAGTAGATGGGTGCTGTGATGGTCCCAGCTCAGTTTATTGTTGATGTGTGTTCCTAGGAATTTGAATGAGTCTGTGGCAGAAATGGGTTGGTTGTTAATGAGCATGCATGTTTTAGAGGGTATGTTTTTCCTGAAGTCAATGATTATTTCAACTGTCTTGCTTTCATTAAGTATGAGATTATGTTCACTGCACCACGTTAATGTCTTCTCCACCTCTGACCGGTAGTCATCCTCCTTGTTGTTGGAAATCAGCCCTATGATGGTAGTGTCGTCCGCATATTATGGAATTTCATGTGCAGCGTTTTCGTCAAAACGCCTATTATGCATTTTTATTTATCTACCTTCTCCCAGTGATTCCCAACCTGGGGTCCGCGGACCCCCTGGGGGTCCGCCAGGGGGCGCAGGGGGTCCGCCAGACCACAGATGATTTTTTTTTTTTTTTTTTTTTAGATACATATTTAATTAGCATATTTTTATCATCAGAAATGAATGAATATTCTCTCCACTACAATAAAAAATAAAGATAAATAAATAAACATCTAGACATGATTTTTGAACGTTAACAGTAGCTAGGTAGCCGCTAAAACGCGAATCAGTTGACTGTATCACTTTCCGTAGCTAGCCTAGCACGCTAGTTAACTTTCTCGGCTCGTCTGCAGTCAGCCGCCAGAGGCGAAAATGTGTGACAAACGAAAAGGAGATGACGGCAGCTCATCTGCAAAAAAAGTTAGGACCTACAGCAATTGCGAAAATTACATCACCATGGGCTTCACTGAGGGACCAGACAAACGACCTGAGTATGTGATTTGTGGAGAAAAGTTGGCAAACTCGAGCCTGAAGCCCAGCAAGCTGAAGAGACATCAGGCGTCTAAGCACCCAGAAACCGTTGGGAAGGATCCGGACTTTTTTCGGAGGAAAGAACAGTCTCTCAAGGCGAACAAGCCTGTTGATGTTAGAGTAGCGTGGAGCAGGGGTGGCAGTGATTTACAGAAGGCTACCGAAGCCTCCTTTGAGTGTTCGCTTTTAATTGCAAAAGCAAAGAAACCGCACAATATTGGCGAGCAGCTCATAAAACCAGCCTGCATCAAAATGGTTTAGAAACTGTGCGGCCCACAGGTGGCGGATAAACTAAAATCAGTACCACTCTCGAACAATGTAGTGAAAGACCGAATTGATAAGATGTCAAGTGATTGCGAGCAGCAGCTGTTAGAAAAGCTTAGAAAGGGTCCATTTGCCATACAACTTGATGAAACTACAACTGTCGCAGACGAGGCTGTGCTCATCGTTTATGTGCAGTATATCGAAAATGAGGATCTGAAGCAGGACATTCTCATGTCAGTCAACCTTACTACCACCACTCGAGGTGAGGATATTTTTACTGCAGTGGATTCTTACTTCATTCAACATAAATGCAAACCGTTCACCATTAGGGCCTGATTTGAGAGGATGAATACAGGATTTGAATATTGGCCAACATTTTGAAATACATATGGTGCAAGATGAGATTTGTTGATTGAAGGCACAAGTCAAAGAAGCATAGTGGGTCTAATTATGATGCATATGCCTGTGTATAAGCAGTTTGTTATTAAAATGACAAAAAAAAGTATTAAAATGACAAAAAAAAGTATTTTATGGTATTTTATTAGGAGGGGGGTCCAGGAATTTCATCAGAGATGTTTGGGGGTCCCTGGGGGAAAAAAGTTGGGAACCCCTGTTCTAGACTACATTCACTTCCCATGCAACTCCAAATGAAATGTGAGATGTGCCGCTGTAGTCTGATTTTATTTGATTTGATTTGATTGATGGATTAAAAACACACAACAAGGATCCAAAGGATAACATGAGAAAGAGTAAGACCCTTACATACCTTACTTACTTACCTTAGTCATGGAACGAATGGAGGAGATTCATGTGTCAACAAAGTCTTCCCATGGCCCACGGCCACAGTGTGTAGGGTGGGTCGCCAATGAAATTATTCAAGATTCAAGAGTTTTATGTATTTGTCACATACACAAGACATGCAGTGAAATGTAGGTGGCTATGCCTGCCTAGATTGTGCAAAATACAATAAATAAAATGAAAATAAAAAATAGACATGATAAAACAAAAAGTTGTAAGAATAAAATAGAATACAACGTAAGAGTAAAGGTACTAAGTAATAATAATATACAATAATATACAAATATGCGGCTGGGTGGCACAGCGGACATTGCGCTCGTCACCAACGCAAGAGACACCGGGTTCGACTCCGGCTGTCGGCGTTGCCTCCGGCTTGGGCCGGCCGTCATACTAACTCAATTGGCAGAGTTAGCGGGTGGAAGTCGATGGGTGGTAATCTGGACGTTGTGGACAGCGACTCCTACAGGTCGGTTGGGGGACGCCTGCACAGCAGAGACAGGAAAATGGCGGGGGTAGTGTGAGCCTCCCACACGTTACACCTCGCCGAATGAGAGTCAGGTGAAAAGATGTGACAGGCTGCCTCCACATGTATCGGAGGGGACATGTGATGCAAGGCTTCTATCCTCCCTACAACCGACCAGTGGGGGGGCATATGCGAGCAACGTTCAAGACAGGGGAGGGGAGAATTGTCACGGCTAAATTGGGATGGGAGAAAAATAGAAAAAGAGGAGAAAAAGTGGATAAAAAAATAATAATATACAATGGGTTTAGGATATTGCAAACGTAGTTATTTAAAGTGAAATGTTTTGGTGTATTATGTATGTAGGGTGTGTGAGAGAATGTAAGTGAGGATGTGTAGTGTGTTGTGTGTGGTCATGTGTGCTTGTAGGTGGAGTACCCAGTATTGAGTGTCCCGATGGCTTGGGGTAAAAAGCTGAGTCGGAGTCTCTCTGTTCTTGCTGCATGTATGCAGAGGCGCTTGCCTGACCGCAGCAGTTTAAACAGACAAATAATTCTACAGACTCTGGATCTGCACCTCCTAGTGTATAAGTCCTGTAGGTGTGGTAGTGCAATACCCGTAGTCCGCTCTGCGGAGTGCAGAGAAATGCCTGTCTGCACTTGACCCATCTCGTCGTCCTTCCCCCCAAGGGCAGCCGGGAGCAGACAGGGGCTGCGGCGTGGGGCCACGCCCCGGGGACCAATCCAAGTGCTCCTGTCTGTCTTCGTCAGCATCAGCGATCAGTGTTAGTGATCTGTTCTGCATGTTATTCCATTGGGTTTATCTTTCTTTTGGGGGGAAACCCTTTCGAGCACGGGGGGGGGGTGGGGGAGAACATGCAAACTCCACACAGTAAGGCCCGGGAGATACCCCACCTGGGTACCTGGCAACCCGGGAGATACCCCACCTGGGTACCTGGCAACCCGGGAGATACCCCACCTGGGTACCTGGCAACCCGGGAGATACCCCACCTGGGTACCTGGCAACCCGGGAGATACCCCACCTGGGTACCTGGCAACCCGGGAGATACCCCACCTGGGTACCTGGCAACCCGGGAGATACCCCACCTGGGTACCTGGCAACCCGGGAGATACCCCACCTGGGTACCTGGCAACCCGGGAGATACCCCACCTGGGTACCTGGCAACCCGGGAGATACCCCACCTGGGTACCTGGCAACCCGGGAGATACCCCACCTGGGTACCTGGCAGCCAGGGAGATACCCCACCTGGGTACCTGGCAACCTGATCCCCAAGCGGGAATCGAACCCAAGACCTTCTTGCTGTGAGACGACAGTGTCACCACCATGACACCACCTATAACATCGATGATGATGATGAATAGTTTTATTTTCTGTCTTTGTTTACAGATAAATCAAAAACACACATGTGTGGACTTTCAAAAGGAAAAGAAAAAAAGAAAAAAAATCACAAATGTACATATTCAAAGTAAGCTCACACACAAAATCCAAACTCAATGACCGAAAAAAGGAATAGGCTGAAGCACATGCTTATTTTTGCCTATCCTTTACAATTCTTAAAAACTAAATATACTTTAATATAAGAAAGACAATTTTTAAATATGCTGCAAGATATAATTTTTTTTCTTTTTCTTTAAGAGAAAAAAGAAAAGAGAAAATAAATGTTTGATGTTTTACTTATTTTATCCTTCAGGGCCTTTTTAAATCTCCCCTGAGAAGTACACAACTTCAACCCGTCACTAAGACTATTCCACAATTTAACTCCCAAAATTGAAACACATCTAGCTTTTACATTAGTTCCTACCTTTTTATATGTTTTAAGAATACACAACCATCTTAAATTATACTTTCCTTCTCTTGGTTGAAAGAGACATTGAATACAAGCTGGTAGGTTCTTACTCTTAGCACGGAAAATTATCTCCAAGGTTTTTATGTAAACCATATCTACAAATTTTAATGTGCAGGACTTTATGAATAATGGATTTGTCGATTCAAGATAACTAGCTTTATTTATTATTCTAATAGCTCTTTTCTGTAGTTTAGTAATAGGATCTATATTTGTTTTATAAACATTCCCCCAGACCTCAACACAGTATTGGCATCTGTGTACATCTGTGTATTGGCTTGTATTACACGCAGATCAAAATCATGAAAAAAGGACAAGAGCCAATGATGCGTTTTCACTTCACCTCATAACAATAATATGTATTTAGTCATTTACATTTAACTGGCAGTTTGGTATTCAAATTAATGTATATCTTTTTCAAATTTGAATTCAATCTGACAGCCCTAGCGTGTGTGTGTCTCCTCGAGAACCTAGATACGTACATGGAGCCAGAACTGAACTGACACAAGTAGAATGTGTGTTTGATTTAGTGGCCGGAGCAGCCCGACCCTGACTCTGGGTGTGTCCCTGGGGGCGTAAAGAATGATTACCATTATTTTCAACCTTGACCTTATTTCTCTATCATCTTGTATCATACAGATAGATTCCAGCCCTGTCAGTTGGATTACGGCCATGAGGTCATGGACACTGGAGATGTTGTGCAGCTTCTCACAGCTGCAGTTCAAGGGGGCAACCACACAGCACACAGACCGGTACCTTTCAGAGTAAAGTTAAACAAGACTAGCTCAAAACCCTATTATATGGCTGGACCGTGTGATCGATGTTCGAAATTGTAGCCAATTCGTTACAGGGATAGTCAGTGGTAGTGTCTATAAGGTGAATTCCTGGATATTAACAGTCGGGCACATTTTGCATAAAACGCCTGTCGATTGCATACTGTAACTGAGGGGTTACAAAACCCTGACTGTATTAAAGATTGTGATATATTAAACCACTGCTAGTTATGTACTTTAATTACTGGCCAAACAGTACATCAAATATTGATGGTGAACACCCACAAGAACACGGCATTGACACAGAAATACTATTGGAGGGTAATTTATTATTATTAGGCAACGTTAGGTTACAGAATGAGAATTAGGGTCGCGCTTGTATGGCGAAGAATATACGTAAAGTCAGTCAAGAGCATAAGTCACTAAGAATAGTAGGAATACTATGATGGGTCTAAGCTGACGCCACCTGTTGTATAGTAGCAATTATATAGGGCAACACCGGTACCAACTGGAGACCATGGGTAGAGGAATGTTCGGGTACTCCGTCTGAGTCAACGAGGAATAAAGAGGCTCCAGGTACAGGAGTCGGTGCTTGTACTCCCTTGATCAGCAGACAAAAGCAATAGTTGTAATCCAAGATGCTCGACAGCATTGACGACAGCTAGCCAGCCCCTTCCACGAGGCAGGCCCGAGTGGTAATCCTCACGAGGTTAAATCCCAAACGACAGTGGAAATCAACGGTGCTCTTCTCCGGTAGTCACGGTCCCAAAGCAATATAATCCAACCAGGAATGGTTCTGCAATCGCCGGTGCCAATTCTCCTGGGTACATGTCCAACGGTTCTCGCCTAGGACTCCTCGGGTGTGGGCAACGTATTTAGGCCACATAGCATGGATAAGTGCACTAGCTAAAGACACGACGAACCGATGGGTAATGCTACACACGGAAGAACTGTGGCCGCACGATATACAATAAATTATCGACTATTACTTCACATTAGATTAAGTCGAACTCAACGTTACTGCATTAAACTCTGACACTTTAACATTCTATTCGCACGCGGTTCTCAATGCTCTATTTAGATGCAAGGTTGCTCACTTCACTGCACGTTGACTCGTGGTGAAGGGTTTGAACTAGTGAATTGAATTACTGCTGTTTACACCTGCGCCGTATTTATACTTAAGTGAATATCTAGTCCCAACCTCAGTCCTTGTCTCGTATTACTACGCAGACTCTGGGCATGTTCTGACATGCCTGGAGTTGTCTTTGAACTTGCCGTTGGGGGCTTGCGCGTTGGCGCCTGGGGCCGCTGTCCAATAGGAGAGCGAATATTACTCTGGTCTGTACGCAGGTAAAGGGATATTCCGTGTATATATATAAATAATATACAAAGTATATCAAACGATACATATATATATTCAGTTTAATCTGGCCCTTCACAACACATACCCAAAGTAATTTGCGATTTATTATACTTTATACTTATAGCACATGTATGAGTCTGGTCTCTTTTGGAATTCTGAAGTTTCTTACACAATAAAGAAAAATCACTTTGAGTGCTAATGGCATACAGGTCCAAAGTTCATAAAAGTCCCACAAAAAATGTTTGTTTCACAAAGTTTTTGTAATATGTGTACCGCAATAATTCAGCGTGATTATCCAAAATGGTCTTCCGCTGCCATTCATTCAGACGTGCGAGTCAAAACAAAGAACTTGTTGGTCTTCTTCTGCCCCCTTCTCGTTGCAATCAGCGCTCGTCTGGGATCGCTTTCGGAGCAGATGCTCCTTGGCTACAACGGTGGTCAATCATTTTTGCCATCAGCGGTGACTGGTCAGTTCAGGACCGTTTACAACCGGACGTGGTCACTCGTCTCAACGGCTTGTCAAATGACGCTCGCCAGATATTTCATCTTGTAACTTGAGACCCGAAGCACGCAATAGATTGAGTGTGGTGACATTCGAAAAGCGGCAAATTCAACTTTCCAACAATGTATTGAATGATCGCGAGAAACACAGCCTGGAGCCAGCAGACGAGGGCAAAGTGCCGCATGCGGGCCCCCGGACGTTAACAGGTTAAGGGGTTAAAGAATATCTGACATTGTTATTTCTACACATGGTAAAAGTCACAACAACATGTAAACAAGACAGTTTTGGAGTTATTGGAAAGTGTGTGTGTGTATTTCATTACTTTTGAAGGTAGGCTAATGGTCCATATACACTTCCAGTCATAACGTGTAAGCTAGCTAGTGCGCTGTACTGCACGCACAGAGATGAGAAGCGCACATATCTTCTTGTTTGACGGCAAATTAGCTCATTTTCCAAAAGTTGGCATTTTCCTTTAAAGCCCAACTTGCAGGTTAAACCCTACTCTGCAATTATGGGTAGTTTACATCATTGGTATCTAATTTAATTATTTTTTTTTTCCATTTGACGCCGGAAATTTCACTCAGAAATGGTTAAAAAGGTCCACGCACGAATAACATGCACGAGCAAATCTAAAAGCTTATCAGACGCTAGCACGGCTGTGACGTCACTTCAGGAAACGTATGCCTTATGCCCGTCCGGGTCATAGTACTACTGGATAATTGGTGCTGGCTAACGTTAGCATTATGTCTACTGTCGTGAACCATTTTAGATCGGGGCATGTAGAGGAGTTTGGGGAACGAGTAAAATCATGTGCAGGTCCTCTTCTCAGACCTGTGTGGCAAAGCACTGCACACGCATCATGCAAGCTACACGTCGCTGCATGTTGATCAATGGTGGCCCACTCGGTGCATCACAGTGGGCTACTATTGTGCTAACAACGTGCCGCGGCGTCCGGCTTGTCGGCCGGCATGAGTGCTCTTTGTGTGCCCCTGTCCTCACGGGTGTCCTGCCGGGGAGCTTGTGGACGCGACAACAACGGCGGCCGTAGGGTGTTTGAGCCTGTAGCGTTAGTTAGCTCATAGCTATCGTGTACCACTAGCCTTTACGGGCGCGAGCACCCAACGGCTGCCGCCGTTGTTGCGTCCATGGGCTCCCCGGCAGGGTACCCGTGGGGACGGGGGTGTACACAGAGGAGAGAACCATTTTGGGGCGGGCGTTCATGCCGGCCAGCGAGCTGGACGTCGGGATATGTTGTTAGCACAATAGCTACCAAGCTAAGCTATGTTAGCTTCTAACGGTGTATACACAATATGTACAACGACACAATGATTTACATTATTACAAATATGGTAACGTGGTTGTGGCTTTTACAAATAGTGGTTAGCTTTAGAGATGGATGGCTATGATCACGGAGCAATAGTGTTGTTAGGTGAAACAGATACATTTTCATTCGGCTAGTAGTAGCAAGGCTCTCTGCCTGCAGTGCCTGCCACTGTGTGTGACTCTCAGAGCCCCCTGGTGCCCTGCACCTGTTGTGACGACATCATTTCGATTACACACGCACGTTATGAACCATTGATTAAAATATCCACGTGCATGGTGATTGTGTTGGGCAGACAAAATGTTTGATAAAAACGCAAAAACTGGGTCAATTTCAATAAAAAAAATGTCCTTCTTCATGAAAGTCACCGTTGGCCTAGTCCACATTGTTTATTGAACAAAAATACAACATGCAAGTTGGCCTTTAAATGTTCATCTGCAATTTTCTGTAGTTGTCCCAGTAATAATGTTGTTAAAGTCTAGTGAACTAGCATTATATCTCATGACTCTGTTAAGCTACGTCTGTTCTAATGATCTGTTAACTCCCCCTCATCTTTCGTCTACAGATGTCTCGATGACTCACTCTGTATTGAGTGTTCTGTCAGAGAAATGCTATTTGTGTGTTTGGTCAGAGTGTTATTTAGGTGTTTGGTCAGAGAGAGTGTTATTTAGGTGTTTGGTCAGAGAGAGTGTTATTTGGGTGTTTGGCCAGAGAGAGTGTTATTTGGGTGTTTGGTCAGAGAGAGTGTTATTTGGGTGTTTGGCCAGAGAGAGTGTTATTTGGGTGTTTGGTCAGAGAGAGTGTTATTTGGGTGTTTGGTCAGAGAGAGTGTTATTTGGGTGTTTGGTCAGAGAGAGTGTTATTTGGGTGTTTGGTCAGAGAGAGTGTTATTTGGGTGTTTCGCCAGAGAGTGTTATTTGGGTGTTTGGTCAGAGAGAGTGTTATTTAGGTGTTTGGTCAGAGAGTGTTATTTGGGTGTTTGGTCAGAGAGTGTTATTTGGGTGTTTGGTCAGAGAGAGTGTTATTTGGGTGTTTGGTCAGAGAGTGTTATTTGGGTGTTTGGTCAGAGAGTGTTATTTAGGTATTTGGTCAGAGAGTGTTATTTGGGTGTTTGGCCAGAGAGTGTTATTTGGGTGTTTGGTCAGAGAGTGTTATTTGGGTGTTTGGTCAGATAGAGTGTTATTTGGGTGTTTGGTCAGATAGAGTGTTATTTGGGTGTTTGGTCAGATAGAGTGTTATTTAGGTGTTTGGTCAGATATAGTGTTATTTGGGTGTTTGGTCAGAGAGAGTGTTATTTAGGTGTTTGGTCAGAGAGTGTTATTTGGGTGTTTGGCCAGAGAGTGTTATTTAGGTGTTTGGCCAGAGAGTGTTATTTGGGTGTTTGGTCAGAGAGAGTTATTTAGGTGTTTGGTCAGAGAGTGTTATTTGGGTGTTTGGCCAGAGAGTGTTATTTAGGTGTTTGGTCAGAGAGTGTTATTTGGGTGTTTGGCCAGAGAGTGTTATTTGGGTGTTTGGTCAGAGAGTGTTATTTGGGTGTTTGGTCAGAGAGAGTGTTATTTAGGTGTTTGGTCAGAGAGTGTTATTTGGGTGTTTGGTCAGAGAGTGTTATTTGGGTGTTTGGTCAGATGCTCTCATACAACACATCACTCACCCAGTAGGTACCCAGGACGATAACAAAATGGCTTTCTTCATACAAACATAAGGAGTATTTTTGGGTGAATTATTTGGCACATCGTTATAAATAGATGAGAACTAGTTGCAGACAAAGTGTTATTTAGGTGTTTGGTCAGATAGAGTGTTATTTGAGTGTTTGGTCCGAAACACCCGGACCAAACACCTAAATTAACTTGTTGAAATGGACAAACATACTCAAATGGGTTTGGAAGTTATTAAACTGTACAACAATAATGAAGCTGGTTGTGGGGTTGGGGAACATACCGTGTCGTCAGCTGACATTAGGAGGAAGGTAAAGTCCATTTAAATAAGCTTCAGCTCCACTGGGCCTCAAGGCCCCATTACAGTGATGCTGCAGGTGGGAGGACCGTGTGCTCCTGCTAGGCCAGGATGGAGTTGATGGGAGACATCCAAGTACTACTGTAGCTTAGTGCAAGGAGAGCTTCTAAAACCTCTACAACCAAATATTAGCGCCCTTTCTTTTTGTTTCTCTATCTGTTTCTCTCTCTTTTGAGCACTGTGACACACACACACACACACATGCACAAATACACACATGTGTGTGAAGCCTCGTTCACATCACAGGAAATATGATTTATATATAATCAACACCCCTCACTTAGACAGGCTGTTTTCTTTAGATTTCTCTGTTGTCAGCAGGTGTGTGAAGTGTTTCCCTGTTTCCATCCACTCTATTCATTATCCTCTTCCTTCCTTCTCTCTCTCTCTCTCTCTCTCTCTCTCTCTCTCTCTCTCTCTCTCTCTCTCTCTCTCTCTCTCTCTCTCTCTCTCTCTCTCTCTCTCTCTCTCTCTCTCTCTCTCTCTCTCTCTCTCTCTCTCTCTCTATCTCTCTCTCTCTCTCTCTCTCTCTCTCTCTCTCTTTTCTTTCTGCTCTCTTCTCTCTCTCTCTCTCTCTTTATCTCTCTCTTCCTCTCTCTTCTCTCTCTCTCTTCTCTCTCTCATCTCTCTCTCTCTCTCTCTCTCTCTCTTCTCTCTCTCTTTTTTCTTTCACTTCTCTTTTTCTCTCTTCTCACACTGCCTATCTCCTATCCGTTCTATTCTCTCTCTCTTCTCTCTCTTATCTTTCTCTTGTTTCTGTCTCGCACGTATCCCTGACTCGCTGAATGAATGGATGCATTGTTCAGCAAATAATGCCAGAAAAGAGGTTTTATACAAAGTCAAAACAAAGCTACTTAGAGAACAGAATTTTTAACCAAACCTATCACCTGTCTTTTCAAAAGACATAGCATCTCTGTCAGTAGTCTGATTTAGTCTGTCTTGTTAGGGCAGCAGTGGCGGAGCCCAATAGCAGAACACAGGAGAAGAGAGAATGGAGCGTTTTAGTTTGGTTTAATGTGGGCACCAAGCAGACAGGTATGACAACAGGAATGTGCAAGTAGATGCGAGCAGGTGCACTCCTCGTGCAGCACAGGAGCGTCCAGGTGGGTGGTGTCTCGGGAGCGGTGGTCCTGGGCACAGGGAGAACAAGATTAGGACAAGGTATGCAACAAGGACAGAGTAGCAAGGCTAGTGTGCGACATCGTACCTAGGTTGTTAGGTTAACACTGCGACGAGGGGAGAGCAGGATCAGTGGGCTGAAGTAGGGGTTTGATGATGAGGGAAACCCTCACAGCCGTGTTGATTGATCTCCCTCTGGCAGCATGGGAGTGCAGGTGTCGGATGCTGCCCATATAAGGGTGTGGAAGGATGAGGGGTGAGGAAGGCTCTCGCCATGATGGTGTGGAAAGAGGAGGGGTGAAGAAGGCTCTCGCCGTGATTATGACATGTCTGCAGTCTGATAGATTAAAGTGGCTTGGTGTCTCACTGACTGACGTGAGAAGTGAGAAGCAAACTTCTTTTTGGTCTATTCTCTCTCTCTCTCTCTCTCTCTCTACCTACCGGTTTACCAGCTGCCAAGATGCTCGATATGTCACGACTCTAAACAGCTGCGACCCTCGACACTGCTGTGCTCTGTGTGGAAACAAATCAATAGTAATATCTATCTGATCTAAGATACGCTCTTTGTTGGGGGCAATTCTGCCATTTAAGACAGTGAGTGAAAAGCAGTTCAGGGGGAGAGAAGAGGGACGACGTGAAACAAAGGCCGGATTTGAATCAGTGATGTTCAGGTCAAAGGTCATACAATGTTGAATTAATATTATATATTTTAAAGCTTTGTAAAAATCGATGGTTAGTCTGTCAATGCCAGGGGCTTTTCTCCCCTCCATGCCCTGCCATGCTGTATACAATTAATTTAGACCCATAGGTTCGCCGAGAACGGTATTCTCTTCATCAGAGATAAAATTAAACAAACAGCGGTTTATTCTCCTTATAATCACTCTTGTACAAATGTGAATAAAAACCTCACAGCTTCCTGCTGGATCTCTCCATCCTCTATTAAATCCCGTCCTTCAGCTGTGCGTAGAGTGTGTACAAACCGGCTATGTCCATTTTTCGTTTCCATACCGGAAAACCATCAACGTTGCATTCCGGAACCTCAACCTAACCAATGCTCCCTGTGCTTTTATGCCTAACAGATCTTTAAAGCATGCTTTTTTTTGGATTTGAGGACTTCATGTCATCAATTTCCTGTGGACTCAAAAACATTCTGAAGGCCCACGATCTCAATCTCTAGATCACTCATTGACCTCGTAATGTCCTGTGTGACATTGAGAGTGTATTGCTGACATAATGTATTATTTGAACTTTCCTACAGTCCCACCACTGCCTCAGTGACATACAATTCAGTTTTTCACCCCTAAAACTTTTCCAAAAAAACTTTAAAGTATCCTTAAAATTAACATCACACAGTAATGTAGAGTTAAAATGCCAATATGCACTCTTAGGTTTTACCCTTGCAATAAAAACATCACTTACAACCAACAAGTGATCAGTAAAACCTACAGGCATCATTTTACACATCTTAACGACTCCACAATGTTGGTTAAAACAATAAAACCTGTCCAGCCTAGCTACAGAAATCACAGTGTCTCTAACATGAGCCCAAGTATATTGTCTTTTCTTGTCATGTAGTCTTCTCCAAATGTCTACAAGGTCATGCGTTTCTACAAGATCTGTGAATCATTGTGAA
This sequence comes from Notolepis coatsorum, assembly GCF_963971535.1. NCBI lineage: Eukaryota > Metazoa > Chordata > Actinopteri > Aulopiformes > Paralepididae > Notolepis > Notolepis coatsorum. The sequence goes on along the minus strand of NC_140173.1, from coordinate 24,254,919 downwards.
TCACCTCCCATTGTTGTCGTTCAAACTTGGCTTTTGCCACCAGGAGCCTCCCCTTCACCTTCCGCTGTATCTCGTAAGATAGTGGTACAAACCGTTTTGAGAAGAGAATGCCAATCCCCCACTCACTGAGGTCAGGGAGTTTAAAACCAACTTGCCCTCCCATTCTGCCTTCCATTCTGTTTCATTTGACCAATAGGACGTCAATGTCTTTCACTTTGGGAATTTCATATAAAAGAGCTATTTTCCTCATTAAAATGTAGGGTCTAAAACTACTCCTCATTAGAAACAAAGAGAACACCACAACCATGTAATAAAAAATAACCTATACTAATTCCTCTCCATCATCTTCCTTGTTGAGGTCCTGCCTAACTTTCTGTACAATTTTCCTCAATATACATCTTGTTCAAAAAAAAAGTGCCTCATTTGCATATATAAACATAAAATTCAGAAAACGTGCAATATATCTTTTCTTAGTTTATATGTACATAACAAACTGGGAAAGTGTCATAGTGATATCTATTCAAATATTTTTGTTTGCCTATTAGGGGGTACTACACTGTTACTACACTGTAGCCTGTGTGTAGTTCTGTTCAGTTCAATGAATGAATGAATGAATGAATGAAAACTTTATTTAACAGATTGCAGAATGGGTACAATACAGTACGGCTCAATACATACAATTGTTAAGGGGATGCAGACCTGAGAAAGACGTTTGTCTTGTTTCCATCAGGGTCCCCCATTTTCAATTCATATAGACATATATGACATACATGACATACAGATAGTCAGTACTGCTACATCTATACATTTATGACATACCAGATTTGCAAATACAGTACTGTTTGTGATACAGAAGGAGTCAAGAAAAGGGAGTATATACATTTGACGTAGAAACTGTACATTGGAGGAGGTTGGGTGGGGGGGGTTGGGTACATTGGGATATTGACAACCATACTGGGTAATTTACATTGGAGGTGGTTGGGGGGGGGGGGGGGGCGGGGGGGCACACTGTATAAACAAGTAACACTGTACATTGAGGGGGGGGGGGGAGGAGACACTGTACAAACAAACACAATTGTACATTGAACTATTGACAAAACCATACTAGGTAAATGACTGTACATTGGAGGGGGTTGGGTTAGGATATTTACAGGGGCCAGTGTTGAATTGCAGTCTCCCGTAGGTGTCCCTTGAGAGAGGTTTTGAAAGTGGGTAGTGATCCACATTCCTTTACAGCTTTGGGTAGGGCGTTCCACATTGATGTGGCATAATTGCGAAACGTGTTTAGTCCCTTATTTGAGCCGAATCTGGGTTTAACATGATTTGTGGAGCTCCCTCTGGTGTTGTGATCGTGGTATTCACTGACCTTTGGGAAGTATTTTGACATGTACATGGGTACCTTGGTCGTGTAGTGTATCTTGTAGACCAGGCCCATTGCAAGTTGTTGTACTCTGTCGTCTACTCTAAGCCATCCTAGGTTGTCAAAGTGGGCAGGGGTGAGGTGGGTTCTAGGAGTAAGGTCAAGCAGTAGTCTGACCAGTTTGTTTTGAGATGTTTGTAATTTTGTTTTTAGCGCCTTTGAGGTGCTTTGGTACCATGAGGTGCAAGCATAGTCGTAGTACCCCTGAATGAGTGCTCCTGCCAGAGTCTTCAGGGTGTTCTTGTTTACCAGAGAGGAGATCCGGTACAAGAATCGAGTTCGTTGGTTGACTTTTTTTATTACATTGGATGCCATTTTGTCACAGGAGAGATTAGCCTCTAGGATGGAACCCAGGTAGGTAATTTCATCTTTCCTTGTGACAATATTGTCACCCACTGTAACTGAGAAGCCGTCGGTCTTGCTGAGTTTGTTATTTGAACCGAAGAGAATGGACTCTGTTTTGCCCATGTGTAATGATAGTTTGTTATCAGCGAGCCATATGCAGATTCTGCCTAGTTCCGAGCTGAGGGTTTTTTCAACCTGTAACTTGTTCTTGTCAGAGACCAGCAGGGCTGAGTCGTCCGCAAACAGGAACAAGTTGCAGTCACAAGCTGACGACATGTCATTTGCATAAATTAGGAACAGTAGCGGTCCTAGTATGCTTCCTTGTGGAACACCACAGCTCACTGTGAGGGGGGGGGATAGGGTACCGTTTACCTCCACCATCTGTTCCCTCCCCTCAAGGTAGGATTGCATCCAGCTCACTGATAGACTATCAAAACCAATTGCTTTTAGCTTGTCAATCAGAATGGAGTGATTGACCGTGTCAAAGGCCTTTTGTAGGTCCAGCATGACCATGGCGCAGTATTTGCCTGCGTCCACCTCTTGTTTGATGTGGTCATTCAAATAGAGAAGGCAGTGGAGTGGGATGTTCTGAAGCCAGATTGGAATTCGTAGATTAGATTTTTTTCCGCTAGGTACTTTTCGACCTGTTCGTAGACTATTTTTTCCATGACTTTCGAGATGGAGGTGAGAATAGAAACAGGGCGGTAGTTGCCTGGGTCTAATTTGCTGCCCTTTTTGTGCAGAGGGGTCACCCTCGCAATTTTGAAGTCCTTGGGGACGTGTCCCTGTTTTATGGAGAGGTTTATTATGTGTGTGATGATTGGTGTGATGGCGGCTGCTGAGTCTCTGAGGAATTTGGAGGGGATGTTGTCATGGCCAGTGGCCTTGTTAGGTTGGAGGGCGCTCAGTTTATTGAGTACCTCATCTGTTGTTACCATTTCCAGCTTGAAGTCGTCCTTGCGGACCCCTAGGTTTTTGTAGTAAGCTACTATGTGTTCTACCCCATAAAGCCCTGAGTGGGAGGGTAGTTTGTTTACCAGTGTTGTGGCTATGTCTTTCATAACTTAACCTAGCCATTTTATTTGGATCATCATCATTCCAATATATTCAGGTATTACATTTTATTTTCAAAATGGCTAGGTTAAGTTATGAAAGCTGGAGGGAAAACAACATTGTATTTGAAGTTACTGCACTTTGCCTGTACATTACCTGTATAATTATTTAAGGAAATCGTGCAGCAGAGTGCAGTATCTGCTTTTTTGGGGTTAATTAAAATAATTATGTCATATTTTTGTATGCCTAAAGATTACTTCATTAATACATGTTAAATCTGGGTACTATCATCTATCTACCTATAACACATTTTGGATGGCAAGTCAAAACACTTTAAAGCCATTTTTCACTGTTTGGAAGTTACTGCGGTCTGCCTGGGTTTTGAGTGTGATTTTGTAGTTACTGCAGTTTTTAAAACCCCATATCTCCAAAACTGAGCGACATTAACATCTGAAACTTGGTCACAAGATAAAACATTTATTGACAAGGTCAATTTCACTCATAACAAAATTTTGACTTTTTTCAAGTTACTGCGGTTAGCCTTGACAGGGCAGCATAGCACCTACACACACCACACTTTCTTTTTTTGTATCCACTTTTTCTCCAATTTTTCTATTTTTCTCCCATCCCAATTTCGTATCATCCAATTCAACCCTCCCCTGTCTCGAACGCTGTTTCTTGCCTCCCACAAGCCGGCTGCAATGTGGACTAAGTCATACATAGCACGAGTCCCCTCCAATACTCGAGGTAACAGCAGTTGCATCTTATCACCTGCGCGGCGCAATCTTTCAGCGTCAGGGGTCTGCGCTTTGGAGGGGCGCCGCCCCCATCGCTTCCTGATTCTACTGCGCAGGCGCACCAACCGACCTGTAGGAGTCGCTGTCCACAATGCCCGATCCCCACCCATCAGTTTCCCACCCCCTAATACTGCCAATGTGTATTAGTACGGACGACCAGCTAAACTGTAAGCAATGTGGAGCGCTGGGCTCGAACAGGCGAACTCAGCGTCTCCAGTATTCGTGATGAGCGCCTTGCCCACTACACCACATAGCCACCCCACACACCACACTTTCCACATTTCTTCCTATATTATGCCCTGCATCTTTGTCCAGAGGGGTTTGTTGATATATCATTCATAGCCTGATTTATAGTACATTTAGACCAAAAAAACCTGGCAAAAATAGATAGTAATAATAGTAGACAGCATTTCCTGATTTATGGGATGATAAAAAGACATAGCCACAATCCCTTCTGGAGAAAGTTCACTGTGTTATGTGTCAACATAATGCATTTTTTTTTTTAAATCTGGCATCATCCAATGTTGGTATTTATACCCTAACGTCATATGCAAATTAGTGCATATTTAATTAGGTAACGCCTATTTTGCATATATAAACATAGGATCTCAGAAAACTTGCAATACATTTTTTCTTAGTTGTTATGTACATAACAAACTGGGAAAGTTTCATAGTGATATCTATTAAAAAAAAGATTGCCTATTCACCTGGGGTTAAATCTGAAGATGCAGATTTCAGATGCATTGATGCATCTTCAGATTTAAAAGCAAAATCTGCCTATGGAATAGCTGAAATGAGACAGTTTTTTACAGACAACAAAAAGCAGGAAAGGTGTGAAAGTTGGTAAGTTATTTCCGGATAGTAGGGAGCTGTTCATCCCCAACTGTCAGACTCATCTCCAGAGTACCATCCTGTGTACTCAGTTTTTTGTTTTCTAGTGATGTCCGATATTATCGGCCTACCGATATTATCGGCCGATATTGGCATTAAAATGTAATATCGGAAATGATCTGTATCGGTTTGAATTTTATTTAAAAGAAATTACATTTATTTAACCTTTATTTACCCAGGCAAGCAAGTAAGAACAAATTCTTATTTTATTTATTGTCAAAAGTATGCATAATGTTGTGTTAATTCCACAACAAGAGATATGTAATGTCAATGGGGTTGATATCGGTATTGGAAATTAAGAGTTGGACAATATCGGTATATCGGATATCAGTAAAAAAGCCAATATCGAACATCCCTAGTTTTTTCCTTTTTTTACATCCACTTTCTTTGCTTGAGAACCTGTCATTTTGTTTTCTCTCGACATTCTTTTCTGCCTAACTACCTTTAGCTTGTTCTCTTCATCCTCAATGTCGACATCTACTGCCACCCCTTCCTCCCCACCCATGACCTGTGTCATTTTGATCCTGCTTCCTTTACAGGACTGCTGTCCTCTTGGGTAATTGTAGTGTCTTTGCTGACACTAGCTTCTCCACACCCTGTTTTTGCTGATCAACTTAATGTTCACCACCAGCAACATCTCCAACATGTTCACCTCCATTGTCATTGTTCTCCTCCACCCCCCCCCCCCCGTCCCCCCCCCCCCATTTTCATTTCCACCTTCTTTTCCCTGTCCTGTTTCATTTGCCGGTTTTGTGCCTTCTTCTCTTTTATCACTCTTATCTGATTCGTTTGCCTGTTTAGAGGCCTCCTCCACCATTCTCCCCCTGTTTTCTGCCACCATTAGCATCAGGATTCACCCCACATGGTGTTTTCCCTTTAGCACCTCTCCCAGCACTTTCACCCAGTACTAGGCCCCTCTCCTGGGAAAGACTTCCTCAGGTGCCCCTCTCTACCACTTCATGTTCTGCGTTGTGGCAAATATAATACAACTTTAAAACTTAAGTCCAGCTCTTGGTCACTTCTATTCATTATCATGAATGTCTGCCCCGTCTATGAGACACAACATGTTGTAATTCAGGCACTTTACAGGCACACTTTTTTTTATTGGAGAAACAATCTTTCCATACCTGGCCTGTTCTCTCATGATAAACTCATCACCTATGGTGGAACGTTTGCCAGCATCACCTTCTTCGCGGGCGTAGCGAGAGGTATCACCGCCACAAACATTGGGTCTCATTCCCGAACGAATTTACGACCAAACATTTCCTCTTAAGCAGATTTCTGCCCATTTAAGACATATTAGGGCTGGTAGCGCGAGTCCCCAAATTTTCCTGAGATCAGATTTGAACGTGGCTGAGAGCAGATTTAAGAGTGCTGAGGAGCACACTTATGATTGATTGACTAATTGAAAATTGTATTAACTTGACAGACTGTGTTCTCATAGTGATTCCTTCATGTTAACGCTACAGGCCTCCTTGGAATTAATTACTTAATCATAATTAAAATAAATATGACAATATTTGTAAGATAAGAAATTACGCATTTGATGTCGGAAAAATAAATAATATGGATTCATCTGATCACAGGGCAGCTGCTTAACCATATCTGAACCAGCTATTTTGGACAAATGTATAATTACTTTAATTACTCAGATATTCAAACACAATTATGCAATTATTGTGAAATTATTGAAAATAATAATTATTTAATGCCTTCTGTGGAATTTGTATTTCTTATGTTACACATCTGTTTTAATGATTAATTATATACATTTGAAATAATGCAGGTCAACATGCAATATATCCCATTGATTGGTATACAATGGGACAGACCTTTGTTTGATTGATTGATTGATTGATTGAAAACTTTATTAACAGATTGCAGAATGGGTACAATACAGTACAGCTCAATTACATACAATTGTTAAGGGGATGCAGACCAGAGAAAGACTTTCATCTAGTTTACATCAGGGTCCCCCATTTTCAATTCATCATAACATATATGACACACACGACATACAGATAGACAGTACTGCTACATCTATACATTTATGACATACCAGATTTGCAAATACAGTACTGTTTGTGATACAAAAAGAGTCCATAAAAGAGAGTATATACATTTGACGTAGAAACTGTTGGAGGAGGTTAGGTAGGTGGGGTGGGGTTGGGTTGGGGGGGGGGGGGGGGGGAGGACTGTACATTGGAGGTGGTTGGGTGGGGGGGGGTTGGGTAGGAGGGGTGGGTGGGTGACACTGTACAAGCAAAACTGTACATTGGAATATTGACAAAACCATACTTGGTCATTTACTGTACATTGGAGGGGGTTGATATAGCTATAAACCTGCATTCCTTCGAATATATCATTAATCAATTAAACTTATATTGAAATACACTATATAGCCTATACACCAACACTGAAATGACAGTGGATAAATAAATACATAGATAAATAAGAACTAAAGCTAATCGCATGGCAATAGACTGCATTAATATTCCATAACAAGTCTTGTGTGCACCAGTATGGCCTACATGTCTAATGAACAGTATAGGCTTAATATATTCTAGTTACTTGTTTCATTAGGATTTAGTAGATACTATATATGCTCTGCCTCTGCCCTACGTACAGTATAAGTACAGACTGTACCTATACTGTATGTAGGGCAGAGCATATAGTATCTACTAAATCCTAATGCAACAAGTCATTAATGGAATAATAAGCCTATACTGCGTTAATTCATTACGCCGTAGGCTACAGTATACTGCGCGCACGCCAGTGGAGGCTGCTGACCAAATTTTTAGGTGAAGCACAAATTATTATATTATATATTAAATTATATTTTTTAAACATCCCCAACGCTGCAACACCCCCATTTCTCCCAGGTGTCAGGCTCCTCATTTGCTTCCATTCATTTTGGGGACCATGTTTAAATTATCATCCTTCTGAAGTATAAACAAACTATACTGCTGTGATGATTTCAATAAAACAGACCTTTCTGAGTCAATGGTATGCAGTGGTGTTGCGCAATATGTCGGGGCCCCCCCGCAGGGCAGACCACTCCCCTAAATCAAACCAAGCAGACCATGGCTCGGCGGCCCGATCAAACCAAGCAGACCATGGCTCGGCGGCCCGATCAAACCAAGCAGACCATGGCTCGGCGGCCCGATCAAACCAAGCAGACCATGGCTCGGCGGCCCGATCAAACCAAGCAGACCATGTACAGTATACAGTGGCTAATATACTATCAATACTACTATTGAATATACATACACTATTCATTTCATTTACACTATACATTTCATCAAACCAGCATGTCATGTCTCCTTTAACTGAGTGAAAAGAGGGAGAACCACTTTACTCGCCAAATGCGAGTATTTTTTACGTTTGGCGAGTGATTCATGAAGACCACTCGCCAGTCTGGCGAGTATACAAAAAAATAAAACATTATGCAATCACTGCACTGGCAAACGGTGCGCGTCTTCTGAGTGTTCGCTTTAGTTGACAGTGCCACGAGAGCACTGCACAAGACCACCCGCGGACATATAATGTTTAATAAACGTTTGCGCAGTACTGGCCAACCCGCGGACATATAATAATAAAAGTCCTGCGGTACTACTAGGCTAGCCATCAGGAGCACTCGCAAACAGATAACGTTAAACACAGCAGAATATGGAAAACAGACAGACTGACCAACGGGGAACTGCATCCAACCTTAGTACAACCATCGAGTATAAGTTACTAAGGACACATTTAAATCAGAGGTGTAATGTTGTCTACTGGAACTGTATACAGTGGTTAGCTTCTAGTTAGCGTTATATAGCTGCTTGCTAGCTAACGTTAGCCCCGTGTGCTCAAAGCAGCCAGCTAGGTGTATCTGTTATGAAAAAGCACCGGACTACGACGTAAGGTTAGACATTTTATTTCATGCTCAAAAGCCCCTGGCTTGCACATCGCAGTCACGAAAGGGGCTAGCTAAGCTCAACCAGACAACAGCACACCAACCCAACTGACGTTACCACAACGTGGTACGTCACAGCACTGTCGTAAGACCACCGTGCTGTCTTAAAGGCACAGTGTGCCTACCCAGATGCATACACAACATTGACGCGGCTTGACATACAAAGAAGTAATTATCACAATTAGCGATTTTTTTTGTCTGGTAAAAAATCTGTTTGGCTGGTAAAAAAAATCAGATACTCGCCAGTTGGCTGGTAAGCCAAAAAGTTAGTTTCCTCCCCTGCTGGCAATGTTTACTTCCTCCTCCACAGAGGCACTAGATCTGAGCCACAAGCTAGCAGCAAACATTAATTCATTTAGGCAGCACCACTAACACAGTGCACATAAATATTATCTGCAGGCTGCATTAGCAGCCAGCAGCCAACGTGATACATTACATTGTGTTTATAATGTGACATAGCCAAGTTAACAACGTTGCAATCCCTTAATTAAGTCTCTAAACAATTCGACTAGCTAACGTTAGCCATTAGCAAAGAACGCTAGCCTAGCCACAAGCTAGCGGCAACATTCATTCATTTACACTAACACAGTGCACATAAATATTATCTGCAGGCTGCATTAGCAGCCAGCAGCCAACGTGATACATTACATTGTGTTTATAATGTGACATAGCCAAGTTAACAACGTTGCAATCCCTTAATTAAGTCTCTAAACAATTCGACTAGCTAACGTTAGCCATTAGCAAAGAACGCTAGCCTAGCCACAAGCTAGCGGCAACATTCATTCATTTACACTAACACAGTGCACATAAATATTATCTGCAGGCTGCATTAGCAGCCAGCAGCCAACGTGATACATTACATTGTGTTTATAATGTGACATAGCCAAGTTAACAACGTTGCAATCCCTTAATTAAGTCTCTAAACAATTCGGCTAGCTAACGTTAGCCATTAGCAAAGAACGCTAGCCTAGCCGCAACCTAGCGGCAACATTCATTCATTTACACTAACACAGTGCACATAAATATTATCTGCAGGCTGCATTAGCAGCCAGCAGCCAACGTGATACATTACATTGTGTTTATAATGTGACATAGCCAAGTTAACAACGTTGCAATCCCTTAGTTAAGTCTCTAAACAATTCGGCTAGCTAACGTTAGCCATTAGCAAAAAACACTAGCCTAGCCACAAGCTAGCGGCAACATTAATTCATTTACACTAACACAGTGCACATAAATATTATCTGCAGGCTGCATTAGCAGCCAGCAGCCAACGTGATACATTACATTGTGTTTATAATGTGACATAGCCAAGTTAACAATGTTGCAATCCCTTAATCAAGTCTACTACAAGTATGTATTGTTCTCTAAACAGTTAGCTAACATTAGCATCCAGGCTAATCAGGCTTTCGTTTTACAAACACTACAACTTATGTAACTGAGGGGTTACAAAACCCTGACTGTATTAAAGATTGTGATATATTAAACCACTGCTAGTTATGTACTTTAATTACTGGCCAAACAGTACATCAAATATTGATGGTGAACACTCACAAGAACACGGCATTGACACAGAAATACTATTGGAGGGTAATTTATTATTATTAGGCAACGTTAGGTTACAGAATGAGAATTAGGGTTGCGCTTGTATGGCGAAGAATATAGGTAAAGTCAGTCAAGAGCATAAGTCACTAAGAATAGTAGGAATACTATGATGGGTCTAAGCTGACGCCACCTGTTGTATAGTAGCAATTATATAGGGCAACACCGGTACCAACTGGAGACAATGGGTAGAGGAATGTTCGGGTACTCCGTCTGAGTCAACGAGGAATAAAGAGGCTCCAGGTACAGGAGTCGGTGCTTGTACTCCCTTGATCCGCAGACAAAAGCAATAGTTGTAATCCAAGATGCTCGACAGCATTGACGACAGCTAGCCAGCCCCTTCCACGAGGCAGGCCCGAGTGGTAATCCTCACGAGGTTAAATCCCAAATGATAGTGGAAATCAACGGTGCTCTTCTCCGGTAGTCACGGTCCCAAAGCAATATAATCCAACCAGGAATGGTTCTGCAATCGCCGGTGCCAATTCTCCTGTGTACATGTCCAACGGTTCTCGCCTAGGACTCCTCGGGTGTGGGCGACGTATTTAGGCCACACAGCCTGGATAAGTGCACTAGCTAAAGACACGATGAACCGATGGGTAATGCTACACACGGAAGAACTGTGGCCGCACGATATACAATAAATGATCGACTATTACTTCACATTAGATTAAGTCGAACTCAACGTTACTGCATTAAACTCTGACACTTTAACATTCTATTCGCACGCGGTTCTCAATGCTCTATTTAGATGCAAGGTTGCTCACATCACTGCACGTTGACTCGTGGTGAAGGTGCTAAGGTACTGAACTGAATTACTGCTGTTTACACCTGCGCCATATTTATACTTAAGTGAATATCTAGTCCCAACCTCAGTCCTTGTCTCGTATTACTACGCAGACTCTGGGCATGTTCTGACATGCCTGGAGTTGTCTTTGAACTTGCCGTTGGGGGCTTGCGCGTTGGTGCCTGGGGGCGCTGTCCAATAGGAGAGCGAATATTACTCTGGTCTGTACGCAGGTAAAGGGATATTCCGTGTATATATATAAATAATATACAAAGTATATCAAACGATACATATATATATTCAGTTTAATCTGGCCCTTCACAACAACTTACTTTTTTCTGATCCAGGTGCATAAGTCCACTTCTTCATATTGCTCAGTTGCTGGTTTATACTTTGGTCCTAATGTTGGCGCAAAGTTTAATTTAGCCTACTGTGTGTTGTTACAGCTGTACTGTAAACTACTAGCTACAAGTTAGCTTGCCTTCACTGTCCAAGATGGCACGTTCACGTCAACTACAACTACACTAGTCTTCAACTGAGATAAAAAAAAAAAAAAGATATATCACCCAGTGCACAACAATAAGTGAACAAGTGAATAAAGATCTTAAAATATGAATGATTATATTAGGCAAATTAATGTTCTTCTTCAGGCAAAATGCACACATGAGATGATGGAACACAACTTTGACTAGAACACTGACGCCAGCCGAGCTGCAGTTCTGCATGTATTTTACCAGGCAGACTCTGATTGGATTTGCAAGGCTGCCAATCATTCAACCTCCGTGTATTGGATGTCAAGGGCTGTCAATTATTAAATCTTCCATTCAATGGCAAGAGTTTAACTGCACAGTCCGTGCTTAGATGAAGTAATAGCCTATTTTGATTGGCTGTTATTTATTATTTATTTAACAATGGGTCAACCTGTGAAGTATTCTGCACGAATAATTACTGCAGGCAATACTGCAGTGCAGGCCTGCTCAGAGCTGTCAATTTTGGCCATTTTTTTTAAAAACTTTGGCCATTCCGCTGGCTCTTTTTTGCGTTTATCGCATTTACTCTGGTCAAGAATGACCGACAGAAACAGGCTGAAGGGGTACAGATGGGGGGGAAGACACTCTGGGAAAGGCACGGCTGCAGTCCGGGATTCGAACTCGCTAAACCCCAGATCCGTGACGAGCACGGTTGTCCCCGGCGCCGAAATAGCGCTCGAGGTACGCGGTGAGCTACTGGAGCTCCCCAATTTTGGCCATTTTTGAAGAAACAAAAAATTCACTGGCATTTTTCTTTTACAGAGGAAAACATTTATAATAAAAAAATAATTATAATTAAAAAAAATATATATATATATATATATAGGTATATGTAAATTAATAATAATTATGAATTATGAGTGAATTTGTATTTCACTTGTTGTCATAGAGAAACCTCCACTGGCGCACGCGCACGTGTGTGTGTCTGTGTGTGTGTGTGTGTGTGTGCGCACGCACTGCGCAGGTGCACCACGAGCTGTACTATATATGATGACAATACATTAATCTAATCTCATTTCGATGGGTCGCGCAAGACTCGCAAGGCACTTCCGCATCCATTTCCACACAGCTGCGTCATTACTTTGCCTTATAAGGGGCTCTGGAGGCGTTGTTTTGTATGCAAATGACCTGAACGGGAACGCGCTTTCGAGTTTAAGACAGAATGCCATTCTCCAAGCAGATATCAGATCATATCATTTGTGCGACCGTTTCAGCCCCTTAAGACATATTACCAGCACGTTCGGGACTCAGAGTGAACTTGTCATTGATTCTGTCTCAGTCGGTTCCAAGATAAGTCTTCCAAGAGAACTCTTTGAAAATGTTTGGAGAATGAGACCAATATCCTTTATCACCAGCACATCAGCCCAGTTCTGGCCTCGCTCCACTGGCTGCCTATTCGTTTCAGGATAGATTTTAAATTAGCCCTAAATGTTTTTAAATCACTAAATGGCACGGCTCCTCCCTATTTATCCGAGCTCATGCACCGCCACACCCCCCCACCGATCCCTTAAATCAGCTGACCAGTTACTACTGGTGGTGCCTAGAACTATGCTCAAGACTAGGGGAGATAGAGCCTTCTCCACCGCAGCGCTAAGACTGTGGAACAGCCTCCCCCTCAAAGTACGGGCCGCTCAGACCTTGCAGGTTTTTAAATCACTTTTAAAAACCTACCTGTTCTCCCTGGCCTTCCCCCCCACTTAATCACCACTAGACCCCTGACCCCTTTTTATCTTCTTTGCTTTACTGTGTCCTACCGGTTTTTATTACATTCATTGTTTTACTGTGTTTTTTTATTGTATATCTTGCATCGTAATATTTTTGTCTTTTATCATCCTGCCTGTGAAGCACTTTGGTGCCAGCTGCCGCTGCCTAGAAATGTGCTATATAAATAAAATTGACTTGACTTGACTAATGACAGTGTTAGCTTTCACTACATCGTCAACAAATATCACCACCCCTCCATTCATCCTCGCAGCGGACTTAATGCTCAGGGCTCCAACCTCCTTTTCTACCGCAAGGCTACAATCCTCGACTGAACAAGGAAACGTTGGCGAGATCTTTAAGCCATGTTTCCTTGTCAGTTTGGTGAAAGCCATGCCGCCAACAGCTGACAGCTGACAGCTGATCAAGCGAACAGTGACTCGGCACAACGCTACTCCAACAGTTGCAAACAACCAGTCAATAAATAGCAATCCAATTCACAACTTGAAAACTCACTGGCTCAGCAGTCGCTCGCTCCCTCCATTCTCACTCCAAACACACGCATGTGCACGGAGAGAGAGAGAGAGAGAGAGAGAGAGAGAGAGAGAGAGAGAGAGAGAGAGAGAGAGAGAGAGAGAGAGAGAGAGAGAGAGAGAGAGAGAGAGAGAGAGAGAGAGAGAGAGAGAGAGAGAGAGAGAGGGAGAGGGAGGGATCAATACATCAAGGCTCCCCCTTAATTGGCTGATATGATATCAATCCCTGAGCCCGTCAGCCATTGTGTTGTCTAGTGTGATGTGTGCTTGGTGCCAGTGTATGTCAGCCATTGAGCCTGCGTAGCCCAAGGTTGGGTGCTACACAGTGGTGGTCAAGAAACAAAGAAATAACATAAAAAAGTATTACTCTACAAATATATCTATAGCACCTTCTACTGGCAATTTAATAGTTTGTTCTATAAAATGTACAGGTCCACTGTTCACCGTCTACAGAACAGCTCCAGGATTCGTCTCTCGATGACATCATCACTAGAGAGAGTCTTGTCTCTCTCGGACACTTCTTCTTCATAATCTTGTACACTATATTCAGAAATCACATTTTTGTTTAGGGTGGATTCTTTCCTTTACGTTTAGGAATGTGGTGGGGCGAGGGTTAAACGGGTACATTCACAATGTTTCAGAAACAGGAGGGACACAGTGTTGTTATATTTTATATATGTTAACACTTTGATCGCCATGGGTTAAATTCATAATTTACCATCCCTCGCCAGCTCTATTTGTCTATGGAGAAGTTCCCCTTCTTTGCAGGGCTATAACTTTTTAAATTATATTGCTACATTGCCATTATTATGGCCCATTCAATGTCCTATATGTATTGTTCAGGGTGTAGCACCGTTAAACTTTTTCATTCACATATTCATACTAAAATATGGTCTAAAGTATAAGTATGTTTTTATCGTTTTCTGCAGCTTTCTTCAGAACGTGATTTATAGCCCTAAATGCATTATATTGATGATCAAATACAGTTTGGTAGCGATTGGCGCAAGATGAAACATTTCAACTGGACGTACTTCTAGAATGATCTACGTATGATGATGACCGGATGGGCGGGGGATCGTTTATAATTCCGTGGGCAGCGTTAGATGATTCATCCAGAGTGGGTCATATGTTCATCATAGCAGTTTATATTGAACACGTTAGAATATAACGCTGAATCTTACCGTATGTTCCTCGCGCCGTTGGACGATCAGCGTGGAGTAGACCGTTTTCGATTATGGGATGTAGAAATGCCTTATCCATTTCCAGGTTGTATAATAGTATATACGTCCAAATACCGTTGTTTATTGAGTTAGGGCGAGCGATCTATTATCCAGTGTTTCAAGATGGACTCGCGGGAGCTATAGAGAGTGGCCGGACCACATTTGCATGAGTACTACTGGTTCAAAGGTTAATATCCGGTTGGCGATCTGCCGATCGGCCACCAGATGGCGCTCTTGAACCGCTAGAGAGTTGAGAGGAGATCAGCACTATGTCTCAGAGCTCCGGAAAGGAAATATGATTTCGATGACAGATTTTTGAAATATTGACATCAAAGACGAGTTAAGGCGTCCTCGGCGGAATGAGCATGGCGGGGAATGACGAGTTCCGGCGTTTTCGGTGGTTAAAGTGTTAATATCGATTATTGTTTACATTTGAAAGCAAGGTTGAAAGAGTGTTTGTTTATTATAGTCAGAGATACTATTATTTACATTAGTCGCCACATTAGTTGGTAGCAATACAAGTCCCAGAATGCCTTGCACCTAGTCGCCTAGTAATCAGCTGTGTCCATTTAGAGTGATTAATGTTGCCGACTGGTGCGAGCGTTTTTTGTGAATGAAACTGATGACAAGAACTGCAATGTAACGTGCGCCGAAAGATTCTATATAAAGGACAGCGTATTGGAACCCGACGTATTGGACAATCTATTGTTTTGGGAAGTAGTTATTCTACAGAGGGTCAGAGGACTGTCTTCAGACTGCAGCTCCTCAGTGTTGTGGAGGGTCAGAGGACTGTCTTCAGACTGCAGCTCCTCAGTGTTGTGGAGGGTCAGAGGACTGTCTTCAGACTGCAGCTCCTCAGTGTTGTGGAGGGTCAGAGGACTGTCTCCAGACTGCAGCTCCTCAGTGTTGTGGAGGGTCAGAGGACTGTCTTCAGACTGCAGCTCCTCAGTGTTGTGGAGGGTCAGAGGACTGTCTTCAGACTGCAGCTCCTCAGTGTTGTGGAGGGTCAGAGGACTGTCTCCAGACTGCAGCTCCTCAGTGTTGTGGAGGGTCAGAGGCCTCTTCAGACTGGAGGCCCAGCTCCTCAGTGTTGTGGAGGGTCAGAGGACTGTCTTCAGACTGCAGCTGCTCAGTGTTGTGGAGGGTCAGAGGACTGTCTTCAGACTGCAGCTGCTCAGTGTTGTGGAGGGTCAGAGGACTGTCTTCAGACTGCAGCTCCTCAGTGTTGTGGAGGGTCAGAGGACTGTCTTCAGACTGCAGCTCATCAGTGTTGTGGAGGGTCAGAGGACTGTCTTCAGACTGCAGCTCCTCAGTGTTGTGGAGGGTCAGAGGACTGTCTTCAGACTGCAGCTCCTCAGTGTTGTGGAGGGTCAGAGGACTGTCTTCAGACTGCAGCTGCTCAGTGTTGTGGAGGGTCAGAGGACTGTCTTCAGACTGCAGCTCCTCAGTGTTGTGGAGGGTCAGAGGACTGTCTTCAGACTGCAGCTCCTCAGTGTTGTGGAGGGTCAGAGGACTGTCTTCAGACTGCAGCTCCTCAGTGTTGTGGAGGGTCAGAGGACTGTCTTCAGACTGCAGCTCCTCAGTGTTGTGGAGGGTCAGAGGACTGTCTTCAGACTGCAGCTCCTCAGTGTTGTGGAGGGTCAGAGGACTGTCTTCAGACTGCAGCTCCTCAGTGTTGTGGAGGGTCAGAGGACTGTCTTCAGACTGCAGCTCCTCAGTGTTGTGGAGGGTCAGAGGACTGTCTTCAGACTGCAGCTCCTCAGTGTTGTGGAGGGTCAGAGGACTGTCTTCAGACTGCAGCTCCTCAGTGTTGTGGAGGGTCAGAGGACTGTCTTCAGACTGCAGCTCCTCAGTGTTGTGGAGGGTCAGAGGACTGTCTTCAGACTGCAGCTCCTCAGTGTTGTGGAGGGTCAGAGGCCTCTTCAGACTGGAGGCCCAGCTTAGAAAACCATGGTCTAAAAGGCTAGACATGGACGGCCACACAAGCTATTCATTCCATTTGGAAAGAAACTAGCCTGTTAGCATCACAAAGAAAGCCTTGTGATGAAAAGTGTTGTTTGTGTGTAAAGTCACTTTGACTTACTGCGGTGGTGCGTTGGACTCTCGCTCACATCACAGTGTGTTCCCGTGATACACATCACATCAAAGTATGGACATAAGTCTGTTTTCATTGTTTCTAGCTACAGTAGCTAAGAGCTCTCCCCATCACAAGCCACACACATGGCCCCGTTGGATTACATTAAAAGGCTAATGGACAAGCACCAAATATCTGTGTTTTGATGTAATCACCGCATAATTCCATTAGATTCGGTTAGATTCGATTTTGTTGTCATTGCGCGGCACAAGTACAGTACAACGAAATTAAGTTGTCTTCTAACCAGAAGGCAAAGTAACAATGAAGTGCATCGCAGTGTACAGTATACCATGTGAATGTGTGGAGTATACATGAAGATTCTACCCAGTAAATATGCTAAGCTAATGTATGTACAGTATCGTTATATACAGTGGTACAAGTGTGAACACACTATGGTAGTAAACCATACTAGCCAATGGTATAACTAATACAAGTAGGTATGGAATATATACAGATATAGATACAAGTATATACAGTGTGTACAGTGTACAGTCTGGCTATATATACAGATATATCAACTTTTAACTTTACTTCAAATTACTTTATTTTCCTTTTGGAACTTCATTTGTGCAGTGGTTAAAAGACAAACATACAGTCACAATACATAGACACTCACCACTATAAAAACACCAGTTTCATTAAAACTACAGTAAAAAAGACCACTATAAAAAAAAACACCAACTACATTAAAACTCTCTCTCTCTCTATCTCCCTCTCTATCTCTCTCTTTCTCTCTCCCTCTCTCTCGCTCGCTCGTTCTCTGCTGTCTGTTGGCACCCTCTGTTTGAGGAAGCAATTCCACTCGCTCTGTTGTTGAGCAAATTGTTGATTGTGGGCGGTGACTACAACCACAGAGCCGGCATTGGCTCCAACCACAGAGCCAATCAGATCACAATCAGCTCAATCAGCTCCTTGCTACGTCGCATTGCGAGTCAAATCAGAATGACCTAATTTACTGAATTAGAGCAATCCGCCAAAATGGTAATAAGAGACACATACCCACATTGCTATAAAACAATGCTAAACACTGGAAAATGCCATTTATAAGATACAGGACCTTTAAAGCATGATATATTAAAATCCATATGGAGCAATTATATATGTATATAAATAATAAATAATAATACTACATACAATACATATATATATATATATATATATATATATATATATATATATATCTTTTTTTATATACACACAAATATAGATATATGTGTATACAGTGTTATTGTACATTGCTATCATACAGTGCTATATAGATATACTATATATTGAGGTACATGTAGGTAGTTATGAGTACAGTGAGGTAGGTAGTTATAAGTACAGTTAGGTAGGTAGTTATGAGTACAGTGAGGTAGGTAGTTATGAGTACAGTGATGTAGGTAGTTATGAGTACAGTGAGGTAGGTAGTTATGAGTACAGTGAGGTAGGTAGTTATGAGTACAGTGAGGTAGGTAGTTATGAGTACAGTGAGGTAGGTAGTTATGAGTACAGTGAGGTAGGTAGTTATGAGTACAGTGAGGTAGGTAGTTATGAATACAGTGTAAGACAGTTGTCGACAGTAGATAAGTATGGATTGAGTATATAGGCACCAGAGTTCCTACAGTTTAGGTTGAGTATAGGCAACAGAGTTCAGAGTTCATACGGTGTAGGTTGAGTATAGGCAACAGAGTTCAGAGTTCATAAGGTGTAGGTTGAGTATAGGCAACAGAGTTCACAGTTCATACGGTATATGTTGACCAGTGGGTTCAAGAGGTACTGGTGAGCCTTTTTTTTTTTTTTTTTTTTTTTTCTCCGATTTTCTCCCATCCCAATGTTAGTCGTTATGCCAATTCCCAATTCCCTTCCTGGTCGCTGCGCACTTACCCCCCACAGTCTGTCTGGGAGAGTGGAGGCTACCACGTGCTTCCTCTGACACACGCCCAGCCAATCAACCGCTTCTTTTCACCTGGCAGCGCGGATTCTCACTGAGAGGGTGTAGCGTGTGGAAGGATCACACTATCCCACTTAGGTCCTATCCGCGCTTAGCAGGCGCCCCGACCGAACTGTAGGAGTCGCTGTTTACAACGACCCAGACCCACCCCGCCAGCTTCTCCCACCCTCTAATACTGCCAATTGTATTAGTGTGAACGGCCAGCCAAGCTGGTGACAACCCCGGAGCTGTGAGCTGGATTCGAACAGGTGAATCTAGCCGCTCCGGGGTTGGTGACGAACGCAATCTCCGCTACGCCACCTGACCGCTCCATACTGTGACTACGAGGTTTATTTCCTGGACAACCTGACAACTGGCACGGTGTGGTTAGTCTTCGTTGACTGGGGTTGCTAGCCACCCTCCAGTTAGCTGTTGGAAGCTAACATCTCCAGCTAACTCCACTGTCTCCTCTGTGTTGAGTAGCAGCGACTAACGTCTCTACCACTGTCACGGATCTTCTATCGTGCTGTGGACCATCTCGTCTTTTCTGGCACTTCTCTGGTCATCAAGTCATTGGCGACCGACCGACAACGGATTCAACATTACATCCTTCCCAGCTGGCATGTCTCTGAAATACTCCGTTTCACAACTTACTCAAACTCAATAATGTCAGTGCTCCTCCGTGCCTCTCAGTCATCAAAACACTTGGCCTCCTGCATCGCCCTCGCTACATCCACCGATCCTCCCGGAGAAAGTTTGCTTACTCCCGGTCTGACTCCAATCACATCCCCGCGCTCTGGTCTCCCCAGCGCACTTCCTCAACAACATTATGTCATCACAACAACCCACACGTGCGTTCTGTCTGCCTCCGCCCCCTTCCCAAAGCACACCAGTCTGACCCAGTCTGACACATCTCAAATTTGCTCTGTTTAACACCCGAACACTAAATAAAGATAAGGCCCCTCTACTCAATGAATTAATTACTGACAATAACCTGGACTTTCTTTGCTTAACGGAAACATGGCAAAAACCCCTGGATTATTCTTTTTCTTAATCAGACCACCGCTGACGGCTACTCCTACATGGTCAAACCACGCTTCCACAGTCGTGGAGGTGGAATAGCCACATTCCACAAAAGAAGCATTGGCACAAGCAATATAACCATCCCGGCCGCCTCCTCATTTGAACACCTTGCTTTTAAACTGTCTGGTCCCAAACCCCTAGTCACTGCAGTCATTTACCGGCCCCGCAAACCAAACCCAACCTTCCCCTCCGACCTGTCTGAATTCCTGACACAACTCTGTGCCATCTCTCCATCCATCCTTTTAATCTGTGATTTCAACATTCATGTTGATACTTCAGACTCCAAAACCTCCACAGAATTCCGGACGTTGTGGACGGCGACTCCTACAGGTCGGTTGGTGCGCCTGCGCAGTAGAATCAGGAAGCGACGAGGGCGGCGTGTCCCTCCCACGCAGACCCTCGCCGCTGAGAGATCGCGCTGTACAGGTGAAAAGATGCGACGGCTGCCTTCTCGAGTACCGGAGGGGACACGTGATGCAAGGCTTGGTCCACATTGCAGCCGGCTTGTGGGAGGCATGGCCTAACAACGTTCGAGACAGGGGAAATTGGGGAAGGGAGAAAAAAAGTGAAAAATGGGGAGAAAAAGTAAAAAAAAAGAAAAGGGTAATCTCACCTGCTCCGACCTCACCATATCTGATCATCTGGCTATCACCATGGACATTCTCACCCCTACTCCCCCAATCAAGCAGATGCATTCCATAACATTCCGTAATCTCAAATCCATCCACCCCTCCTCTCTCTCCTCCCTACTGACTGACACCATCCCTGATGCCTCCCTCTTACAGCATGGCTCCCCTACAGACCTGGTCAACATCTACAACAACACTACAACACTCTCTCCTCCTGTCTCAATCAGCTTGCCCCAATCAAAACCAAGTCTGTCTCCTTCACTCACTCCGCCCCCTGGTACACCGATTACCTACACCACCTTAAATCCAAGGGCCGCCAGCTCGAACGGCTATCCAATCAAACCGGTCTCACTGTCCATAAAGATGCCTACAGACAACATCAACAGCTCTACAAAGACGCCCTCAACTCTGCACGCTCATCCCACTACTCCGCTATCATACAGTCTGGCAGCAACAACCCCAGGACTCTGTTTTCCACCATCAACACACTTCTTAAACCCTCTGACACAATCTCCTGTTCCTTCACTGTCAGTAAATGTGTCTCCTATCTGTCACATCTCCAAACAAAAATTAACAAAATCCACACCCAACTAACAATTGTCTCCGGCAACACTATCTCCCCTCCGGATTCAACCCCCCCTCCACCGCCCAACCCCCCTTTTACATCCTTCACTGAAATCACTGCATCGGACCTATCCTCCATTCTCTCTACAATGAAAACTTTAACCTGCATCCTGGACCCTATCCCCTCCATCCTAGTCAATGCTTGTCTCCCTGCCCTTTCTCCCCTAATCACCTCCATCGTAAACTCCTCTCTGACCACTGGCCTATTTCCCCCTGCCCTCAAAATTGCTTCTGTCACCCCCTTACTAAAAAAACCCGGACTCAACCCTGAAACCCTTGATAGTTTCCGCCCCATTTCCAACCTCCCCTTCCTCTCCTAAATAATTGAGCGAGCCATTGCCTCCCAATTAAAATCCTACCTCGACAACAATAACCTTTATGATACCTTTCAATCCGGATTCCGCACCAGACACAGCACCGAAACTGCTCTTCTAAAGGTCACCAATGACATACTCCTCTCTGCCGACTCTGGTTCCCTCTCCATCCTCATCCTCCTAGACCTCATCCGCTGCTTTTGACACCATCAGTCACCCCATCCTCATCACTCATCTCCAGTCCTCTGTTTGCATCTCCGGAATCCCCGTCACCTTGCTCCAATCATACCTCTCATACAGGCACCAATTCATCTCCATCAACAACTGCAAATCCCCCACTGCCCCCATCACTCATGGTGTCCCCCAAGGCTCAGTACTTGATCCCTTGCTCTTCATCCTCTACATCCTCACTTGGTCTGATTCTCCGCCAACATGGCCTCCGTTTTCATTGTTATGCAGACGACACTCAGCTCTACCTCTCCACCAAGACTATCACTCCAGCCACTCTCTCCACCCTCACCACCTGCCTCACAGACATCAAAACATGGATGCAAAATAACTTTTTCTCAAACTGCAATAAATCAGAAATCATCATTATCGGTCCAAAATCCCTCACCAGCCACACCCAGGATTTCTCCCTAAATATTGATGGTTCCATTGTCACCCCCTCCACTCACGTCCGTAACCTTGGCATCATCCTGGACTCCACCCTTTCTTTCCTCCCCCACATGAACCAAAACGTCCTTCTACCACATTGCTCGTCTCCGCCCCTCCCTAACACTCTCCGCTGCTGAAACACTGGTTCATGCATTCATATCATCAAGACTGGATTATTGTAACAGCATCCTCTACGGCTCACCAAACACTATTCTCAATAAACTCCAATATGTCCAAAACTCTGGTGCCCGCATGGTCACCTCCACCCGTTGCTCTGATCACATTACCCCTGTCCTTCACAACCTCCACTGGCTTCCAATCAAATACAGGATACAATTTAAAATACTTCTCATCACATTTAAAGCCCTCAACAACCTTGCCCCTCCCTACCTGTCCAACCTCCTCCACCGTCACATGCCTACCCGTCTCCTTAGGTCTGCAGATGCCAACCTCCTAACACCTCCCACGACCAGGCTCCGGGTTGACAGGGCCTTTGCTGCTGCTGCCCCCTCCCTCTGGAATGCCCTCCCCAGCCATATCCGTGATGCAAACACCCTGACATCTTTTAAATCAGCCCTCAAAACCCACCTTTTCAATCTTGCTTTTGACCTCTAATTCTGTCAGTTTCATTTTATTTTGTCATGTATTATTTTTGTTCTGTTTTTTGTGTTGCCATAGTTTTGTCTCTTCTACCCATGTAAAGCGTCTTTGAGCACCTGGAAAAGCGCTATATAAAATAGATGTATTATTATTATTATTATTTACAATTTGTTCCTCACATTTTACCCGTTCACTCACACCTTCACACACCTACGGCGAAGGCAACCACGCAAGGTGCCGACCTGCTCATCGGGAGCAATTAGGGGATCTTGCTCAAAGACCCCTCGAGACGCTGCCCGGGAGGAGTGGGAATCGAACCAGGAATTAGCAGACGACTGCTACCTCCCCCGCCCCTGTGTACTTGTTGCCTATGGCAAATACAACTGTATGTCTGCACTTTATGCATTGCTCTTGATCTGCCAGTTCCCTGCTCATTTTATGTATTTTTTTTTTTTTACTGCTGTGAAGCACTTTGAGCTGCACTTCCTCTATGAAAGGTGCTATACAGATAATGTTTATTATTATTATTATTATTATTATTATTATTATTATTATTATTATTATTATTATTATTATTATTATTATTATTATTATTATTATTATTATTATTATTATTATTATTATTATTATTATTATTATTATTATTATTATTATTATTATTATTATTATTATTATTATTATTATTATTATTATTATTATTATTATTATTATTATTATTGTTATTGTTGTTGTTGTTGTTGTTGTTGTTGTTGTTGTTGTTGTTGTTGTTGTTGTTGTTGTTGTTATTATTATTATTATTATTATTATTATTATTATTATTATTATTATTATTATTATTATTATTATTATTATTATTATTATTATTATTATTATTATTATTATTATTATTATTATTATTATTATTATTATTATTATTATATGAGTCAACCGCTGCAGCAAACTTGTCTTTTTCTTCTCAAAGTTGAAGAACATCAATTCAACGTTCATCCACATTGGCATTTGAATACCCCCACCCCGCTTTTACAGTATATATATTCCAACATACTGTATAAATAGATAAGACAGTGTTTACGTCTTTGCTTTTATGCCGCAGAACAGGGAGAGAAAGCACCGCCTCCCTGATTAGATAGAAGCAGAGCCTGGAGAAGAGACGGGACTGAAGGGGTTATTTTCTCTCTCATTATCCGTCTGTCTGGGTGTTTTACCTTGACCTGCGGTGACCCTCCTTTATTAAAGAGCACACGCACACACACACACACACACACACACACACACACACACACACACACACACACACACACACACACACACACACACACACACACACACACACACACACACACACACACACACACACACACACACACACACACACACACACACACACACACACACACACACACACACACACACACACACACACACACACACACACACAGTGTAACTTACAAACCTTGGGAAGTGATTGTTATATTCAATTATTGTTTTTGGTGTCTTATAATCCCGTCGTCGGACATGACACGAATTGTGTCATTCATTCATACACACACACGCGCACATATACACACACATACACGCACACACACATACATAATGACAGGAATGGTCTGTTGTGAATTATTACCACACTATAGTATTCTGTAGAACATAGAGCCTATCTTCAGTGTTTGAAAGCAATATCACGACATGCATGCACCACTCCATGGAAATGTCCACTGTGATGGGGCAGAGAAGGGATGAGATGGGTGCTACAGACCCTGGAGTTTGGGCTGAGAGAACGGATGAGATGGGTGCTACAGACCCCTGGAGTTTGGGCTGAGAGAACGGATGAGATGGGTGCTACAGACCCCTGGAGTTTGGGCTGAGAGAACGGATGAGATGGGTGCTACAGACCCTGGAGTTTGGGCTGAGAGAACGGATGAGATGGGTGCTACAGACCCTGGAGTTTGGGCTGAGAGAAGGGATGAGATGGGTGCTACAGACCCTGGAGTTTGGGCTGAGAGAACGGATGAGATGTTGATATATTAAAATATAGGACCTTTTTTTTACCAGTTTAAATACTGCAGAATTATTCACCAAATCATGTAGATGTTTGATATATGGAAGCCTATATTATCATCAAACACTGAAAGAAAAATGTATGTAAAGATTTATCGATTGTGACATTAACCTCATCTCTCTCTCTCTCTCTCTCTCTCTCTCTCTCTCTCTCTATCTCTCTCTCTCTCTCTCTCTCTCTCTCCAGCTTGTAAATGTAACAGCCATGCCAACGTGTGTCACTTCAACACGGGGAAGTGTTACTGTACCACGAAGGGCGTGAAGGGAGACCAGTGTCAGCTGTGAGTATACAGTCTCAGTACCACCTCCTCCAACATGGAGACCACTGTCAAGATTCAGGAGATGTATTAGTCACACACATACACAAGACATATAGTGCAATGAAGGTGGCCATGCCCGCCTCGATTGTGCAAAAATACAAATAATAATATAGAATATAAAATAGACATGACAAAAAGTAATACGAATAAAATACGATGCTAAGCTTAAGAGTAAATGTAATGAGTACTATATGCAATGATATACAAATATACAGTTTTTAAAGTTACCTTTTTTGTAGTGTGTTTGTGCGTGGGGTGTGTGAGAGAGTGCAAGTGAGGATGTGTGTGTGTGTGTGTGTGTGTGTGTGTGTGTGTGTGTGTGTGTGTGTGTGTGTGTGTGTGTGTGTGTGTGTGTGTGTGTGTGTGTGTGTGTGTGTGTGTGTGTGTGTGTGTGTGTGTGTGTGCGTGCGTGCGTGCGTGCGTGCGTGTTTGTGTGTGTGTTCTTGCTGCATGTATGTGGAGGCGCTTGCCTGACCGCAGCAGCTTGAACAGGCTATTGTTGGGGCGATGAGGGTCCTTCATTATCCTGCAGGCAGGCACGTTGGAATTTTAAATCGGTAGGGGGTGCGGCCTTTGAGCCGCCGCGGGGGGGTCGCCAGATGATAATTTTTTTTTTAATGTACATTTTTTATATTTTTTTTTTGCAGTCAGGCCACTGAACTTAGTCAAGTCAAGTCAAGTCAAGAGTTTTAATTGTCACGGCATACAGGTATACAATGAAATGCGGGTGGTCTTGCCCGCAACGATGTGCAATACAGTGGTACAACATATAATAGAATCAAAAATGAAAAAACAACATTGTGCAGTAAACAGGTAACAGGTAACATGGAGTGACATCTCGGTATCTGTACATAGTTATTTACAGAGCATATGGGACATGCTAGTTAGCTTTGGTAGTGCAATACACTGTTCCTGTTATTCTAATTTAAAGTGACCTTTCCTTTGGCCATAAGTGTGCGTGTGTGCGACATGAGTGTGTGCCCGCTCATGTTAAAGTGTTAAGTGGCTGCTTGTGTGTGAGCGTGCACAGCGTGCGTGTCGTGTGTGTGTTCATGTGTGCTTGTGTGTGGATAGTTCAATGTTCTGAGCACTCAATGTTCATTGTTCATGGCTCTGATGGCCTGGGGGAAGAAGCTGAGCCTAAGCCGCTCTGTCCTAGTAGCTGGGGTTCGCAGGCGTCTGCCTGACCTCAGCAGCTGAAACAGGCTGTACTTAGAAGCAGGCCAGGCCAGTGTTTCTAGTTGCACCAGCGCAATAGTTAGATAACCTAGGTGGGGAACAACCAGGAGATCACTGCAACTCACACAAGTTGGAGAACTATCTCTCTCTCTCTCTCTCTCTCTTGCTCTCACACACACACAAAGGGAGCTGCATGTGATTGGTGGAGGCGGGACCCGTACAAAAAACTGCTAATCATTGACACATGCTAGCATGTAATAATCCCCCCCAGAAAAATCTACTTTGCATTTGATATATTGCAAATATATGCCATCACACACACTGGCATTTAAAGGGTTAGAATTATAAAATGAATATGTGGTGTTATGATCAGGGCTGAAGTTGAATAAAATATTGTATTCATCAATTACAAAAAAACTGAAAATCCATAAAAGATCTGTGTTGTTGCTAATCATACATATGCTAGCCTGTTTTTTAACAATAATTTGTGATGCCATCACAAACACTGGCATTTAAAGGGTACAAATAAAAAAATGCCTGCACCAGAATGCAGGAAATTAAGTCTTTGTAACAAAAAAATCCTGGTGGGGGACCCCCTGCTTAAAAAGTGGCCTGACTGGGGCTATATTTTGCACTATATTTCCTGGCCTGAATGATTTCCCCAGTCCGGCCCTGGTTAAAAGCCTCCAATGCTTATTAGTGTGTGTGCGTTTGAACGTTTGCATGTTTCAACCATACATTTCCATTTATAATAAAAATGAATATAATTTTTTATAAAACTTTTTTTTTACCTCCTATAATAGTGGGGGTCGCGGCTCTCTGACACAGTTTTTTTTTGGGTTGCGGCCTGAAAAGTTTGGGAACCCCTGGTCTAGCCTGTACCCCCCAGACATGTTGCTGGCCCCGTCAAAACAGTATCCTTGTGAGGTTTTTGTCCTTTGCTCACTTACTCGCTCTGTTCCTTTAAGCCTACTCGCTCTGTTTCCATTTGTTTTCTGTTAATCATTTCATTCCCCTATTCACACGCTTCTTCCCAGAGACGTCGTTGATTGGTTCTCCCCCGTCCACACGCTTATCAATCACATCCCTCAGCTGTCACTGCTTGTCAATTAAGCATTCCCGTATTATTTATACCCCGTTTCCCCATTCAAGTTTTGTTGGATCGTTTTGATATTTCAGTTGCATTCGCCGTTCCTGCTGCCTGCTGTTGTTTCCCTGTGCTTTGCCTCCAGGATATTCAAGAAGCATTCCTCTTGGACACCCCTCCCCCCGAGGCGACGCGCTCGCTCCATTCTGTTCCAACGCTCTTTACGCACAACGCCTGGGTGAGTTTTTTATGACTGTCTTTGATCCAATTCCGTTTTTCGTGTGTTTATATAACACTGAAGATTTCCAGCTTTTTATCAGACAGTCACTCACCCAGCGTTTAGCCTTTTTTGGATTGTTTCATTGGGATAATATTTTGGCCTAACATCTCCCACTGTGTGTTTACACACCGAAGATATTATCACATTGGATTTGTATTTTGGGACTTCGCTCACAGTGTTTATTTTGCACCGAAGATATCTATCACCTGGGATTGTGTTTGGAACGTTACTCACAGTGTGTATTTACACCGAAGATTCAGTCACTTGAATAACTCTGTTTTCGGGTACAAGTCACCTCTCCTGTTCACCTGCTCTGTTCCACCTGCACACTGAGTTAACTCGCTCCCTCTCTCTCTCTCGGTCCCGCAACCACCTCGGAGATTCTGCCGAGAGAGGTCTGCAGAGCGGCTCTGACGTTAGCGTCTGCTTCCCCTGACTACCATCCCGGGAGAAGCTGCAGAGCAGCAACATTCATCCTTGCTTGTATTCCAGTCTTTGTTTGAACTCTTCCCAGTTTGTGCTGTTTATTTAGTCTTAATAAACAAGCCCTTGTTTTTTGGCAACTCTGAATCCTACTCTCTTGTGTCGTTGCGTTTGGGGTCGGTGTCAAACCATAACATTACGATCCAACCAAAATGACGACCCCAGCCGACACAGAGAGGGTCAGAACCGCACTTGCTATTCAAGTCGAGTTGACCAAGGATCACAGCCACCAACTAGAGAGGGCTGCGGCTGCGGTGCAGGATCTCATGGAACAGGTCCTGCCTATTCAAGGGTCACTGGCCGCTCTGGCGGGACAACAATCTGGTATTCTCGTTCAGCTTCACTCGCTGAGCGACACCGTTAATGCTTTACTTCCCTCACATCCTTCAGGAGCAGTCCGGGACCAGCTCGCTACCCGGGAGGTGCCCGACTCCCTCGAGGACCTGTTTAGCCTCGTCATCCGCATCGACGGACGCCTCCAGGAGAGAAGGCGCGAGAGGACCCGACTGTTACCTCCTGAGGTACCCCGGATTCCCCGGACGCATGACGTCACTCCTGGACGCCCTGTCCTCAACACAACTGGTGGTAGCGGGTCCTCCCGTTCGGTTCGCGAGGAGGAACCCATGCAGCTGGGACGCTCTCATCTGAGCCAGGCGGAGCGTGAGGCAAGGCTCAAGTCCGGTCTCTGCCTCTACTGCGGAAGGGAGGGACACCGAATCGCCGACTGCCCCACCCGGCCAAAAGATCAGGCTCGCAGAGACCCCGGGAGATCTTGGTGAGCCGTTTTTCCCATTCCCAGAGCCGCGCACCACCTGACCATCTGATGAGCGTCACCCTGGCCTGGGGGGACCAACGAGCCACGGTGGAGGCCCTCATCGACTCTGGGGCAGACGAGAATTTCCTCGACTTCGAGTTTGCTACCAGAGCCAACATTCCACTTGAGGACCTTGTGAGGCCCTTGAAGATCTTTTCGTTGGACCAACACCGCCTGGCCGACATCTCTCAACGCACCGGCCCAGTCGTGCTGACCATCGCTGGGAACCACGTCGAGAGAATCCAGTTCCTCATCACCCAATCCCCCCTTGTCCCGGTGGTCCTGGGTAGGCCCTGGCTCGCGCTGCACGAGCCCCACATCGCCTGGTCCTCCGGTACCATCAAGGGCTGGAGCTCCTCCTGTCACGCCCTGTGTCTGCAGGCGGCGTCCTGTCCCCCGCCCCGGAGGCCCGCTGGTGAGTCGCCTCCGGACCTCTCGTCCATACCTCCCGAGTACCACGACCTCTTGGAGGTTTTCAGTAAATCCAGGGCTCAGGCCCTTCCACCTCACCGCCCCTATGACTGCGCCATCGACCTCCGCCAAGGGGCTCCCCTTCCCGGCAGCCGCCTCTACAGTCTGACCGTTCCGGAGAAGAAGGCGATGGATCTCTACATCTCTGAGTCATTGGAAGCAGGACTCATTCGGCCTTCCTCCTCCC
Source organism: Notolepis coatsorum (assembly GCF_963971535.1). Taxonomy (NCBI): domain Eukaryota; kingdom Metazoa; phylum Chordata; class Actinopteri; order Aulopiformes; family Paralepididae; genus Notolepis; species Notolepis coatsorum. Next base: position 24,225,256 of record NC_140173.1, on the reverse strand, counting down.
CGGTGGCGGCCGGTTTCTTCTTTGTTGGTAAGAAGGATGGGGACCTGCGACCCTGCATCGACTATCGCCAGCTCAACGAGATCACCATCAAGAACAAGTACCCTCTACCTCTCATGAACTCCACCTTCGAGCCACTGACCCAGGCCTCCGTCTTCACCAAGCTGGACCTCCGGAGTGCCTACCATCTTGTCCGTATCCGTGAGGGCGATGAATGGAAGACCACCTTCAAGACCCCCAGGGGCCACTACGAGTACCTAGTGATGCCGTTCGGCCTCACCAACGCCCCGGCGGTATTCCAGGCACTCATGAACGACGTCCTTCGTGACATGCTGGAGGTGTTCGTGGTGGTGTACCTGGACGACATCCTCATCTTCTCCAGGACCCTCGAGGAACACATCCAGCATGTCCGCTGTGTGCTGGAGCGCCTCCTCCACAATCGGCTCTTCGTCAAGGCGGAGAAGTGCCGTTTCCACTCCGACTCCGTCGACTACCTGGGCTTCATCGTTGAGAAGGGCTTGACCCGAGCGGATCCTCGCAAGATCCAAGCTGTGGAGGATTGGCCTGAACCCACCACTCGGAAGGAGTTACAGAGTTTCCTCGGGTTCGCCAACTTCTACCGAAGGTTCATCCGGAACTACAGTCAAGTGGCGGAGCCACTTACCAAGCTGACCTCCCCCGCTCTGCCGTTCGACTGGTCCCCAGCGGCATGTGCTGCGTTCCGCTCCCTCAAGAAGAGGTTCACTTCCGCCCCTATCCTGCTCCACCCTGACCCCAAGAGACAGTTCATTGTGGAGGTGGACGCCTCGGATACTGGACTGGGCGCTGTCCTATCCCAACGTTCTCTTTCGGACCAGAAGGTACATCCTTGCGCCTTCTACTCGCGTCGTTTCCTCCCTGCCGAGAGGAACTACGACACCGGCAGCGGGAGCTGCTGGCGGTCGTGGCTGCGTTGGAGGAGTGGCGTCATTGGCTAGAGGGAGCCGAGGAGCCCTTTACCATCTGGACGGACCACAAGAACCTGACGTTCATCCGCGCTTCCAGGCGCCTCAACGGTCGGCAGGCGAGATGGGCCAGTTTCCTCAGTCGGTTCGACTTCTCGCTGACCTTCCGCCCCGGTTCCCGCAACACGAAGGCCGACTCCCTGTCCCGGTTACACTCCAAGGGGGCTCCACCCTCTGAGGACCCTACTCCCATCCTCCCGGAGGCCCGAGTGGTTGGAGCCATCACCTTGGGCATCGAGGGTGTGGTTAGACGTGCCCTACGCTTCCAGCGTGCTCCAAGCAACGTTCCTATTCATCGTCTCTTCGTCCCAGACTCTGTCCGGTCCCGGGTACTGCTTTGGGGCCATACCAGCCGGTTCGCCTGCCACCCTGGCGTCCATCGCACGTTCTCCTTCCTGGCTCGTCGTTTCTGGTGGCCCACCATGCGGAACGACGTCAAGGAGTTCGTATTGGCCTGCGCGGTCTGTGCCCGCAGCAAGGCCTCACACCAGGCACCCTCCGGGCTCTTACAGCCACTTCCAAGCCGTCCCTGGTCACATGTGGCGCTAGACTTCGTCACAGGTCTTCCCTCCTCCCAGGGGAACACTTGCCTTCTGACCGTGGTGGATCGATTCAGCAAGGGGGTTCACCTCGTGGCCCTTTCCATGCTTCCCTCGGCGGCCGAGACGGCGGACCTCCTGACTCACCACGTGTTCCGCCTTCATGGGTTTCCCCAGGACATCGTCTCTGACCGGGGGCCCCAGTTCACCTCCCAGGTATGGCGGGCCTTTTGCAAGGGATTGGGGGCGACGGTCAGTCTTTCCTCTGGTTATCATCCCCAGACTAACGGACAGACGGAGAGCGTGGAGTCTGCTCTTCGGTGTATGGCAGCCGAGAGACCGGCATCCTGGAGCCGTTTCCTTCCCTGGGTTGAATACTCCATCAATTCAATGGTCAGTTCCGCCACCGGCCTCTCACCATTTGAGGTTTCCCTGGGCTACCAACCCCCTCTTTTCCCCGCACAGGAGGCGGAAGTGGCAGTTCCCTCCGTGCAGGACCACCTCGACCGCTGCCGACGAGTTTGGGAGATCACCAGGACCGCGCTGCTCCGGACATCTGAGCGCGCCTGTCGTGGTGCCGACCGGCGCCGGGTTCCTGCGCCGACTTACCTCCCTGGGCAGAGGGTGTGGCTCTCCGCAAGGGACCTCCCGCTTCGGTCCTCGGCCAAGAAGCTCAACCCCCGTTTCGTCGGACCTTTCGAGGTCCTGAAGGTACTCAGTCCGGCGGCCCTACGCCTGAAACTTCCTGCGTCCATGCACATTCACCCCGTGTTCCATGTCTCCCGGGTTAAGCCCGTCTCCCTCAGTCCCCTTATGCCTCCAGCTCCTGATCCTCCGCCTCCCGTGTTGGTGGATGGTCACCCCCAGTGGCAGGTCCGCCGGTTGATGGGCGTTCGTCGGCGGGGCCGGGGGTTCCAATACCTGGTGGACTGGGAGGGTTACGGCCCTGAGGAGCGTAGCTGGGTCTCCCGGCAGCTCATCGTGGATCCCGGCTTGATCACTGACTTCCATCGTGCCCATCCTGACGAGCCGGGTCGGCCTGGTCGCCGGGTGGCTCCCGTGGAGGGGGGGGTACTGTGAGGTTTTTGTCCTTTGCTCACTTACTCGCTCTGTTCCTTTAAGCCTACTCGCTCTGTTTCCATTTGTTTTCTGTTAATCATTTCATTCCCCTATTCACACGCTTCTTCCCAGAGACGTCGTTGATTGGTTCTCCCCCGTCCACACGCTTATCAATCACATCCCTCAGCTGTCACTGCTTGTCAATTAAGCATTCCCGTATTATTTATACCCCGTTTCCCCATTCAAGTTTTGTTGGATCGTTTTGATATTTCAGTTGCATTCGCCGTTCCTGCTGCCTGCTGTTGTTTCCCTGTGCTTTGCCTCCAGGATATTCAAGAAGCATTCCTCTTGGACACCCTTTCCCCGAGGCGACGCGCTCGCTCCATTCTGTTCCAACGCTCTTTACGCACAACGCCTGGGTGAGTTTTTTATGACTGTCTTTGATTCAATTCCGTTTTTCGTGTGTTTATATAACACTGAAGATTTCCAGCTTTTTATCAGACAGTCACTCACCCAGCGTTTAGCCTTTTTTGGATTGTTTCATTGGGATAATATTTTGGCCTAACATCTCCCACTGTGTGTTTACACACCGAAGATATTATCACATTGGATTTGTATTTTGGGACTTCGCTCACAGTGTTTATTTTGCACCGAAGATATCTATCACCTGGGATTGTGTTTGGAACGTTACTCACAGTGTGTATTTACACCGAAGATTCAGTCACTTGAATAACTCTGTTTTCGGGTACAAGTCACCTCTCCTGTTCACCTGCTCTGTTCCACCTGCACACTGAGTTAACTCGCTCCCTCTCTCTCTCTCGGTCCCGCAACCTCCTCGGAGATTCTGCCGAGAGAGGTCTGCAGAGCGGCTCTGACGTTAGCGTCTGCTTCCCCTGACTACCATCCCGGGAGAAGCTGCAGAGCAGCAACATTCATCCTTGCTTGTATTCCAGTCTTTGTTTGAACTCTTCCCAGTTTGTGCTGTTTATTTAGTCTTAATAAACAAGCCCTTGTTTTTTGGCAACTCTGAATCCTACTCTCTTGTGTCGTTGCGTTTGGGGTCGGTGTCAAACCATAACAATCCTATCAGCCTCTCCATGGGCAGGTTGAGGCGTAAAAGTCTTTTATACACAAAAACAGCGTCTCGGCTGTTATGTCTGGGGCATTGTAAAAACCCCAAAAGAAGTTCTGAGCTTCCAAGTTGTCATCGGCGAACTGTATATTACACGAGAATTGTTCTTTTCCAGTGAGTGACATCAGTGGTTCCGTCAGCGCTCAAGCCAAAGAATGGGCTTTTGGATGCTTTGCCTCTAATTTGCCGCTGAATATCATGGGCAAACAGCTGTAAGATTTCGTTTTGGATGTTGTTGGACATCCAGTTGTCTCTCTTTTGGAGCCAATTCTTCAACTCGGAATCAGACTCGGTGCGCACTCTTTCCATCATGAGCTGCCATAACACCCCATCCCTACTTGCATCACCCCTCAGTGGAAGCCCCTGGCGCCCGAGGGGGGGGTATAGGGGAACAGACTCAGTTAACTCTTCAATACCTGATGCTGAGGCTGAACCTGTCGTCTCTGTCTCTCTCTGACGTGTATCAGATTTAGTGGGACTGTCACTGGGACCGGCGGGACGTTTCGAAAATAAATCTGATATTTTTCTTTTCTGCGAGTGAGACATTCTGTGCTAGCAAAGTCTGACTACTAGCTAAAATCGACTGACTGCGCAAGCACTGTATCACAGTAGCTCAGTGGTTCGTGGCGCGTGGGAAGGGGCGGGAGACGGGAGGTGAATACAATTAGTTGTTTCACCTGTCATTCAATCAGTCTGTGTCAGTCTGTCATCACTCAAAAATCTACTCTGCTGCAATCTTGTCGGTTTTACACGTACGTACGTGTACGTACAGTAGTGTAATGAATTAATGAAAACTTTATTTAACAGATTGGAGAATGGCTACAATACAGTATGGCTCAATACACACAATATTAAAATGGTGAAGTGCTTTGAGCAGGATAAACTTATAATATACAGTGTTACAGTTATACAGTTACAGTATATAATATGCAAATATATAAATACTGTCATAAAAAAACATAAAAAAAAAGAATATGTATTTTTTTTTCAATAACTGAGGGGGGGTGCTGCAGCACCCCCTGCACCCCCCCTTCCAACGTGCCTGCCTGCAGGCTCTGGATCTGCACCTCCTAGTGTACAAGTCCTACAGGGGTGGTAGTGCAATACTCGTAGTGCGCTCTGCCTTCGCATCGTTGTTAGAGATCAGCCCCACCACCACGTGTCGTCCACAAAATTCACTATGGAGTCGGAGCTGAACCTGGCCACGCAGTCATGTGTGTAGAGTGAGTACAGCAGGGCGCTGAGGACAGAAAGTCCAGGATCCAGACGCTCAGGGTGGAGTTCAGACCCAGATCGATCAGTTTGTCAGCCAGTCTGGTGGGGACTATGGTGTTGAAAGCTGAACTATAGTCAATGGACAGCAATCTCAAATAGCCCCCCTTCTGACTGTCAAGGTGAGAGAGGGTGCTGTGCAGCACCTGGGAGACGTCGGTGGACCTGTTTGTCCTGTATGCAAAGTGCAAAGGGTCCATGGTACTAGGGAGGGAGGCACAGATGGAATCCTTGACCAGCCTCTGAAAACATTTCATGTCCACAGAGGTGAGTGCCACCGGTCTGTAGTCGTTTAGGCCTGCTGGGGAGGTGTTTTTTGGTACAGGGATTATAGTGGACACCTTGAAACAGGCAGGGAGCACAGACTTGGCCGGGGATAGGTTAAATATAGTGGTGAACATTGGGGCTAGCTGATTAGCTTATTAAGTAAGTCTTTTCAAAAGACTACACTCACTTTTAGCTGCGCCACTTCCTCCCGTCAATATGCGCCGGTTTCCGACTCAATGCCCTCAGATTTCTATAATCTTATATTTCACTAATAACAGTTAAAATCATTGGTAAACAAAAGTAATGCTGAAAATATACACTTTGACTGCTGTTTTGACAGGGTTTGATCTTTACTATTGGATACATAAAAAAAAAAGAAAAACGCAACTACTTAAGCCTGCGTTTCTTTATCATAAATCGATCAATAGAGACCGGATTATATCCCCAATTATCATATCATGGGGTATCATTGGAAAGCCACACTCATTGGCTACAATCCTGTGCAAATATTTTCGAGATCGCCAAATGATTGACGGAGCTAGAGTCCCGGGAGTCGGGGGTGGTAATGTGTACTTTTGCATACTTTGGGGCACGCCTCACATATCGGCATGTAACTCGAGAACCGCTGAACAGATTTTGTCACCTGAAAGGGCAATCGACAGGCAACAAATAGGGCTTTAATTCTATCTATATGTTGTATTAAAATAAATGCACACCGAGCCACTAGAGGTCGGCAAAGTGCCATCGCAAATCATCCACATGTGGGCCCTTGGATGTTAAGAGGTTAATGTTTTTAAAATTTTATTTTTTGTAGCCAAGAGTAAAGACCATAACCCTATCAAAAACAGTAGTCAAAGTGTATATTTTCATTTTTACCGATGTTTTATACGATTTATCGGAAATACGAATTTATCTGAAAATTTTTAATTATCGTAAAACCGCAAGGAAATGACTCAATCCAGATTCAACCCTGCCATTGGAAAGAGGAGCATTTTCCCTATCCATAGATGTATGATTTGGCCATAATAAGGTCAAGGTCAAGTTCAATGTCAAATATGAATTTATAATTAAAATCGATTATCATGTATTACTGTATCTACAAATCCTTCTGTTTAATCATATTCCCTTTATTCATTTGCTTAGATTTTTTTACACTTGATCTCAATAAGGTGGTGAATGAGCTCAGTGAGCGACCTCGGTTACGGCACAATTGTAACATGGCTGGACCGGCTACCCTCCCCACTCCTCCAGACCATAGCACCGGACATCCTCCCATTCCTAACTGCAACCATCAACTCCTCACTCAACTCGGGGGTGGTCCCCACCTCCCTAAAACAAGCCAGAGTCACGCCCCTCATAAAAAAACCAACCCTGAACCCCACCGTCATAGCCAACTATCGTCCTGTCTCTCTTCTCTCCTTTCTTTCTAAAACACTTGAACGTGCTGTATCCAACCAACGTACTGCTTATCTCTTACAGAATGACCTCCTAGACCCCAATCAGTCTGGCTTCCGGACTGGCCACTCCACAGAAACGGCCCTCATTGCGGTCACAGAGGCACTTCACTTAGCAAAAGCGAAAGGCCTCTCCTCTGTCCTGATTCTCCTAGATCTATCTGCAGCCTTCGACACAGTCAACCATCAGATCCTCCTCGCGGCCCTCGCAGGAATGGGAGTGGCTGGATCTGCGCTGACATGGCTGACATCATACCTCAACGACCGCTCCTACCAAGTGTCATGGAGAGGGACTCTGTCGGCCACCCGCCCCCTCCGGACGGGTGTCCCCCAGGGCTCGGTCCTAGGACCCCTTCTCTTCTCCCTCTACACTAAATCACTGGGTAACATTATCACGTCTCATGGCTTCTCATATCATTGTTATGCCGATGATACTCAACTCTTCCTCTCCTTCCCTCCCTCAGATATCCACGTCTCTGAGCGGATCTCGGCCTGTCTGTCCGACATCTCCGCCTGGATGACGACCAACCACCTCAAACTGAACCTAAGCAAAACAGAATTGCTCCACCTGCCGGCCAAATCCTCCCCCCTGACCGACCTCTCCATCACAGTCGAGAATGCAGCTGTGACCGCGTCCCCGACCGCCAAGAACCTTGGTGTTGTCCTCGACGACCAGTTGAACTTCTCTGCTCACATCGCAGCGACAACCAGAACCTGCAGATTCCTCCTGAGCAACGTCAGAAGGATACGCCCCTTCCTGACAAAAGAAGCCACCCAACTCCTCATCCAATCAACAGTCATCTCCCGCCTCGACTACTGCAACGCACTGCTAGCTGGCCTCCCGGCCACTGCCACCAAGCCTCTTCAACTCATTCAAAACGCAGCGGCCCGCCTGATATCAAACCTACCGAAGTCGGCCCATGTCACCCCACTTCTTAGGGACCTGCACTGGCTCCCCATTGCTGCACGTATCCGCTTCAAGGCCCTCGACCTAGCATACCGTGCAGCAAAGGGAACCGCTCCCGCCTACCTCCGGTCAATGGTCTCTAACTACACACCCTCAAGACCCCTACGCTCTGCATCTTCTGGCCGCCTCAGACCTACTCCTATCCAAGCTCCCGGAGGGTCATCAAAGAGAAGCCGCCTATTCTCAGTCCTTGCCCCACAATGGTGGAATGAACTACCCATCCCAGTTAGGACAGCCGAATCCCGTCCAATCTTTCGCCGTCGACTAAAGACTCACTTCTTCAACCATTATCTGAAATGATTAAAAAAAAAAAAAAAAAAAAAAAAAAATCTAACCCTGACTAACCTTACTGTCATGCACTTGTCCTAATAAACTAACCTACACTGTAACACGCAACACTTGATGAACATTGTTACTCAGCTGATAGAGTTGTACCCTTCTTGCTGTCTTGTCGTACAGAACTTGTAAGTCGCTTTGGATAAAAGCGTCAGCTAAATGACTAAATGTAAATGTAAATGTAAACATGGTGTTATTCACCGGCACAGATGCAAAAATAAATCATAATTTATATTCTCCTTTCCTTCATTACAATTTACTCAAGCCTAGTAACAGACACAATATTTCTGACACTGGAAATACATACCCCCAGGTCCCTAGATGTTCCTAGATACCAAGAACATGCTAATTGACCTTGCAGAAGTGGAGCAATCTTCCATTTACTTAGGCATGTACCTTTAGGTGAAATAGGGCTACAGCTTAACAGGTTAACCCTCCAGTCACCCTTTAAAAAGCCCACTACCTGTCTCCCTAGTGACCGAAACTGCGATCTCATTAAAAACAGATATTTTTTATGTATTGTTCCAATTTTTTTCATGAATATCATTATTAACTTCAGTCCTCACCATACATATAGAATATTTATTCATTTTCAGGATTTTAAGCATTTCTTTTTTTTATCCACTTTTTCTCCTCTTTTTCTATTTTTCTCCCATCCCAATTTAGCCGTGCCAATTCTCCCCTCCCCTGTCTTGAACGTTGCTCGCATATGCCCCCCACTGGCCGGTTGTAGGGAGGATAGAAGCCTTGCATCACGTGTCCCCTCCGGTACATGAGGAGGCAGCCTGTCACATCCTTTCACCTGCCAGCGCGGACTCTCATTGGCGAGGTGTAACGTGTGGGAGGCTCACACCACCCCCGCCATTTTCCTGTCTCTGCTGTGCAGGCGTCCCCCAACCGACCTGTAGGAGTCGCTGTCCACAACATCCAGATTACCACCCATCGACTTCCACCCGCTAACTCTGCCAATTGAGTTAGTATGACGGCTGGCACAAGCCGGAGGCAACGCAGACAGCCGGAGTCGAACCCGGTGTCTCTTGCGTTGGTGACGAGTGCAATGTCCGCTGTGCCACCCCGACGCCCTGGATTTTAACCATTTCTTAAATTAGAGACAGACACACACACACACACACACACACACACACACACACACACACACACACACACACACACACACACACACACACACACACAAACCTACACACACAATGGTGATTTTGTGACGTCATCATTGGCATCAACAGAACCACAGACTCCATGGGAGTGAAGCTCTTTCCACAGACGATGACCAATGGACACAAGTTCATGTGATAAAACATCCACACAATTGTCAACAAACTTTGTTTGCACATATGACCAGTTTTTCATATTCATCCCACTCAATAGAGGACATTGACTAAACAGTACTTCCTTTCTGTCCTCGTAGTCAGGACAGTAAAACAAACAGTAAACTTTCATCTGCCCAAGTTCTTTCATCTGCCCAAGTTCACAAACGCATTGGGCAGTTGACTGTATGTGGAGCCACGTCAGAGACCAGCACGGTTCAATAAGAATGAGTTCTTAGTCAAGTTGTCTGGTTCAAGAACAATGTGTTCTTAGTCAACTGGTCTGGTTTAAAAAGTGTAATGGATGTTGATACACTCACATTTCCATTGTAAGTTAACAAGTAGCCAGAGTCTCCTTATTCTCCTTATTCTTCTTCTTCTTCTTCTCCTTCTTCTTCTTCTTCTTCTTCTTCTTCTTCTTCTTCTTCTTCTTCTTCTTCTTCTTCTTCTTCTTCTTCTTCTTCTTCTTCTTCTTCTTCTTCTTCTTCTTCTTCTTCTTCTTCTTCTTCTTCTTCTTCTTCTTCTTCTTCTTCTTCTTCTTCTTCTTCTTCTTCTTCTATGCTCCAGCCAGTCAGCCACAACATAACTAATGTAAAGTAATAACGGGTACAAAACACCCTGAAACATATTCCACTTTCCAGAATGTTTAAGTGCTTTCTGCACCGGCCTCGTTCACTTGACATGTTGTGGGGGAGGAGCCGCACATCCCAACATGAAGCACAGCAGGGAAGCAGAGGAGGAGACAGGGCTGAGAGTTCTGAAGTTACCCTTTTAATTAAAACGGCCTCAGCTCAGGAGCCACAGGAAACATGTCGTCTCTTGGCAGCCATTAGGAACTCATTGGCTATCCTGTCCTGTGGGGGGAGGGGCCAAGCAGCAGAGCTGTCCTGTGGGCGTGAACACTTAAGGTAACCTACTTGTGTTCAGCGTTTCTCTGATTGGCCACGACGCCCACGTGACCGCGCTAGCCCGCCCCCTTATCGCCGCCTGCCGCTCTTGTGTGTTGCAGCGCGGCACGAGCGGCAGAGGTC
>NC_140173.1:24172373-24209873 GCF_963971535.1 Notolepis coatsorum | reverse complement strand
TAGGACTGTGCACATCTCTTCAAAGTTGAGTGAAGCTCTTCCAAGCACCTTCCTTAGGCATGTTTTTACGGATCTGACGAGCCTCTCCCAGAATCCACCCCACCATGCAGCTCGCTCGGCTATGAACTTCCAGGTGATGCCCTTTTCTGAGAAGAACTCCAACAGCTGTGGGTCTTTGATGGCCTTCCACAGCTCCTTCAAGTCCAGCTCAGCTCTCTTGAATGTTCTTGCGTTGTCCGAGTAGATAACTTTACATATTCCTCTTCTGGCAATGAATCTTTTCAGAGCTAACAGGAATTTCTCTGTCGACTGATCTGAGACCAGTTCCAGGTGTACCGCCCTGGTCACAGCACAGGTGAACAGTGCAATGTATGACTTCATCACCGATCCATTTGCCTTCACATAAAGCGGTCCTACAAAATCCACACCTGTGACTTCGAAGGGTGGGGATTCAGTTATTCTGTCTCTTGGTAAAGGTGCAGTGATCTGACATCCAGCCTTTGCATTGAATCTCTTGCAGACAGTGCATCTTGCTAAAACACGCTTGACTAGCTGTCTAGCACGCAGGATCCAGTATCTTTCTCTTAGTTGTACTAAGGTGTCCCTCACTCCTGAATGCATTATCTTTTCATGACAGGACTGTATCAGCATTTCTGAGTATCTTTGTTTTCCGGGCAGAATCGGGGCGGCGTGGCTCAGGGGTAGAGCGGGTCGTCCAATGATCGAAGGGTTGGTGGTTTGAATCCCGCTCAAGCCCATGTCCATCCCACTGCCGTTGTGTCCTTGGGCAAGACACTTAACCTACTTGCCTCGTATGAATGTGTATACATGTGAATGAATGTTGGTGGTGGTCGGAGGGGCCGTAGGCGTTGATTATTCACCACGCTTCTGTGAGTCTGCCTCAGGGCAGCTCTGGCTGCAATTGTAGCTTACCACCACCGGTATGACTGTGTATGAACGAATAATGGACTCTGTGAAGCGATCTGGGTGTCATGAAGAGCGCTATATAAATCCAAGTCATTATTCATTATTATTATTATTAATCCACGGGTGCTGCTCTCGGAAGGTGAAGTTGGACTGTTGCAGTCTTCCTCCCACGCTGAGCAGTTCATATTCATCCAGGAATGGTTGGAGTTCCTTTATTTTACAGTCGTTCGTCAGATTCTTTCCTGTCTTCAGTAATTTGATCTCCTGACTGAAACTTTGTTGTTGTATTGTCTTGATCCAGTACCTTTCTGCCTCAAAGAGCTCGTCAGCAGTCAGCTCTCCTTGTGTCTTTGTCTTCCTTTGAGCATTGGTTATGAATCTCTTGATCCAGGCAGTCACTCTTAAAACCCTTCTCAGTTTGCTATATCTTGCCAGCTCCAATACTGGTTCAGAGAGATCTGCGTCATTTGCAGTAAGCTGTACTGTGACCTGGTGATGGCACTTGAGTTCTGTGTGAACTTCTTCAGGAACCTGGCTCTCATCAGTCTCCTCTGACTGATCAGGTGACTGGTCAGGTGTTGTCAGAACTTCAGGTCCGTACCACCATAGCTTGTTCTGTATCAGGTTTTCCACAGTCTGTCCTCTGGTAGGGAGGTCAGCTGGATTTACCTTCCCTTTTATGTGTGACCATGACTCTGGGTTGGTCAAGGACTGGATCTCTGTCACTCTGTTTGAGACAAACTGTTTCCACTTGTGAGCGGAGTTGCAAATCCAGTGCAGCGTAATCATAGAGTCTGTCCACATTGTGATCTGTTTGTGTTCCATTTTCAAAGTCTTCATCAAGTGGCTGGCTAGTCTTGCCCCAATTACAGCTCCCATGAGCTCCAGGCGCGGCAGTGTCATTTTCTTGAGAGGGGCTACCCTGGACTTGGATGCCACTAAGCTCGTTCTAAGTTCTCCACCTTCGCCCTGCAGGTAGGCCACAGCACTGTAAGCCCTTTCACTGGTGTCACAGAACACATGTAGTTTCAGGAGATGGCTGTTCTCTGTCTGCAGGTCTATTCTGTACCATCTTGGGATAGCGAGCTGGTGTAGCTGGGGGAGCTCCGAACACCACTGTTGCCATTCTCGAGTCAGATCAGGTGGTAGCTCCTCATCCCAGGAGAGTCCTCTCTCCCACATTTCTTGAAACATGCATTTGACTCGGACTGTGAAAGGAGTCAGGAACCCAAGGGGGTCATAAATGCGTGCAGACGATTGCAGAACACTTCTCTTTGTGTTCTCCTTCTGTTTTAGAATGCTCACCAGTGGCCTTAAGTCAAATGTGAAGTCATCAGTTTCTGGCCTCCATACCAAGCCGAGCACTTTCAGTACCGCTCCGTGTGTCTCTGGCGCCACCGTGAGGTCAGTTTTGCTCTTCTCCCATTTTTCCATCAATTCAGGAGAGTTTGTCATCCACTTGCAGAGGTCCATGCCTGCGGTCAACAGCATTTGTTTAGCAGTTGCCGTCACAGTGTAAGCTTCTTCAACGTTGTGTGAACTTGCAATAAAATCATCGACATAAAGTGATTCTCTCAATGTCTCTACAACGGATGGATGTTCTGTCTCATACTGTTTCAGGTGTTTCCTGATTGTAGCAGCGAGTAAGAATGGACTTGGGGAAGCGCCAAAGACCACTCTGGTCATCCTTAACACTCGTGGCTCTTCCTCCTCTTCTCCCTTTGGTGGGCCAGTGAGCCACAAGAACCTCACGGCATCTCTGTCCCTTTCTGCGAGGGATATTTGCAGGAAGGCCTTCTTGATGTCTGCCATGAAGGCGATCGCATGTTGCCTGAACTTAATCAGGACGTTGTGGAGGTCTGGGTTCAGGTTGGGTCCTGTGAATAAGCAGTCATTGAGGGATGGATGGCCATTTTCATGAGATGAAGCATCAAACACTACTCTCAGTTTCGTCGTCACCTTGTCCTCTCTGAGTACTGCGTGGTGAGGTAAGTAGTATTTCACACTGTCTGTCCTTGCATCATCCTTCGGCACGTCCTCTACTATGTTCTGTTGTAAATAGTCCTCCACTACCTCATGATACCTGCTGTAAAAGGTAACATCTTTCTTTAGTCTTTTCTTCAGACCATCAAACCTCTTCTTAGCGATTCTGTAGTTGTCTGTTGTAACTGGTGTAACTGTTGTAACTGTCACTGTTGTAACTGTCCTAACTGTCACTGTTGTAACTGTCACTGTTGTAACTGTCACTGTTGTAACTGTCACTGTTGTAACTGTCACTGTTGTAACTGTCCTAACTGTCACTGTTGTAACTGTCACTGTTGTAACTGTCACTGTTGTAACTGTCACTGTTGTAACTGTCACTGTTGTAACTGTCCTAACTGTCACTGTTGTAACTGTCACTGTTGTAACTGTCACTGTTGTAACTGTCACTGTTGTAACTGTCCTAACTGTCACTGTTGTAACGGTTGTAACTGTTGTAACTGTCACTGTTGTAACTGTCACTGTTGTAACTGTCCTAACTGTCACTGTTGTAACTGTTGTAACTGTTGTAACTGTCACTGTTGTAACTGTCACTGTTGTAACTGTTGTAACTGTCACTGTTGTAACTGTTGTAACTGTTGTAACTGTTGTAACTGTTACTGTTGTAACTGTTGTAACTGTTGTAACTGTCACTGTTGTAACTGTTGTAACTGTCACTGTTGTAACTGTTGTAACTGTCACTGTTGTAACTGTCACTGTTGTAACTGTCACTGTTGTAACTGTTGTAACTGTCACTGTTGTCACTGTTGTAACTGTTGTAACTGTTACTGTAACTGAGGGGTACAATTCCCTGACTGTATTGAGAGTATGGTATTATTAAACCACTACTTAGTTATGTACTTTAATTACTGGCCATACAGTACATGTTATATCTGGTGAACACCCACACAAGAATACGACAATGACACCTAAAGTTCTATTTGGAGGGATTTATTATTATTAAGCAAGCAACGGTAGGTTACAGATTGAGAATTATAATTGCGCTTGTAAGGCGAAGAACACTTAAGTAGGTCAAGAGCGTAAGTCCATGAGAATAGTAAGATGGGTATAACTGACGCCACCTGTAGCATAAGAATTACATAAGGCACACTCGTAGTCAGCTGGAGATACTAAGGGGTTACCTCCGGTTGTAAGCCAGCAGGGTAGATGAATGTTCGGGAGCAAAGTCTGGATCAACGAGGAATAAAGAAGCTCCAGCTACGGGAGGCGGTACATGTACTCCCCTTGATCGGCAAACAAAGCAGCAGCTATAATCCAAGTATGCTCGACAGCATGGATGAAAGCCAGCCAGCCTCTGTGGTCCTAGAGGCGGGCTCGATGGTGCTCCTCACAGGGTAGATCCCACACAGCAGTGGGGTAGACAGTTCTCTGCTCCAGCAGCCACAGTACCAAAGCAATATAATCCAGCCGGAAAAGGCTCTGCATTCGCCGGTGTAGATTCTCCTGTGCACTATACTTCACATTAACTAGGTCGAACTTGACGTTATTTCACTAAACTCTGACACTTTTACTATCTTATTCGCACATGTTATAAGTGCTCTATTTAGACGCAAGGTTGCTCACTTCACTTGGTCGTTGACTCGTGGTGAAGGCTTTACTAGTAATGATAGGACTACTGCTGTATCCACCTGCGACGTATTTATACATAAGGTGAATAATCTAGTGCCAACCTCAGTTCTGTCTCGTATTACTGCGCAAACCTGGACATGTTGAGACATGCCTTGGCGGTGGCTTTGAACTCGCCATTGGGGGTATGGTAGTTGGCGCCTAGGGGTCGCTGTCCAATAGGAGAACGAATATTATGGTCTGGTTTGTACCTAGGTAAAGGGATATTCCATGTATATATATAAAGAATATACAAGGGATATCAAACGATATACAAATATTATACAAGGGATATCAAGCAATAAATATATATATTCGGTTTAATCTGACCCTTTGTAACAGCCGCCTCCTAATTAGTCCACACCTAATTAGATAAGCAGAGACAGATTAACCGTCTTGTCAACTACTCAATGTCTGTTGTGGGAAGTAGGGCAATTCACAAAGTCAGTGGGTCATGGTCGTCATCAAGGGAGTCAGGGAGCCTTGGCAACTCTATCAGCCTCGCCACGGGTCGGGTGTATGTCCGTCCCTGGACAAGAACTTCTGCCGCTCTGACCTTTCCGTCGGCACCAGTGATCACTTTGCTTACGCGGCCGGCCGGCCACGCAGCTCGGGGTAGTGACTGGTCTATGATCATGACGATTGTGTCCACTTTTAAGTTGTCCCTGTCCTTGACCCGCTTCTGACGGGCTGGACGGGATGGAGGGGGGCTTAGGAGGAAGCGGGCCTGAGACTGGTTGATCTGTGCTTGGCTGTGCCTCCACATCCTCCGTCTGTTCCTCTTGTTTGGTCTGTACCCAGTCTGAGAAGGGGCCGGTTCCGGCCGCCCCATCAAGGAGTCGCTTGGGGTGCTGGGTTCGAGGTCAGCTACGTCTGGAGCGCAGCTGAGGGGGGTGGAGTTCGGAACTCCCTCTTGTGCCCACGGTTCTCTCACAGGCCTCTCGCCTAATGTCAATAGCCTCTCAACGGGCTGTACGAGAGAGTGGCCGGTGTCGCTCACCTTTGTGTGCAGGCAGCGTGTAGACATGGGTTTACGGTCAAGTCCGTAGAGGGGGCCCTGGAGCGTCCACCCCAGTCGGGTCTGAACCACGACTGGGCATCCTTTGGGTCCGATGTGGGCCGCCTCAATTGGGAGAATGAGGTCCGTGTGGTCGGAGCCGATGAGCAGGGTCGGTGTGGCGCCGTCGATGAGCGGTATAGGTAGTTGACGTAGGTGCACGTACTTCGCCATCAGCTGTGGGATGGGGTAGGTGTACTGTGACAGGCCTATGTCGTGGCTGGTGAAGACGTTAGTGATACTATACTGCTTCTCGGGCTGGTCCACCGCTGCTATCTTGAAGGAGACATTTTCACCCTTTATGGTCTTCTGGTCTCTTCTGATGGTACGGATTGTCATTGTTCCTTTGGCACCCCGCAGGCCCAACTGGGCTGCGGCGGAAGCGAGGAGGATAGTCTTTTCAGACCCATCGTCTAGGACGGCGTAAGTGTCCAGGACCTTGTCCTCGTAGCTCAGGAGCACTCTGACCACTTTGATGAGCACTCGGGGGGTCCCGCTATGCTGGTCTATATGGAGCACTCCTGTTGGTGGGTTGCCTTGGATCTTCTGGAGTGGTGCCGACTCGCGGTCGTCCGAGTAGCACCGTGACTCCCAGTGTCTGCTGTAGCAGTCGGTACACCAGGGGGCGGTCTGGTGGATCTTCGGTACTGGTGCCACCGCCTCGGCCTGATACATCACCGTGACGGGCCCACTTTGTTGTCCTGGCGGACGCTTGTTGATGTCATGCAGGACCTCCAAGTGGGCGCCGTCACACTTGCTGCATCTCTTCTTTAAGCGGCACTCAGCTGCCATATGGCTGCGCGCGCAGCGGAAGCAGCGGCGGTTGGCCTTGATCCACTGACTCACCTCGTCCGTGGTCAGCTTCTTGAAAGTGTCACATTGATACAGCCGATGTTCCCCTTCACAGTACTGGCATTCAATCTTCCACTCCTCTTTCGTCGAGGGGGTGTTGTGGTTCTTGTGCTGCGGTACTGATTCGGCTTGGTGCATAACGGTCACCGACCGGCGGTTATCGTTAGATCTCCGAGGTCCATCTCTTGGGCTTGGTCCACTCCACACGAACGTATCCAGTCGTAGGCTGCTGACTTCTCTTGCGAGGAAGTCGGCCAGGTCTAGGAGGGATGGCTCGGGACCGTCGGGATCACGGTGGTCTCTCTGCCGCCGAAAGCGCTCTTGGCGGGCTGGAGGGAGCTTCTCTAGTATTCGTTCCACATTAGAGTTAGCATATAGTTCATATCTCCCCTTTTCCCTTTGGGACCCCAGCATCCCTACCAGGGATTGTACCTTGATAGAGAGGTCATCCAATGCTCTATTGTCTATGGCTGGGGGGAGGCGGTCGATGTCTCTTATTTCCTGTATCACGTAGTCCCATATGCGTCCATAACGCTGGTCGAGGGCCACTAGAGCCGCGGAGTATGGGGTGCTTGAGTTGGAATATGCCAGCGCTATATTATGCGCTCTGGGCACCTTGAGATGCTTGAGGAGGATGGTATATTTGTACGACTCATCGGGGACGTCGGACATCATAGTCTCCAAGCACATCCGTAATTCCGTGTACTGTGCTCTGTCCTCGCGCGTAAAGTCTGGGAACGTCGGTGTGCCAAGGTACGATGCCATGGACGGTTGGCACATCGGTGAGCGTTGGGGAAGAGGCCTCCTGGGCGAGTCTCCCCGTACGTGTTGTCGTGGGTTGGTACTTGGTGGGTACCAGGGGCCGGGTACCCAGGTGCTGTTCCTCGGTGCTGACTTTACGTCAAACTCACCCGTGAGTTGGGTCGGGGGTTTGTAGTGCAGTGGCTCGGGGCTGACGTCGGGGCTGTACTGGGCCTCCTGGTCCAGAGTACGTTGCTGCTGGTCGGGGCTGTACTGGGCCTCCTGGTCCAGCGTACGTTGCTGCTGGTCGGCTTGACATTCCTCCTCTTCCTCTTCCTCTGCTAGGTCCCGGAGTCTTCTAGTCAGTCTCTCGGCTACGTAGGCCGGTTCTTCCCGGTGGCTGGGTCCCGTGTGGACCGGTCGGGGAGGGGGTTCGGAGACGTGGATAGGATCCTCCTGTTGGCGGGGTCCCGGGTCGCTTGGTCGGGTAGGGGAATGTGCCCTAGACCCTTGTCGTGATGATCTCCGGGAGCTCCGTGCGGAGAGAGGGGGTGTCGCCATGGCAATCAATTGTTCTACCATCTGCGCCTGCAGCCGGTCGCGCTCTGCTTCGCGCTGGGCATGGGCGGCGTCGCGCTGTGCTTCGCGCTGGGTATTGGCGGCGTCGCGCTGTGCATTGGCGGCGTCGCGCTGCGCATCGGCGCGGCTTCTTTCAATGTTCTCTTCCGTCTGAAGGCGTCTGGTCTCCAGTCTTATGCGGTCGTCTTCACTCCTTTGTTGCGCCTGGAAGCGCTCTCGCTCGATTGCAGCGTGTTCGCGCTCGCTCGTCTGTTGAGCCTGGAGGCGTTCTCTTTCCATGGTAGAATGTTCACGCTCACTTAGTTGTTGCGCTTGAAGTCGATCGCGTTCGGTGGAGGCTGCCAGGGTGGCGATGAATGCCTGCGCCAGCATCTTGTCCGCTTCGCTCGGGGAAGACACTGACGGAGGTGATCGGCTTCTGGCAGTGCTCGTTGGAGATCTGTTCTCTGGGCGCGCCTCAAGATCCATCTCCTGGGCGCGCTTCTCTTCTCTTGGTTGTGTGTCGGGTTCTGTCCCCGGAGCGCTTTCTTTATCCTGGAGCTCTCCGGGGACTATTCCGTTGACGTTGTCTGGGGGTATAGTCATGTCATGTCCCCCCTGGTCCCCCCCGTGAGCTTGGTCAGTTACGTTAGAACCCACTGGGTTCTCTACTGGCAGGGTCGCCTGGTCGGTAGGTTTTGACATGCTTTGACTATCCGCTTTATCCGCATTTAACGTCTGTATAAAGCTAGGTATTAGACTGACAGCGTATGCCTCTAGATAGGGAGGTGGCTGACGTCTGCGCTGCGGGCGTTCTAGCTCGGGAGAGCTGCTTGGGGAGTGTTCACCGCTGGCCATGGTTAATATCAATATTATATTAGATATTACACTGATACCATCCGGCTCGAAGGACCAATTGTAACTGAGGGGTACAATTCCCTGACTGTATTGAGCGTATGGTATTATTAAACCACTACTTAGTTATGTACTTTAATTACTGGCCATACAGTACATGGTATATCTGGTGAACACCCACACAAGAATACGACAATGACACCTAAAGTTCTATTTGGAGGGATTTATTATTATTAAGCAAGCAACGGTAGGTTACAGATTGAGAATTATAATTGCGCTTGTAAGGCGAAGAACACTTAAGTAGGTCAAGAGCGTAAGTCCATGAGAATAGTAAGATGGGTATAACTGACGCCACCTGTAGCATAAGAATTACATAAGGCACACTCGTAGTCAGCTGGAGATACTAAGGGGTTCCCTCCGGTTGTAAGCCAGCAGGGTAGATGAATGTTCGGGAGCAAAGTCTGGATCAACGAGGAATAAAGAAGCTCCAGCTACGGGAGGCGGTACATGTACTCCCCTTGATCGGCAAACAAAGCAGCAGCTATAATCCAAGTATGCTCGACAGCATGGATGAAAGCCAGCCAGCCTCTGTGGTCCTAGAGGCGGGCTCGATGGTGCTCCTCACAGGGTAGATCCCACACAGCAGTGGGGTAGACAGTTCTCTGCTCCAGCAGCCACAGTACCAAAGCAATATAATCCAGCCGGAAAAGGCTCTGCATTCGCCGGTGTAGATTCTCCTGTGCACTATACTTCACATTAACTAGGTCGAACTTGACGTTATTTCACTAAACTCTGACACTTTTACTATCTTATTCGCACATGTTATAAGTGCTCTATTTAGACGCAAGGTTGCTCACTTCACTTGGTCGTTGACTCGTGGTGAAGGCTTTACTAGTAATGATAGGACTACTGCTGTATCCACCTGCGACGTATTTATACGTAAGGTGAATAATCTAGTGCCAACCTCAGTTCTGTCTCGTATTACTGCGCAAACCTGGACATGTTGAGACATGCCTTGGCGGTGGCTTTGAACTCGCCATTGGGGGTATGGTAGTTGGCGCCTAGGGGTCGCTGTCCAATAGGAGAACGAATATTATGGTCTGGTTTGTACCTAGGTAAAGGGATATTCCATGTATATATATAAAGAATATACAAGGGATATCAAACGATATACAAATATTATACAAGGGATATCAAGCAATAAATATATATATTCGGTTTAATCTGACCCTTTGTAACAGTTACTGTTGTAACTGTTGTAACTGTTGTAACTGTCACTGTTGTAACTGTCACTGTTGTAACTGTTGTAACTGTTGTAACTGTTGTAACTGTCACTGTTGTAACTGTTGGAACTGTCACTGTTGTCACTGTCACTGTTGTAACTGTTGTAACTGTTGTAACTGTCACTGTTGTCACTGTTGTAACTGTTGTAACTGTCACTGTTGTAACTGTCACTGTTGTAACTGTTGTAACTGTCACTGTTGTAACTGTCACTGTTGTAACTGTCACTGTTGTAACTGTTGTAACTGTCACTGTTGTAACTGTTGTAACGGTTGTAACGGTCACTGTTGTAACTGTCACTGTTGTAACTGTTGTAACTGTTGTAACTGTCACTGTTGTAACTGTTGTAACTGTTGTAACTGTCACTGTTGTAACTGTCACTGTTGTAACTGTTGTAACTGTTGTAACTGTTGTAACTGTTGTAACTGTTGTAACTGTCACTGTTGTAACTGTCACTGTTGTAACTGTCACTGTTGTAACTGTTGTAACTGTCACTGTTGTAACTGTTGTAACTGTCACTGTTGTCACTGTCACTGTTGTAACTGTTGTAACTGTTGTAACTGTCACTGTTGTAACTGTTGTAACTGTCACTGTTGTAACTGTCACTGTTGTCACTGTTGTAACTGTCACTGTTGTAACTGTCACTGTTGTAACTGTCACTGTTGTAACTGTTGTAACTGTCACTGTTGTAACTGTTGTAACTGTCACTGTTGTAACTGTTGTAACTGTCACTGTTGTAACTGTCACTGTTGTAACTGTTGTAACTGTCACTGTTGTAACTGTTGTAACTGTCACTGTTGTAACTGTTGTAACTGTCACTGTTGTAACTGTTGTAACTGTTGTAACTGTTGTAACTGTCACTGTTGTAACTGTTGTAACTGTAAATGTTGTAACTGTTGTAACTGTTGTCACTGTTGTAACTGTCACTGTTGTAACTGTTGTAACTGTTGCTGTTGTAACTGTTGTAACTGTCACTGTTGTAACTGTTGTAACTGTAAATGTTGTAACTGTTGTAACTGTCACTGTTGTAACTGTCACTGTTGTAACTGTTGTAACTGTTGTAACTGTTGTAACTGTAACTGTTGTAACTGTTGTAACTGTAACTGTTGTAACTGATGTAACTGTCACTGTTGTCACTGTTGTCACTGTTGTAACTGTTGTAACTGTAACTGTTGTAACTGTAACTGTTGTAACTGTTGTAACTGTCACTGTTGTCACTGTCACTGTTGTCACTGTTGTAACTGTCACTGTTGTCACTGTTGTAACTGTTGTAACTGTAACTGTTGTAACTGTAACTGTTGTAACTGTTGTAACTGTCACTGTCACTGATGTAACTGTTGTAACTGTAACTGTTGTAACTGTTGTAACTGTCACTGTTGTAACTGTTGTAACTGTCGCTGTTGTAACTGTTGTAACTGTCGCTGTTGTAACTGTTGTAACTGTAACTGTTGTAACTGTCACTGTTGTAACTGTTGTAACTGTTGTAACTGTCACTGTTGTAACTGTTGTAACTGTCGCTGTTGTAACTGTTGTAACTGTTGTAACTGTTGTAACTGTCACTGTTGTCACTGTTGTAACTGTCACTGATGTAACTGTTGTAACTGTTGTAACTGTTGTAACTGTCACTGTTGTCACTGTTGTAACTGTAACTGTTGTAACTGTTGTAACTGTCACTGTTGTAACTGTCACTGATGTAACTGTTGTAACTGTCACTGTTGTAACTGTCACTGTTGTAACTGTTGTAACTGTAACTGTTGTAACTGTCACTGTTGTAACTGTTGTAACTGTAACTGTTGTAACTGTCACTGTTGTAACTGTTGTAACTGTCGCTGTTGTAACTGTCACTGTTGTAACTGTTGTAACTGTTGTAACTGTTGTAACTGTCACTGTTGTAACTGTTGTAACTGTCACTGTTGTAACTGTTGTAACTGTAACTGTTGTAACTGTTGTAACTGTCACTGTTGTAACTGTTGTAACTGTCGCTGTTGTAACTGTTGTAACTGTCGCTGTTGTAACTGTTGTAACTGTAACTGTTGTAACTGTTGTAACTGTAACTGTTGTAACTGTTGTAACTGTTGTACTTGTCTTTATTCAGATTGTACTGTAGACGCTAAGCTCCAGGGCACGTTCTCTAAAGCAGAGGTGGGCAACCATGTCTTTTCCATCGACCAGTCGACCTCAAAGGGCCTCTGACTCCATGGCTGGACGAGCTGGAAAAAACAGACAAAGACATCTATTATTTCGTCAGTCGTCCAATCACACTCAGGCTTTGGCGGGTTAAACAAGAATCTCAGCGAATCCCTGTCCTCCTCTGTGCCTTGTTGGGCCGCCTTCTTTTTTGCATTTGCATTGTGTTATGAACTGAACAGGTACAGCCAGGCGTGCAGATTACCAGACCGTGAAACCGTAATTAACCCTTTCACTACCACACTACAGAAGCTTACCCATTTCACTACCACACCACAGACGGTTAGTGTGGTGGTGCAAGGGTTAACCTTATGTAGTGTGGTAGTGAAATGGTTAACCCCGTTTGTCGTGTCGCAGTGAAAGGGTTAACCTTCTGTATTGCCGCAGTGAAATGGTTAATCCTTCGGTAGTGTGGTGGTGAAAGGGTTAACCGTCTGTATTGTCGCAGTGAAATGGTTAACCCTTTGGTAGTGTGGCTGTGAAAGGGTTAAGCTTATGTATTGTCGCAGTGAAAGGGTTAACCCTTTGGTAGTGTGGTGGTGAGAGGGTTAAGGACGGGTCGACGAGACTCCAAGAGGCCGCATCATTTAGTTCAATGAAGATATTGAACGTGAAGGAGGTGATGGATATTCACCCGGAGAGATGCTCTTGGAGGAGAGTGAAGGTCGCCAGCCGTCCTGTATAATAATAGGTGACACGTTGTTTCCTTTATGAGTTAACCCTTCTGCCTTGTTAGGTAACTGACAGAGTTGGCACATCAGTGCATGAAAAGATTGCATCACGTTTAAGGTCATAAAAAACTTAATTTGTAATATTTCGTTCCAATTCTTTTTTTATGAATACCACTATGAACCTAACTCAACATATCTATAAAAAGATTCCAAAAATTTCCAAATTGTAACCCCTTATATTCCTGTTATATTATCGTACTTGGCCATCGCGTCTCGCTCTTAAGCCTATCGCGATATCCCTTATCTCATGTACCTACTGTACTCCACTAACGAAAAACAAATACGCCCTCACCTGCCGGGTCCCGCCCCTATGGAGGCGTAGCCTATAAGACATTAGGCATGGTCACCAAACACTCTTCCTCTATTTCGTTTCCATCATAACGGTCGCAGTGCGCCTTATGTAACTAGTTGTTATGAAAAGATTTGAGAAATTGCGTAATGTTGAAAGCTTACCGGAGGTTTGTTTACCCCTGGAATCTTCGGGCATGTTTCAGCGACACGTCGGGCCTATGTTGATGTTTCCTCGTCTGACGGCAGCAGACCAAGGGGCAGCGTACAAGGTTTGGCTATCGGGCCAGCTTGTACACAGGTAGGTCCTGTGTCATCAGGCATTGATGTTGGTGTTAGTAATGCTGTGAAGTGTGTTTCGGCGCCAGGGCCGGGGTGGCTTGGTGAACGTTCCACTGCAGTGGACGTTTTCCTGGCTATCCTGGATGCTCCTTACACTAATGCTACTAATGCTAATGCTAATGCTAATGTTGATGCTGAAATGGGTCGTTGTTCTAATACTCCCAGCCGAGGGACGTTGTCGCTTTTCCCTCCTCTTGCCCGGTTCATTGATGAAGGTCAGTCGGTTGCTAATGTGGGGGGTTTCGCTGAGTCTTATTTACCTTTTTTACGGGTAAAGGGGCTAACAACAGGGTGCAGGCCGAGTGTACCGTGGCTGCGTAGCCAGGTAGCTTTGATCCTGTGTCCCGGCGGGGATGAACGATGTCCCACCCGGCCGATGCTTGAGAGCGAATCGGCTCGGAGGGTGGCAGTATGGACGGATGAGTGGTATACTGCTGCAGGATGGTTTGTAGCGGCGGCCAGTGTTATGGCTCAGCTGGCTAGTTTCCTATCCACATTGGCGTCGGGTAGTGGGGCTATGGGTCCAGCCGACATTGTAAACATGTTGCCTGTTTGTGGTGTTATAGAGATCTTGACTCAGTCGCAAGCTATAACTGCGGAGAGGATTAGG
Source organism: Notolepis coatsorum (assembly GCF_963971535.1). Lineage (NCBI taxonomy): Eukaryota > Metazoa > Chordata > Actinopteri > Aulopiformes > Paralepididae > Notolepis > Notolepis coatsorum. The sequence goes on along the minus strand of NC_140173.1, from coordinate 24,195,799 downwards.
ATGCTATCAACGTTTGTTGTTAGGCATGTTTGGTTGGAGCACTCTCCTCTTGGGGAAGAGGATAGGTTTTCTTTCCTCACGACTCCTTTTTCCACGGAAAGTCTTTTTGGTCATTCTGTGGAGGCGCAGGCGGTTGTTGATCTGGGTCCTACACCGCCTCACGCTGTGCAGCCAGAGGTGGGAGCACGGCCTTGTCAACGACTGTGGCGAGGCCTTCGATAGGCGGCCATGTTTCCCCCGCCAGTGGTGCCTTGGGAGGAGAGTCAACAGGGATCCACAAGGCTGACAGCCTTGGCGGCCGAGGGATCGGCCATTTTGGGTGTATGCGGCTTGGATAAAACAAGCCGTTGTCATTCTGCCGCAAGCAGCCCGCTCCCCGTTAAATCCTCTCTCTGTTACCCACGGAAGCGGGGCTCTGATCGTTTTCCTTTGGCTGCGGGCCGCGAACCTTCGTTGAAGCGCATGCGGCCCCATTCTTCACTTCTCATGGGGACAGGGGCTGACACCCAGTTAATGGCTGAGCCTGGGTCTGTCCGTGAGAATGTTGTGCTGTCACGTGGCTCCTGCACCACACGTGTGCGATGGGTGAGCCTGGTGTTACGGCTGCCATTAGCTACAGTGGTCAGCAGGGGGACTAGAGGCCTCTTCTGTTGAATGCACAGCAAGGGTTACCCCGGCCTCGCCTTTGCCAGGCGGGGTATCGCGCTGATGCCTCCCACTCCCGTGAGAGCGGCAGTGGTCTGCAAAGAAGAGGCGAGCGTGATTTGGGTGATAGCAATATCACTGCAGGGCTTCGGCGTGTAGGAGCCCATGGGACTCTCATGTCTTGCGTGTCTAGCTGTAGAACAACTCCTCAGCATGCGCTAGAGGGGTGTTCATGGGGGGGGAGGGACCGGGCCAACTATCTACTGTTCCTTGCGGCCCAGCGTCAGTTGACGGCGGGTGCGCTGTGGGATTATTGTCACATATGGCGACAAGAATGCCGTTTGGGGGTGTGGATAAAGAGAACGTTGACAGAGGGGCTTGTGTTGCAGTTCGCGCAACCCCAACCTCCGTTCTCAGGTTTGGCGCCGACCCTATTGTCAGGGTCAGAAGCAGTGACAGCCCTGGCCGACGAGATCCGATCTCTGTTGGCGAAGCAGGCCGTAGTCATGGTCCCGAGAGAGGACGCGATGTCAGGCGTCTACTCCCGTTATTTTCTGATGCCCAAGAAAAAGGGGGGGTCAGACCTATACTGGATCTGTCCGCGTTCAATCGGTTGATTGTAGCGAGACCGTTCAGGATGTTGACCGTCAAACTCCTTCTGCTTGCTGTCAGAAGGGGATACTGGTTCACCTCCATAGACCTGAAGGATGCGTATTTCCACATCCCGATTTTCCCTCCTCACAGGAAGTTCCTGCGGTTCCTGTTTCAGGGCGTAGCGTACGAGTACCAGAGGTTGCCGTTCGGCTATTCTCTGGCTCCCCGCACATTCACCACGTGCGTAGCGACTGCGCTGGAGCCTCTACGCCGTCGGGGTATACGGGTTCTGTTCTATCTCGACGACATTCTGCTCCTTAGTCGTTCGGAGGAGGTTGCCAGGTCTCATACCAGGCTGGTGGTGGAATTCCTCACCAGGCTGGGTTTTGCTGTGAACTGGAAGAAGAGTACGCCTATTCCCAGTCAACAGGTGGAGTACTTGGGCTTGACGTTGAGGTCAAGGCCCATGATTGTAACCCTCTCGAAGCAGCGGCGGGTTTCTATCCTTCGTGCGCTCAGGGGTTTCCATCTGGGAGGGACGGTCACGGCGCTGCAAGTGATGCGCCTGCTCGGTATGATGGCATCTGCTCACATGGTGGTTCCTCTTGGCCTCCTCTTCATGAGGAGGATACAGAGGTGGTTTTTCTCTATGGGCATAGATCCGGTGAGGGACAAAGGGAAACGGTTGACGGTTCCTTTGTCGATATGGGGAGATCTCGCCCATTGGAGGAGGCTGGGTATCCTCACCATTGGGGTCCCCATGGGCAGCAGGCGCTCACACGTCACGGTCTTCACCGACGCCTCTCTCACGGGTTGGGGAGGGACGTGTCGGACCCACGCAGTGGGGGGCAGCTGGACGAAGGTCCGTGCTGGCCCGTCTACCCCGCACATCAATGTGTTGGAATTGAAGGCGGTCCTCCTGGTCCTCAAACGGTTCGACCACCTGGTGGTAGGCGAGCACGTTTTGGTCAGGACAGACAGTATGACGGCAGCGGCGTATATCAACAGGCAGGGTGGGACTCGTTCCATCCGCCTGCACGGGGCGGCGGTCGAACTTTGGCTATGGGCATCTCGCAGGCTGCGCAGTCTGAGGGCGCTCCACATCCCTGGTGCAGAGAATGTGGGCGCGGATATGATGTCTCGGGGCGGTCCTCGTTACGACGAGTGGGAACTCCGCCCCGACATAGTCAGACAGATCTGGGATCGTTTCTGGTAGGCCTCGATAGATCTGTTTGCGAGCCGACACTCTCACAAGTGCCCCTTGTGGTTCTCGGTCAGTCAAGCAGATCATCCCCCCTTGGGGGTGGATGCCTTCTCGATCATTCCGTGGCCGCCCGGTCTTCTGTACGCCTTTCCTCCTGTACAGCTGTTGGGTCAGCTGTTGGAGCGGATACGGAAGGAGCGCAGGACGGTGATCCTGGTCGCGCCGGACCGGGGCACGGCAGTGTGGTTTCCGGTCTTGATCCAGCTACTTGTCGCTCCGCCTTGGGTTATTCCTTGGTCGGCGACGGCCCTCTCTCAGCAACGCGGGTCGCTGTTCCATCACCCGGCGTTTGGCCAACGCCTGTCGGTGTGGCTGGTGAGAGGGTAGGTCTGGAGAGGATGGACCCTTCTGTGGTTAATACCATCCGGAATGCGCATGCTCCCTCCACTGTCGCGCTTTACGCAGGCAGGTGGCGTATGTTCCAAGAGTGGTGTAAGGCGGGGGGCCAGGACCCAGTCTCCTGCCCCCTGGATGCTGTCCTTAGTTACCTCCAGTCTCTCCTTGGTAGACTGTCGGCTTCGACGGTGAGGGTATATGCAGCGGCTATATCCTCCTATCATGAGGGGTTTGAGGGGGATGTCTTGTTCAGCCACCCTCTTGTGAAGCGTTTCCTGCTTGGCGCTCGACGCGTTAAGCCGGTGCAACGCTCTTTGGCTCCGAGTTGGGATCTTCAATTGGTCCTCGGTCGGTTGTCCTTGGCCCCGTTTGAGCCGCTTGAGCAAGCGCCGTTGGGACAGTTGTCCTTCAAAACCGCGTTCTTGCTGGCTGTCACCTCCGCTAAACGTGTGGGTGAGCTCTGTGCTCTTTCGGTACGTCCTGTCTTTCGGAGTGCCTGTCTTTTCGTTCCGATTGTGGTGCCACTCTGCGGCCTAATCCTGCTTTCGTGCCTAAGAATATCCGGAGTTCCTTCCGCTCCAGGGATATTGTGGTTCAGGCGTTTCATCCACCCCCCCTCTGCCCCCAAGTGACACTGGCACAATGACATTGACTGCACTGCACTAGTCCGTACTGGATCTCTGCACACTTCACTTTATATATATTTATATGTATTTTATTTATTGATTAATCCCCCACTGCACTGTTTTCGTTTCTTGTCTGTGTTGGTGTTTGTTTACTGTGAAAAAAGAAAGAATGCATACACTGTATTGCTGCAACAATTACCAATGTGTTTTACACAAATGGCTCAATAAAGGAATCTGAATCTGAATCTGAATCTGAATCCTCACGCTAGTGAGTTAGATGCGGGCCTTCACCTGTCATGTCCGGTCCGTGCTTTGGGTATTTACCTCAGCCGTACTCAGGACCTCAGGGTTACCGATCAGCTTTTTGTCTGTCACGGTGGTTCTCGTGCCGGTAAGGCACTATCAACACAGCGCCTGTCCCATTGGTTGTGCGAGGGCATTGCCCTCTGCTACACGTTGGCCGGGCTGGATCCCCCTGGGGGCGTCAGGGCGCACTCCACTCGTGGGGTGGCTGCCTCTGCCGCTCTGCTGGGTGGGGCCTCGGTGGAGGACATCTGTGCTGCAGCTTCATGGTCCTCCCCGGGCCCCTTTGTAAGGTTTTACCTCATGGACATGACCGGGGGTTCTGTCTCCCAGGCGGTTCTGGGGTCTGTGGCCTTTCCTGCTTCCCGTCCTTTGGTAGGGTAGCAGGAGTGTGTGGGTATGGGCCACAGTGTGTTGGTTCACACGTGGTTCCGCCTGTGCTGTGTGTTCAAGGGGTTCTAGTTCCCTCTTGCTCGCACTCGGGTGGAGTTGACTGCGCCCCCCTTCATTAGGAAGGATGGGGTGACGGGACTCCCCAACCCCTTGATGTGGGCTTTCGGGTCCTCAGGGGGTGCATTTGTCGGGCCTCGCGTCCGCTCTACCCCATATCTCGATAGGCTTAAGAGCGGGACGCGATGGCCAAGTACGATAATATAACGTAAGGTTATGTATATAACCTAGTTATATGAGTACTGGCTGAGCGTCCCGCTCTTAACGGCCCTGAGTCCCCGTTTTGAGGAATCTTTTCCTGGAAACGGGTTTTTTGGCGAGGAAGAGTGTTTGGTGACCATGCCTAGTGTCTTATAGGCTACGCCTCCATAGGGGCGGGACCCGGCAGGTGAGGGCGTATTTGTTTTTCGTTAGTGGAGTACAGTAGGTACATGAGATAAGGGATATCTCGATAGGCTTAAGAGCGGGACGCTCAGCCAGTACTCATATAACTAGGTTATATACATAACCTTACGTTCATGTTAGGGTTAGGGTTATGGTTAGGGTTAGGGATAGGGTTAGGGTTAGGGTAACCCTAACCCTATACCCCTAATGGCATGAAATAAACCACTGGGGTCGTTTTGTCCTCTAATATTGGTAATCTTTTTTTTTAGAGTTTTTCAAAATATAATCGACTTAAGACGCACTTCTTCAACCATTATCTGAAATAATAATATTAAAAAAAAATTTAAAAAAAAATCTAACCCTAACTAACCTGCACTTGTCCTAATAAACTAACCTACACTGTAACACGCAACACTTTGATGAACATTGTTACTCAGCTGACTGGTCGTACAGAACTTGTAAGTCGCTTTGGATAAATGACTAAATGTAAATGTAAATAATCTTCTCAAATTCTGTAATTATATGGAAAATAAGCAAACGGACCCAATTTCATGACATAATCATCAACACAGCCACCGTTGTACCAACTTCTCACCTGTCTCTCAGCCGAGTCCTCTTCTCTCTCTCTCTCTCTCTCTCTCTCTCTCTCTCTCTCTCTCTCTCTCTCTCTCTCTCTCTCTCTCTCTCTCTCTCTCTCTCTCTCTCTCTCTCTCTCTCTCTCTCTCTCTCTCTCCCCGTCTTTGAAGCACAGCTGCTGCCTCACGCAGGATTCATAACTGGTTTAATCATACATCGTTACTAGAGAGCAAATGGTTGCATCTCTCTCTCCCTCTGTGGCTGGCGTCTCGGCTGTGCTTGTGTGTGTGTGTGTGTGTGTGTGTGTGTGTGTGTGTGTGTGTGTGTGTGTGTGTGTGTGTGTGTGTGTGTGTGTGTGTGTGTGTGTGTGTGTGTGTGTGTGTGTGTGTGTGTGTGTGTGTGTGTGTGTGTGTGTGTGTGTGTGTGTGTGTGTGTGTGTGTGTGTGTGTGTGTGTGTGTGTGTGTGTGTGTGTGTGTGTGTGTGTGTGTGTGTGTGTGTGTGTGTGTGTGTGTGTGTGTGTGTGTGTGTGTGTGTGTGTGTGTGTGTGTGTGTGTGTGTGTGTGTGTGTGTGTGTGTGTGTGTGTGTGTGTGTGTGTGTGTGTGTGTGTGTGTGTGTGTGTGTGTGTGTGTGTGTGTGTGTGTGTGTGTGTGTGTGTGTGTGTGTGTGTGTGTGTGTGTGTGTGTGTGTGTGTGTGTGTGTGTGTGTGTGTGTGTGTGTGTGTGTGTGTGTGTGTGTGTGTGTGTGTGTGTGTGTGTGTGTGTGTGTGTGTGTGTGTGTGTGTGTGTGTGTGTGTGTGTGTGTGTGTGTGTGTGTGTGTGTGTGTGTGTGTGTGTGTGTGTGTGTGTGTGTGTGTGTGTGTGTGTGTGTGTGTGTGTGTGTGTGTGTGTGTGTGTGTGTGTGTGTGTGTGTGTGTGTGTGTGTGTGTGTGTGTGTGTGTGTGTGTGTGTGTGTGTGTGTGTGTGTGTGTGTGTGTGTGTGTGTGTGTGTGTGTGTGTGTGTGTGTGTGTGTGTGTGTGTGTGTGTGTGTGTGTGTGTGTGTGTGTGTGTGTGTGTGTGTGTGTGTGTGTGTGTGTGTGTGTGTGTGTGTGTGTGTGTGTGTGTGTGTGTGTGTGTGTGTGTGTGTGTGTGTGTGTGTGTGTGTGTGTGTGTGTGTGTGTGTGTGTGTGTGTGTGTGTGTGTGTGTGTGTGTGTGTGTGTGTGTGTGTGTGTGTGTGTGTGTGTGTGTGTGTGTGTGTGTGTGTGTGTGTGTGTGTGTGTGTGTGTGTGTGTGTGTGTGTCTGTGTGTTTCTGTGTGTTTCTGTGTGCTTGTGTGTGGAGAGATCAGTGTTCAGTGTTCTGATGGCCAGGGGGAATAAGCTGAGTCTGAGTGTGTATGTCAGGTGCGCTCTTTGGCTGTGCTTTTATTTTGATATTATTACTCTATATTACTCTACAGTGACTTGGGAAGTATAGAGCAGTCATCTGGTAATCCGGAGGTTCCTGGTTCGATTCCCGCTCCTCCCGGTCAGCGTTTCGAAGTGTCCTTGAGCAAGACACTTAATTCCATGGTTGCTTCCGCTGTCGGTGTGTGAATGTGTGAGTGAATGGGTAAAATGTGAAGAATTTTCACTTCACACGCAATTTTTTTTCCACATTGTTTCTTACTTTTTAAACAAACTACAATCTACAATCTACAAACGACAACAGATTTTTTTGGAAAGGGCAAATACACAGAGGTATAATAAGGAAACTGGAGCTTCCATCATCAGGTCCCATAATCTATTTGTATTGTTTCATGATATCAATGTGCATATTATGCATGTCTCCCCAGATAGTATTAGTTTAAACATTATTATTCACATACAAATATGGACCAATTCTATGTTTTAGTTATTATAATTAGTAGGGATGTTCGATATTGGCTTTTTTACCGATATCCGATATACCGATATTGTCCAACTCTTAATTTCCGATACCGATATCAACCGATACCGATATATGCAGGGTTCCCCCCCCCCCAAAAAAAGGGAATAATTTCAGGTAATTAACATTACATATCTCTTGTTGTGGAATTAACACAACATTATGCATACTTTTGACAATAAATAAAATCAGAATTTGTTCTACTTGCTTGCCTGGGTAAATAAAGGTTAAATAAATGTAAAAAATTATTAAAAGTTTATATATATTTTAAACTGATACCGATCATTTCCGATATTACATTTTAATGCCAATATCGGTAGGCCGATAATATCGGACACCCCTAATAATTAGCTATGATGAGACATATAAGTGGTGGTGATTTTCACTCTGTCTGCTTGGCTGGAGATGGTAGATCTCTCCAGCCTTGGAAAAGAGCAAAGTAGATCTCATTCCCAAAAAAGGTTGCCCACCCCGGCTTTAAACTGTGTCAGAGTGCCATGTTTGTGAGCTGCCACTAGGGGAGAGTGGCTAACCGTGAGTGAGTGAGTTAGTGATATTGCTTATATATATATTGCTTATAATATTGATATATTGCTGGTCTAAGGTGCTTTGCATCTAAAAATGACATGTGGAAATAATTTTTGTAACTATAACCACATACAGATCCAGCTCTTAAAAATCGAACCTCTACTGCACGGGTGCAGTATCGTTAACAGCACTGCCGTTATAATGTATAATGTAATGTTTTACATATATAGTTTTTGTTTATTGTTTTGCATATATATACACAGTCAATTTCGCAGAGTAAATTTTACTCAAACTGAGTAAAATTTACTCAGTTTAATTTACTCTGCGAAATTTACCATGTATATAATTGTTTTGTAAGGTTTTAAATTAGTACACTCATTGAGTAGTGGAAAATGGGTGGGATTAAATAAGTGTATACTACTTCCTAAATTGAGTTATGTTTTGCTTTTGTTTATTTATTTATTTTGTCCATTTAATTTCTTGAGATCAATGATTTGTTTTGATTTCATATTGTTTGTATTTATTTACATGTTCGAAATAAAGATTTCAAATCAAAAATCTAAATCAAAATGTGCATGATTACCGCAGTATAGCAGAGCAGAGCTCAGAGTCCTGAGAGCTGCATCTGTAACCTGTGCAGATGAAAATTCTTTCTCGCACCATTATCATAGTATGTGTACAGGACAGTCGCCACGCTAGCTGCTAGCTCGACGTTTTGTCTCAGGAGTTTGAGCTTGACACATTCGGGGCCAACCACGTATATATACATGTTTCGGATCCAACGCTAGAGGGCCAACCACGTATATACGTGGCAAGGTTGTTTTGGCTTTTATTCCATTGTAATATCCTACTCAATGTCACGAGCGGCACTGCAGATTTACCCTACTCTTGGAATTCGGAAAAGTGCATTACCAGATCCTCGTAGGGGCGCTGTCTCGATAATGCAGTGTTCCCTGTTACAGACCGGTGTTTCTTTTTATTTTATTATGAATGGACTTTTCTGTTAGCCTAAAGCTATGCGTGTAGCCGATCGCCTGGAATCGTTTTTGGGACGCTGAATTCAGTATGCAGTAAAGGAATATAGCATCAGCCAATGGACATATGGATCTACCAGATGGCGATCGATAACTGGGAAATCCTTTTTGCAGTCCAACCGGCCACAGGTAAGAGCGATTTGACGTCAATTTCAGCTTGGTCGGGCCTTGCTTTGATAGCCATCCACCCGGTCAGCAAATGAGGCTACTGAGGCTAATGCCGTTATTGGTAATCAATCATCAGAAACGACGTCCCCTGCCCCCCCCCCCCCTTTCATGCATTCATGGTGGACCATGAATGCATGAATGCGTGGAGTTTTAACTCTAGCTTGTCTATAGCCGAAACGCCATTCGATTTAACGTTATTAGCTTAGCGCCCTGTATCTCGCGTTCCAGGAAATACCCCAGAACATTCAGCTATAACGTTCATATTCAAGACGCTATAAAATGGGAACGTATTGATGAAAATCTTTTTTATTTAAGGCATATTGAAGGGACGGTTTATAGTGTCAATTGACAATGACAATGGGCAGATAGCAATAATATAAAGTATAGATTTAGCTCTACAAACAGCCTCACACACAATGAAAGGTTGTTATGATATGCTGGCCGTATAGAGTGGGCCCTGTCTAATCCCAATGGCCCCGAATGTGTTAATGTTTCTATCCAGCGCTCTGCCATATTTCAATATCATGCTGAAGGCTCCACAGAGACCGAGAGACACAGAGGCTTTGTGTATGATAGAGAGAGAGAGAGAGAGAAAGAAAGAGAGAGAGAGAGAGAGAGAGAGAGAGAGAGAGAGAGAGAGAGAGAGAGAGAGAGAGAGAGAGAGAGAGAGAGAGAGAGAGAGAGAATAGAGAGAGAGAGAGAGAGAGAGAGAGAGAGAGAGAGAGAGAGAGAGAGAGTGAGTGAGAGAGAGAGGGATGGAGCGGGAGAGATAGAGAGGGAGAAAGAGAGATAGAGAGAGAAGAGAGAAATAAAGAGTTTCAGTGAGTTGTGTCTGTGCATTTGTGAGAATGTGTGTTTGTGTGTTTATGTGTGTGTGTTTCCTACAGTACTATATGCATTTCCAACGATGTGCTTCCATTGCTATTGTCCTTTGATATGCACAACATGTTGCCAAAGCACAATTATGACATAAACAGCAAACAACATAACAATATAAGATCAAAGAAATAAAGGAGATGGTGTGGTGAGTAAAACATGGTACATGTATATACAGTATAATATGTGTCCTACTGGTTGTCCCTTTTCTTGTGACATGAATTGACATATTTTGCAGCTAAAACTGCACATTCTTTCTGTTCTCCCAGGAGGAATGGCAATTTCTGCACTTCTGTCATACTTTGGAATTCTGGGGAAATTATTTCAATTTTTGGAAAGAATTCCTCCATAATATTTCTGTAATTTTCACATTGTGTTAGGAAGTGTAGTTCTGTCTCTACGGCTCCCTCATCACAAAGACAGCACAACCTCTCCTCTCTGGGCAGCCTGGTCTGTCTGTGTCTGCCCTTCTCTATCGCCAAAAATGGTACATTGTCAAATTATTTCTTAGATTCTTATCAGTTACTGTGCTGAGGTAGTCTGCCACAGTATACTGTCTGTTTAGGGCCAAATATGTTTCTAATTTGTGTTGTGATTGTGTGAGTTGATTCCAATACGTAATGTATTTATCTTTTTCTTTAGTTATAATTTGGTTAGGTCTAATCTTCTGAGGCTGGCTAGGGTTTGTGATGTCAGAGTGTGAGATGTCAGCAATTTCCATTATGAGTTGACAAAAGGGGCTCCTTTGTAGGTCCAGCTCTTGGCAGGCCAGGGCTTTATGATGATAGCAGGCCGGGTAACTTTTTTAATATGGCTCCAGAACTTAATTGATATTTTTTGCACATTTATGAGTAACGGATATTGTCCTAATTCAGCCCTGGATGCAGAGTTTGGGCTTTTCCTTTGTACCCTGAGAATTGTGTTGCAGAACTCTACATGCAGGATCTCAATTGGATGTTTGTCCCATTTTGCGCAATCCGTTACTAATAAAGGGCCCCATACCTCACTGCCGTACAGTGCAATCGATTCTATAACTGCTTTAAATATTTTGAGCCATGTCCTGATTGGAATTTGGATTTGAACTGAACGCTTGATGGCATAGAAAGCCCTTTTTGCCTTCTCCTTGAGTTCCTTTACAGCTGAACAGACATTTCCAGTGGAGCTGATTTGTAAACCTAGATATGTAGCTATTTGTTTGTTCTATTTGGGTCGCACCTATTTTGAATTCTGGGTAATTTCTCTGTAACTGGGATCTTTTTTGGAAGGTCATAATTTTGGTTTTCTTCATATTCACTGTCAGGGCCCAGGTCTGACAGTACTGATGAAGAATGTCCAAACTTTGCTGAAGACCTTCTCTAGTAGGAGACAGGATGACCAGGTCATCTGCATAAGAGAGACACTTAATTTTTGTGTCTGTGAGAGTGAGACCAGGTGCTGCTGACTGTTCTAATAATAATGCCAGTTCATTTATATAGATATTGAACAGTGTGGCAGTGGCGTCGCGTGGGTAAAATAACAGGGGAAGCCAAAAAAATATTATAAAAAAAAAAAATTATTCAACATTTTTATTAATAATTTTTTTTTTTTTTTTTTTTTTTTTTTTTAAGTCAAGCAGTCACCATGTACACTACAGTATGGCTCGGCGGCCAGTCAAACGTTATTTTTATTTATTTAACAGATTGCAGAATGGGTACAATACAGTACGGCTCAATACACATTTACGATGAATTGAAAATGGGGGACCCTGATGTAAACAAGACGAAAGTCTTTCTCTGGTCTGCATCCCCTTAACAATTGTATGTATTGAGCTGTACTGTACTGTACCCATTCTGCAATCTGTTAATAAAGTTTTCATTCATTCACACACAATTGTATAAGGGGATGCAGACCAGAGAAAGACGTTTGTCTTGTTTACATCAGGGTCATTAATACTGCTGGAGCATTGGTTAATTTTTGGTCCGATTTTTCCTTGCGCGATTTTGCGCGCCGCGTGGGAGCAAATTCGAGACACATATTCGGTTGCAAAAAGGTGTCCCACGGTCTCCTCTATGGCCGTGAATATTTTCACGCGGATCGGAATCACGGCGCGCCCGTGGGACACTTTTCCGTTTCGGCGAGTTTATTCCACGCTTTCTGTTTTCCTTTTCTAAGCATTTTAGGGGCTACATGTGAATCAGTAAAAGTTGCGGGACGCCCAGATGTTTCCACGATAGAAAGCTCGCGTGGATCCCATAATAGGCTCACTTAATACAGCGTTTTTAAAATCACGCAACATTTTCAGGGTCGCGAGCCGACCTTTTCCCCTCGTTTTCGATGATGGAAGTGATTTAGGAAAAGCTTCGGCACGCCGAGAGGTCCCCGTGGATTTAATCTCGCGAGGATCGGGGCAATATTCGGCCCGTGGGAACAGTTACGGGTTAATACAATGTTCAGAGTGCAGAGGGGAAAATATGGCACCTGCCCCGCCTCCAGGTGGAATATTATGCTGAACGTCTTCCTCCCAGCTCCGTTTTAAACTTTTAGGGTGTGGCCAGTGGCAGTCAGCTCGAATCTGATTGGCTAGGATCGGATTTGGAGTTAGTGAGCACAGTCTGACAGTGTGTTAGAGGGAGTGAGAAGGAGAAGAGGGAGACATTAAAAAAATAAAAATAAAAATAACACAGATGCACAGATGAAAATGAATGTAAACTATATTAAAAAAAAATTATATTTTAATTTTCTTTTTTTTTTTCATATTTCATATTTCATAATTTGATATGAAATTTATAGGGAGGCATGGCTTCCGTTGGCTTCCACAAGGATTCGCCACTGCAGTGTGGGGCTGAGGTTGCAGCCTTGCTTCACCCCTCTGCCTTGTGGGAAGAAGTCTGTGTGTTTATCTCCAATTTTGACAGCCAATTTGTTATTTTCATATATGGATTTAATAACATCAAAGGACTTCCCCCCTATACCACTTTCTATTAATTTAAAAAGTAAACCCTCATGCCAGACTGAGTCAAACACTTTCTGGAAATCGACAAAGCATGCATGAATTTTTCCTTTATTTTGATTTACATATTTATCGATTAGTGTGTGTAGGGTCAAAATGTGGTCAGCTGTTCTATAATTTGGGAGGAATCCAATTTGACTTTTGCTTAAGACATTGTGCTCATTGAGGACATTTATAATTCTTGAATTTAGGATGCTGCCAAATAATTTCCCCAGATTACTACTAACACAGATGCCTCTATAATTGTTGGGATCATATTTGTCTCCATTCTTGAAAATGGGTGTGATCAGCCCTTCACTCCAGCTTTCAGGGAAATATCCCACACTTAGTACCAAGTTAAATATTTTTAAGATGGCCAATTTGCATTTTCTGTTTGTATGTTTTAACATCTCATTTAATATGCCATCAGTCCCACATGCTTTTTTGTTCTGCAGAGCTTTTAATTTGTCTTCCAAATCTAATTCACTGATTGGGTAGTCCAGTGGGTTCTGATAATCCTTAATAGCGCTTTCAAGATTTTTGTATTTTTCAGAAATGTATTCTTGGGCTTGATTCTTTGTTGGTTTTCTATAAAGATTTTCAAAGTGGTTTTTCACTGAGGTGAGACATGCCTTCTCAGCGACATCTTTAAGAGACAGGGCCACTCTCTCCTGTTGTTCCCCCAGGTCGTTGGTGCCTGTGTGGATTAGGATATGGCTTGGGGATCCTAGGGAGTCTTAGAGAGAATACCCATGGCTGCCTCTGTGTTTGGACACCAGAGTTTTGTCACCTTGTGCCTTGGGAAAAGCCTTTTCTCGTCGATGACTTTTCCATTTGAGTTGATCAGTAGCACAATATCTGCTTTTGCTGTGGGGCTATCTGGTCTGGTGGGACCACCTGTGTGTGTGTGGCAGCTGGATTCTTCTCTCTCTGCTGTTGGGGGTAGGATATCATCCTGTTGTCTGTTCTGGGTTGGGCTCACTGCTGTGTGTGGGCTGAGGTCAGTTCTTAGTAGCTCAGATTCAGTGAGGGAAGTCATCTGTTGCTTCAAAGTATCCAGTGCTCTGTCTCTCTCCCTGAGTTCCTCTGCGAGAGCAACAAGTTGAGACGTATGGCTCTCTCTCTCCTGCTGTAGTTCTCCATGATCATCTTTTAGAACAGCTATCTCTCTCCTGTGGTTGGCATACTCACAGTTTACCTCTTTCACCTGTTCTGCCAGTGCAACAAGCTCACTCCTCTGGCTCTCTTTCTCTTCTTGTAGCACTCTCACTTGTTCTGTCAGAGTGAACAGGTCTTTATTGTGCTGTTCTCTGTCTTTGGATAATTGTTGTTCACAGGTTGCACGTATGCTTTCTTGCTCTTTTCTGATTTGTTCCATTTCAGCTTTTTGTGAGAGTCCAACTGAGTTTTTGTCAGTATGATTCATGACAATTTCTCTGAGCTGCACCAGTTCTATTTCTAACTTGGTGAAGTGTTCCTTAAGTTCTGTGATGGAGGTCTGATGTGGGGGGGCTCAATGTCTGCTCTATGTCATCATGGTGCTCCTCTTCATGTGTAGAGACAGGTGTGGTGTCTGGGTCCCTACTGGCACCTGGCTGGAGGTCCCTAGGGGGGGTGTCTTCTCTCTAAACCATAGATTTAAGTGGCTGAAAAGTGCTCTGGAAGTACTTGAAGTACCCCTGCACCATGACTTTACCACTTCTATAAACATTGACAGTTGTCATTGTGCTGTCAGGGTCCTCTAGGTCTGAGATCTTTAACTGCCAATATTCTTTGTTGCCCTTTTTTGCCACTGAAGGGTGGAGGTTGGCAATGGCTCTGTGCCAAATTTCAGGTATTTCCGTATAGAAGATAAGATTACTAATTTCTCCATTTAAAAAAAGATCAGCAAAGAGGGTTTCTGGTTGTCCCTTAATTAAGAAGGTCCAGTTTGTAAGTACTCCTCTCTGTGTCATTTTTTATTTATGGTGGGTAGTGTATGTTAATTAGGTCACTCATGTTGCTTTCCAACTGGTACTGCTAGCACCCACTGTTAGCTGTCACTCTTAGCTTAACTCTTTCAGCTGCAACTATTAGCTTCCAAGGTTCACAGTTCACATATATATGATTTCAACTGCTAGTGTTTGTATTCCTGGTTAGCTTCCAATTGTCTCACTTATCTGAATCTGGATCCAAAGCTAGTTGTTATCATCCACTGCTTGCTTCCAAAGCTCCAAACGTTTGCAGTTTGTTGTTAGCATCCACTGTTAGCTTCCAGCTAGTTGTTATCATCACTCACCAGTGCGTACACGGTGGTGCCCCTGCCTATCTCAAGGAACTCCTCACCCCCCAGTCCTCCTCACGTTCCCTCCGCTCCGGCACAGCCTACCTCCTCAAAGCCCCCAGGACTAAGCTGCACACCATGGGCGATCGCGCCTTCTGCTCTGCCGCACCCAGACTTTGGAATGCTCTCCCCATCCACCTGAGAGCACCACAATCAGTTGAGGTTTTTAAAAGGGGCCTAAAAAAAATTTTTAGGCTTTTTGCCTGAATTTTCTTTTACATTTCTTTTAATTCTATTCATTTTACTATTATTTTTATTTTATTTTACTCTTAGGTTCTTCCATTTCACTGGTTGTTAGTCTTTTTAATTGTTTTTATTCATTTTAAATTGTTTTATTCATTTAACTTTTGTCTATATCTCCTGTAGCACTCTGAGATTCTCACGAATGGAGAGCGCGGTACAAATTGAATCCATTTGAATTATTATTATTATTATTATTATTATTATTATTATTATTATTACTTATTATTATTATTATTATTATTATTATTATTATTATTATTATTATTATTATTATTATTATTATTATTATTATTATTATTATTATTATTATTATCATCCACTGCTTGCTTCCAAAGTTCAGTTAGCATCCACTGCTAGCTCCAAAAGTTTGCAGTTTGTTGTTAGCATCCACTGTTAGCTTCCAGCTAGTTGCTATCATCCACGATTAGCTTAGCTGTTTCTGTTTCAATTGCAGCTGCTAGCTTCCACTTCTTTTCTTTTCTTTTCTTTTTTTAACACTGTATAGTTGCTGTTGAGCTTGTCTTTACATTGTTTCTACAAATTACTTCATTCTTTCTCAATCTAAAATGACAAAAAGTACATGCAAATCTAGGAGCTCATGTAACACCTGTTTCTCCTTCACACTCTCTCTCTCTCTTGCTCGCTCTCTTGCACTCTCTCTCTTGCTCTCTCAATCTCTCGCTCTCTATACAGTATCTCGCTCTCTCCTCTCTTGCACACTATATCTCTTGCTCTCTCACTCTCCCTCTTGCACTCTCTCTTTCTCGCTCTGTCTTCTCACACTCTATCCTCCCTCTCTCTTCTCACACTGCCACTCTTCTCTCTCTCTCTCTTATCTCTCTCTCTTTCTCTCTCTCTCTCTCTCTCTCTCTCTCTCTCTCTCTCTCTCTCTCTCTCTCTCTCTCTATCTCTCTCTATCTCTCTCTCTATCTCTCTCTTTTTTTTTCACTTCTCTTTCTCTTCTCACACTGCCTATCTCCTATCTGTTCTATTCTCTCTCTTCTCTCTCTTCTCTTTCTCTTGTTTCTGTCTCGCACGTAATCCTTTCTTCTATATCTCAATTAAATGAAATTTTCAATTCAAAGGGGCTTTATTGACATACATTGGGAAAACATACATTTACATTGCCAACCCAGTGTTAAAACAAACAAAACAAAGCAAAACTCTCTCTCACTCTCTCTCTCTTCTCACTCTCTTGTCTATCTCTCTCTGTCCTCACTCTCTCTCTTCTCACTCTCTCTCCTCTCACACTGTCTCTCTCCACGTCTTCTCTGCCCTCTCCTCTCCCTGTATATCGCTCTCTTTCGCTCTACATCTATCTCTCTCGTCCTCTGTCACATTAGTGTCTTTTCTAACTGCCTCTCTTTGTCACAGAGCTGTTTGTTTTGCCTGAGTCGCTCCAAAATGGAGGCTGCGGAGGGAAGAAGCCATTTGTTTGTCGTTTTGATTATGAACGAGCTATTTCCCCCCGGGACGCATCGTGAGCTCCCCTGTGCTGCAGCAGGTGTGTGTGTGTGTGTTGTGTGTGTGTGTGTGTGTGTGTGTGTGTGTGTGTGTGTGTGTGTGTGTGTGTGTGTGTGTGTGTGTGTGTGTGTGTGTGTGTGTGTGTGTGTGTGTGTGTGTGTGTGTGTGTGTGTGTGTGTGTTGTAAACGTACACACTCATTGAGAGGCTGCAATAAGGAGCCATTAGTTAAAACAGGACGCCAGAGTAAAGCTGTGTGTGTGTATCTGTCTCTGTGTGTGTATATGTATGTGTGTGTGCACGTGTGTGCATGTGCGTGTATCTGTGTGTGTGTATCTATGTGTGTGGATCTATATGTGTGTGTGTGTGTGTGCATGCATCTGTGTGTGTGTGTATCTGTGTGTGTGTGTGTGTGTATCGGTCTGTGTGTGCGCATGTATATGTGTGTGTGCAAGTATCTGTGTGTGTGCGTGTATCTGTGTGTGCATGTGTGTGTGTGTATCTGTCTGTCTGTGTGTGTGTGTGTGTGTGAACGTGTGAACGTTGTATCTGTCAGTGAGTGTGTGTGTGTGTGTGCGTGTATCTGTCTGTGTGTGTGTGTGTGTGTGTGTGTGTGAACGCGTGTATCTGTCAGTGAGTGTCTGTGTGTGTGTGCGCCCGTGTATCTGTCAGTGAGTGTGTGTGTGTGTGTGTGTGCGCGCGTCTATCTGTCTGTGTGTGCGCGTGTATCTGTCTGTGTGCTCGTGTGTGTGTGTGTGTGTGTGTGTGTGTGTGTGTGTGTGTGTGTGTGTGTGTGTGTGTGTGTGTGTGTGTGTGTGTGTGTGTGTGTGTGTGTGTGTGTGTGTGTGTGTGTGTGTGTGTGTGTGTGTGTGCCATCCTGTGAGTTTACACCTTGTGATGGTGTTGTTGCCGCTAGCTGTTTTTTTGTGGAATCTGCTGAAACAAAAGGCCTCAGGCCTCGATCAGGCATGAAATACATTCTGTCAACTGGCTAAACGTAAACGTGGACGACTCCCGACTACACATGAGTTTTGCAACATTTCCGGGCAAGACTGGAGAGTGTGATTAATTTATTTATGGTAATTATGTCAAATACTTGAAACTTTTTATTACATTCATTAGTGTTTCTAGTGTATTTGAGCTGTATAGTGGTTGTAGTAGGGAATCAAAATGCAAAGACGATTCATTCATAAATTAAGTTTAACCCTGTGCGGCCCCCAGTTGTAAAATTACAACACCACCGTTAGATATCCTAAAATAAATCTGTAAATGTTTTAAAAATAAACATTGGATAGTAAAATGTACTGTACGACCAATGTGAGGGTTGATAAGCTGTAGCCCTATTTTCAGAAATTTTGCCTAAAGGTACATGCCCAAGTAAATAGAAGATTGCTCCAATTCTACAAGGCCAATTTGCATGTACTTGGTATCTAGGAACATCTAGGGACCTGGCAGTATGTATTCCCAGTGTCAGAAATATTGTGTCTGTTACTAGGCTTGAGGAAATTGTGATGAAACAAAGGAGAATATAAATTATGACTTTTTTTGCATTTTTCCCGGTGAATAACACCATGTTACAATTGTGTAACCACACTCACTGAGCTCATTCGCCACCTTCTTGAGATCAAGTGTACAAAAGATCTAAGCAAATTAATAAAGGGAAGATGATTAAACAGAAGGATTTGTAGATACAGTAATAAATTATAATCCATTTGAATTATACATAAAAAATGTACCTTGACCTTGACCTTCACCTTATTATGGCCAAATCATACATCTATGGATAGGGGAAAAGCTCCTCTTTCCAATGGCTGTGTTACATCTGGATTTAGTCATTTCCTACCAGTTTTACGATAAAAGAGAGATAGAATTAGCATTTTTTCGATAAATTCTTATTTATTTGTATTTGTTCGGTACACAGCCGCACTGAACCTAAAGTCCAGTACTGAAACGGTTCGGTACGGATATGTGTACCTTTACACCCCTCTTCTGTTGTATTGTGACATCTGACACAGAGGAAGAGAGGACCTTCATCAGCAACGCATTCACACTGACTCCCAGGTGCATCTCTCCCTCTGTTCTCTCTTTCTCTGTTCTCTCTTTCTCTGCTCTCTCTCCCCCTCTCCTCTCTCCCTCTGCTATCTCTCTAAATGTTTAGCTAACAAACCTATGTTTAAGAGCCACACTGCTAACACTAATGTCGAGGGACCTGAGTTGCAATTCTAAGCTAGTTTTGGCTAGCAATTGTGTTTTAATTTTTTTCAACACAGCTTTGAAATTCTAAATCCCCTGTCTTATGAAAGAGATAAATCGATATTAGAAGACGTCACTCAAGGCCAAGAGGATGTGTTGAACCACAGATGAAAGTAGGTGTGATCTTTTAATAACTTTTCATTCCTCCAGCGCCGCGGGAGTCTATGGGGAGACAGGAAGAGCCAGAATTACGGCACATATGAGAAGTCTATAGATAGAGCTTCCCTGGGTACCGTGGTCGCAGTTGCAAATACTGTATTGGAACCTTTTGGAACGCTGCCATGAGGTGCAATGCATGTCATGTGATGTGATGAGAGATCAGAACCTTCCGCCTGGAGTTAGTTGATCACAAGAGCTTATAACTGAGCTAATGTAACTCTAACTCATAAATGATACCCTTATGTTCATCCAATGGTATAATAATGTGTTTTTTCTTTCTCTTTCTTTCTTTTGTTCGTTACATCACTCTATCTGAATTACACCGTGGGGAAATCATTTTCAAAACAGGTAGGCTCAGCCAGCCTGCAGCTTCCAGTTGTGAAAGTTGTGTGTTGCTGTGTGCTAACGATCCACTGTAACCCCATCACATTCGGCGTTAGCGTTTTCAGTTTGCACTTTAATCGAGAGTTAGAATACCGCAATTGTCGGGGGAAGGAAGTGACCAAGACACTCGCATCGCTGCCCTCTTTTACACACGGACTCCGCCCCAGTAACACAGTAACATTTTGGGGAATTCGCTTACCGTCTTCTCCAGAGTCAGACAAGAAGATGGATAAAAATGTCATCTCTGTGCGCTTAGTAGAAAGCTATCCGACAAAAAACCTTTGGCCAACAGCTAGGCTAGCCGGTCTGTATCCACTTCCATTCACTTGTGCTAAGCTAGGTTAGCTTGCAGCCAGATAACACTTGGCCTTGGTATTCCACTTTGGGACAGACCTTTAACCTCGATTTAGCATAAAATGCCTGTTGATTGCATACCCAAAGTAATTTGAAAGATATTCTTGAACCATTTATAGCACATACATGAGTCTGGCCTCTTTTGAAAGTAAACATTCAGAATTTTCCTCCACAATAGGAACAATCACTCTTTTACTTACGTCTGAATTATTTTGCAAACAGATGCCTGCAAACGAGATCCAGATAGAGTGTCATTCAAACGGCGGCCATTTTAGCTTTCAACCGATGTGTTGGTTGATAGACAAGAACACAGCGTGACGGCGATGAGGACAAATGTGCTGCGACATGCAGGCGTGCCGTTGGAACGTTAAGAGGTTAATTCCTCTCTTAAATTAATTCAACTCTGAACAAAATTGGAAATACTATCAAATAATTTATTTAAACCAGTATGAATTAGATTAGATTAGATTCAAAAATAAAAAGATAGAGAGATAGAGGGAGAGATAGAAAGAGACAGAGGGAGAGACACAGAGAGAGAGAGAAACAGAGAGAGACACAGAGATAGAGAGACAGATATAGAGACAGAGCAAGAGACACAGAGAGAGATAGAGGGAGATAGATAGAGAGAGAGACACAGAGGGAGAGAGATAGAGAGAGAGAAACAGAGAAACAGATGAAGTAATTAACACTTAGTCTTGGTATTCCACTTGTGAAAATTCCACAGAGAGCGAATCAATGAGGTATGTGAGAGAGGTACAGTAAGCTAATTAAATCTGAATATAAAAATATAGTAGCATGTTGTGATCGTTGGTATTGGTGTGTCTATTGTACAGTATGTAATAGAAATACACTAATGGCATATTGCTTCAGTAAAAGCAGAACTTCTGCATTCAAAGCGCAACGCAGTATCTAAATGGATGGAAAATAGACTTTACAAAGTGCTTTACAACGTATGCCTCACATTCACCCATTCAACCATGCAAGGTGCCGACTTGCTCACCGGGAGCAGTTAGTGAGATAAGTGTTGCACGCGACACTTCGACATGCTGCCAGGGTTTGAACCTGGGGACCATCAGATTACCAGACGACCGCGCTACCTCCTGAGCACCTAGTAATTGCAGGTGTCACATACCAGGTGAAGTAATACTGCACACTGCACGGCTCCATTAGCCGCAAACCTCTAATGCAACAGTGATGTTTTGACAAAGAGCAGAACTGTGTTGGAAACGTCTCTCTGGTGTATTAAAGATTATTGATGATGAAGCCGCGCAGCGCCGTTTGTTTGTTTATTCGTTGATGACTGCAGAAGTAACCGCGGCGTGCACACTGCAGGGAGTGGTATTTGTTGAACTTAGTGAAGCGCCATGATACATTTCAAGAAAAAAAGAGTGCAGTCAAAGTCGTGTGTAAATGTAATTTATTGATGGGAATAAAATGTAATTTCTCGGCACACAGCATGCCATTATTAGTAAACTTTAAATTAGTTGCAACAATAACGTAATTTCACGGCACACAGCGTGCAATTAACATTAAACTCTACTACGTGCAAAGACACTCTGCCAAGTATCTTTTTTTAAGAGCCAGCCCTATTCCAAATATTCTAAACATTTTCATATAAATTTTTCCCCATGCCGGCAAGAAGCGTCACATATCGGTCAAATTCATCAAATCTGCACTGATCATTGTCCTGATTTACGACTTCCAGAAATCTGTCATCCGCATTGTGCCGTCTTCTCCTTTTCTCTCTTCTCTGAGCTTCAGAGATTGCTGTGCTGCACCCGGGGTCCATCGTGACCATCGAGGTGGACTAGTCGGGGGAGGTGTAGCTCAGGGAGGTGTGCTTGGACTTTGTGAAGTCATGCGTGGCTCAGGAGGTAGAGCAGTCGTCTGGTAACCGGAAGGTTCACGGTAGAGTGTCGATGTGTAGAGCAAGACACTTAACCCCCAACTGCTCCCGATGAGCAGGTTGGCACCTTGCATGGTTGCCTCCGCCGTGAATGGGTGAATGTGAGGCATAAATTGTTAAGGGCTTTGGATAAAAAGCGCTATATATAAATACAGTCCATTCAGTGCTCGTCAGCAACATTTGACTCTGCCTCCGAGGGCTCTGATCCAATGCCATACACTTTGGTCTCTTGGGAAGAGCCAGCAGTTACGGCTTACAGAAAGGGAAGGCATTGTTTTTAATTACTTTTTATGGTACAAAGAAGAAAACAATAGTAGGCAATGAATACTTACAATAATGGCTGCCTGTAACATAGCAACCATTGTTTTGTACATGGCAATTGAAGAGACAATAGTTGCTATAATTATGCAAAACAATCGTTCTGTTATTATGAGCAATCATTTGGTGTCTCATTACATTGATTTATGGTATGTAACACTGCTTCTGTTTTGCAAGATATACTGATTAGTGCCAAGTTGATACTAGATACTGAAAGTGCTTGAATACTATCACGCACCTAATCAATGCACCTGTGTCGTACAGATTTTCAAGAATCTATCACTTCAAAATGATCAATTCATTACCTCACACTCCCGGAGACCTAAACAGATCACATCTATGTCGCAAGGCGGCTTCCATCTATGGACCGAAACATTTCCCTATGTATTTATTCCTGACTTTATATGGCCAGGGACTGGCCACATACAGGAGGGTCCAACGGCTACAGTAGGTGTAAACAATAGAGCCTATTGTGCAAGCGCTGTTTTTTTTTTTGTCCGATCGCAAGGGAAAAAACACATATCCTCTGTCTACACTACAAAAAAAACTACGTATCCCAGAAGCCACAAAACATTTTAGCCAAGCCAATTAGCTTGTTAGTGGTAGCAATGTAGCTAACGTTACTCACAGTGTACCATAGTTCCTCCTAAAGGGGTGTGTTTGTCGTTGTACATGTGGACACAGCCAGGACAGCTCACAGTGTGTCGTACTCCTTCTGAAAGAGGTGCGTTTGTCATTATACATGTGGACACAGACAGGACAGCTCACAGTGCAGCTGTGAGGCCTATCTAGCACCAGCTCCGTACCCACTCTTGCCCTTCATCCTTTTCTTCGCCTTCCCAAACTCGTCTCTCATATTCTTCCATGTTGCTTTTTGTTACTGTACTTGTGTTGTTGTATAATGACAATACATCTGAATATAATATAATATAATTAAATATTTGCACAGCTCAGGATATCTGCAACCCTAACCTCTGAGAAATCTCAAACCAGGAATTTGAGGCCATTTCGGTGTCTTTCGGTGGGGGACCCTGATGTAAACAAGACGAAAGTCTTTCTCTGGTCTGAATCCCCTTAACAATTGTGTGTATTGAGCTGTACTGTATTGTACCCATTCTGCAATCTGTTAATAAAATGTTCAATCAATCAATCAATCAATTAATCAATCAGTCTTTTTATTATTATTTTTTGTCCACTTTTTCTCCTCTGGCCGGTTGTAGGGAGGATAGAAGCCCATCGCATGTCCCCTCCGATACATGTGTAGGCAGCCAGTCGCATCTTTTCACCTGCCAGCGTGGACTCTCATTTGGCGAGGAGTAACGTGTAGGAGGCTCACACTGCCCCCGCCATTCTCCTGTCTCTGCTGT
>NC_140173.1:24150760-24172173 GCF_963971535.1 Notolepis coatsorum | reverse complement strand
GGTTAATATTGTGATATTATTCAGGGTACTCCAGTATTCTGTCTTTAATATTGTGATAGTATTCAGGGTACTCCAGTATTCTGTATTTTAATATTGTGATATTATTCAGGGTACTCCAGTATTCTGCCTTTAATATTGTGATATTATTCAGGATACACCATTCTGTTTTTAATATTGTGATATTATTCATGCTGTGATGTGAATGCCATCCATGTTAGTTTACCTTCAATGGAGAAGTGCAAAAAAAAGTGTCCTCTGTTCTTTCATTTCAGCATTGTCTATCGCAGAACACATTCCATTGTGGGCAGAGTGTATGCTTGGTTTCATTCCAGCCTTGCCTAAACACCAGCTGATGATTTCACTAATTGGCTCACCTCTTCAACTAACTCACCTGGTGCAATGTATAGTTAAAATGAAAACTTGGCCCACGATGGAATGAGTTTGAGATCCCTGGTCTATCCCTTTCAAAAAAAATTTACTTTGACTTTTTAGTACTTAAGTACATTTAAAAGTAGGACTTTTTGACTTTTACTCAAGTGTGTTTTTAGCCAGATACTTTGACTTTTACTTGAGTCAGATTTTGAGACGGTATATATACGATATAAACGATATAAACTCATGTAGATTAATAATACAAGCTCCAAGAGCTTTCAAACTTGACATGCTAGCAGTCAGACAGTTGCTTAACCTAATAGAATAGATAGATGTGAATATATTTATGCATGTAGGAAATATATACCTATGTACACATACTTAAAATAAGCAGAAATGTAAAAAATTAATATCTATGCAGAATGTTCTCATTTAGTTTGTAGTAGCTCTGCCATGGATTGTCATAGAAACAGCAATACTACGTGTGTAAATATAGCATGCATGGTCAGGGAGTTACATCAGTATATGTATGAGGTGTCCTAAATGAAAGAAAATGAAACATTGACATAATGAAGTCTTCAGTCCAAAGCCCATTATCAGTAGTGAGAAGCATGTTGACAAATTCAATGTTACTGCAAAGTAAAGTCACTTGAGGTAATGTTCTGGTCTGTAGAACATGACATATTATTGACATCTCGTTCAGTAATGTCAATACTGAATACGCGATTGTCTCTTGACAAGCAACTTACGACTTACGACTGCCTTTTCGAGTTCATAAATCCTACATAAATCCTACAAAGAATGTACAATATGAAGCCGTTCGAGAATGCCGAATAAGTACGTAAATCGAGTTACGAAGGAATTCCTTGACAGTGGTTCTCAAACTACGGGTCGCGACCCAAATTGGGGTCACGGGTAGGCAAGTAGAACAAATAAAGAATATTATGTTTTGGCAACATATTCTAGCTAAATATGCCTGGTTTTATAAATGTGTATTGATAACATAGTGCTGTACATTTTCCTAATAAATATGCATGAACCAAGTTCAACAACGTGTGCTTTTATTTTGATATTCCTTAATTCCACCTTGAAATTACACCATACAATAAGTGTGGGGTCCCCAATTTTTTTTTCATAAATAAAATGGGGTCGCGGTATAAAAAAGTTTGAGAACCCCTGGTCTATGATATCATTGATAAATAAGTCAGCAGGCACAACCTCAATCACGACGTACGTCTCACAGCATGTCGTCCAGCTGTCTTTTTGATGAGATTTAATTTCAAAGTACTTTCACAGCTAACTCACATTCGTGAGCGTGAGTGTCAGACACATCAGATCCTTCCTTGTTTCCATGTATACCCTCACACCTCCGTGAAGACACAATGGCTACAGACAGAAGATCAGCAGATCTCATAGCTAGAAACAGTGTGCCAAATGTGGACGGTAATTTAGACCACAGGCACGTGATAACGCCAGGGCATGCTAATCAGTGCGTGACGCATGAATTAACCTTTCATTTGCTTTAATTATTTGAAGCAGATACGGACCGGTAGCATAGCTTAAAACTCTGGGAGGGGTGTTGTTGGCCAACGGCTAGGCTAATTGTCCATTAATTTGTGATAAGCTAGGCACATAAATAAACAAGTATAGAAACATGTTAGAAACTTCAACATTTTTGTCCAGACTTGGTATTGGCAGGTGTCCGACCAGCCCTTCTACACAGACATACAACAACATATATGAACAAGACATGTTCAACGTATACACAATATGAACAAGACACGTTCAATGTATACACAATATGAACAAGACACGTTCAACGTATACATAATATGAACAAGACACGTTCAACGTATACATAATATGAACAAGACACGTTCAACGTATACATAATATGTACAAGACACGTTCAACGTATACATAATATGTACAAGACACGTTCAACGTATACATAATATGTACAAGACACGTTCAACGTATACATAATATGTACAAGACATGTTCAACGTATACACAATATGAACAAGACACGTTCAACGTATACATAATATGTACAAGACACGTTCAACGTATACATAATATGTACAAGACACGTTCAACGTATACATAATATGAACAAGATACGTTCAACATATACATAATATGAACAAGACATGTTCAACGTATACACAATATGAACAAGACATGTTCAACGTATACATAATATGAACAAGACACGTTCAACGTATACATAATATGAACAAGACACGTTCAACATATACATAATATGAACAAGACACGTTCCATCATTCCACATTTTTCAAACGTTCCAAACGTTCTTACTAGGTGCAGGGAAAGTTGCCTGGCTCCTTACTTCTTGTTTTTGTGTTGTTACAACCCCCCCTCCCCCGACAGCAGCGTGTGTGAGGCGGTAAGCTCGTCCTTGGGTGGGGGGTTTATAGGGTCGGGGGTTTATAGCGGAATGAAATATTCAGTGGGTGAGTGCTGCTGCATGACCCACCAGCATAGCAACAGAATGGAATTCACAAACACTTCATCAACACTGGGAGAAGAAGACATCGCTGCTCCTCTCTCTCTCTCCCACCCCCTCTCTCTCTCCTCTCTCTCTCTCTCTCTCTCTCTCCCACCCTCTCTCTCTCCTTCTCTCTCTCCCACCCACCTCTCTCTCTCTCCTTCTCTCTCTCCCACCCACCCCCTCTCTCTCCTTCTCTCTCTCTCCCAGCCCCTCTCTCTCTCTCCCACCCTCCCTTTATCTATATCTCATCCACTCTATCTATCTCGCTCCCACTGCCCCTCTTTCTCTTTGGCTCTCTCTCTCATGCACCCTCTCTCTCTTTCTCTCTATCTCCCACCATCTCTCTCTCTTTTTCTCCCTCTCTCTTGTTCTCTCTCTCTCCCAACCCCACCTCTCTATCTCCCTCCCAACCCGCTCTCTCCCTCTCATCCCTCCCTCTCTCTCTCTCTCTCTCTCTCTCTCTCTCTCTCTCTCTCTCTCTCTCTCTCTCTCTCTCTCTCTCTCTCTCTCTCTCTCTCTCTCTCTCTCCCTCTCTCTCTCTCTCTCTCTCTCTCTATCTATCTCTCTCTCTCTCTCCCACCCCCTCTTTCTATGTTGACTTTGGGGCAACTGGATGCAAATGTACTAATTTTAAACCCTACTGGTTATCAAATACATGAACAGTTTGTTAACAATCGCTGTATTTAACAGTTCACACACACACACACGCACGCACACACACACACACACATACTGTCCAGGCTATAATGGAACGTCAAGTTGAGCGCCTGCTGCATTCAGAGTCACATTTGCCCACAGGCAGTTTAGTACTTTGTTCTTTCATTCACGAGGAAAACACCAAACCGGACAGGTTTGCTACAACTCAACTCGCCTGTAGAAAATAACACGTGAAGTCATTCTCCACGATGATCCTGATGCTGAAGACCTGATTATTATTATGACCACAGGTTTAGTCTTTAGTCAAAATCTATTTATTTTCCCCCCTCCTCTTTTATAGCAATTATAATTCTGATTCTGATTTTAAATATTTCCTCTACTTTAGTTGTGCTTTCACTGCCACACTACAGAAGGTTAACCCTTTCGGTGTGTTGTCGCAGTGAAAGGGTTAACCGTTTGGTAGTGTGGCAGTGAACGGGTTAAAGTGGACCTCTTGTTTACAAGATACATGGTCTTCCCCTCATGTTGGCTCAAAGCATTAGGGTGGTGAGACACCAGCTGGGGCAACCGGCGGGCAGCTATCACGTCTCCGGTTAGGACCAGGGTCTCGGTTAGGGCGGCTGAATGACGTGAAATCACCCAGGATTAGGGATGTCCGATATTATCGGCCTACCAATATCATCTGCCGATATTGGCATTAAAATGTAATATTGGAAAATATCGGTATCGGTTTTCAAAAAATATATTTAATTATTTATAATTTTTATAAATTGTTTACATTTATGTAACCTTTTTTTACCCAGGCAAGCAAGTAAGAACAAATTCTTATTTTATTTATTGTCAAAAGTATGCATAATGTTGTGTTAATTCCACAACAAGAGATATGTAATGTTAATTACCTGAAATTATTCAGTTTTTGGGGGGGGGGGGGGGGGGGGGGGAAACCCTGCATATATCGGTATCGGTTGATATCAGTATCGGAAATTAAGAGTTGGACAATATCGGTATATGGGATATCGGTAAAAAAGCCAATATTGAACATCCCTACCCAGGATTAATAAACTCGTGACAATGCCAGTATTACCTGCATTTTACAAAATGATGCTCAATGTCTGTAGAGCGATTACTTTCATCTTCAGTGTTATGCGGCTATATTGATCCATCGCGTCGGTCCGTCTACATCTGTTTTTAAATCATTTTCAATGATGAGTATCCATTTGCTGGACAGACAGAGTTGCCGTTTAAAAACCAACGGACAATAATGAATTCTGTCAGTTTTCTATCTGTACCATATGTGACAGATAGCTGCAACCGTATTTAGTGCATTGCGCAAACATACCTTGGTTGGACTGGTCCTCTGAGCTCCTCTCCACTTGGGCTGCTGTGGGGTTAAATCAGAAAGATTGCCAAATCGTCCGCCATCGTTGTGTAACCTATTGTGTTGTCTCTAGAGCCTTCTTTCTTTCCTTCTTTCCTTCACGTGAAGTTAAATCTACACTAAACGTGAAAGTGAAACTTAAGCTACTCTATACTGCGACTCTGCTATAGAGACCTATAAAATAGGTCTTTCAGTTTATAATGTTGTTTGACTAAGTATTGATACTGCGCTTAGTAGTTTAACAAAAAAATTATTTGATGAATGTGGCCACTGATATGCGAAAATAAACTAAATGGGTTTTATTTCTATAAAACTAAAAACTAAAACAAAGCATACAGCGGTGGGGTGGTGGGCAGGTAATGTCCTCAGTAACACGGTAACACCGGTAACACGACTACCACGGCAAGCCTAGTCTCGGTATCCATGCTTTTAAAGAGGGCGGAGACACATCTCCTGCGTTCCTTCAGAGAGTAGTTTGTGCACGTCCTCAAAGATGTGGCAGTGTGATGTGACCTAAACAATGTTAATTATGTTTGGGGCAAGAAATAATACACTGCCAGAAAAACTACAAAATCTTTTTCATTTAGAAAGTGAGTTTAGTAGGAGAAAATACAATTTTAAACATCAGTTTGCACGTACCACACTTAAACTGATGTGTCCTTCAGTTATTGGTGTAAAGTTGTGGAATTCTCTCCATAGCGAGCTTAAGGGATGTAATAGTGTTTATAAATTCAAAAAAAATTATAAAAAGAAAATATTTAGTCAGTATGAAAATCAAATGTGATCTGAATAGTGGGATATTTTCTTTTTTTTCTGTTTCTTTTATTCTTTATTATTATTATTAAATTTTTTCTTGTTTAACTGTGGATTGTGTGTTTCTTGTATAATGGTATAAATTATTATTTGTGTAAATTAGGTTGTATGCCGACCATTAAGTAAATACTTGTTTAGTTTAGGAATAAGCAGTGGCGTCGCGTGGGTAAAATAACAGGGGAAGCCAAAAAAAATTATTAAAAAAAATTTATTAAATATTTTTATTAATTTTTTTTTAAGTCAAGTAGTCACCATGTACACTACAGTATGGCTCGGCGGCCAGTCAAACTTTCTTAACAGATTGCAGAATGGGTACAATACAGTACGGCTCAATACACACAATTGTATAAGGGGATGCAGACCAGAGAAAGACGTTTGTCTTGTTTACATCAGGGTCCCCCATTTTCAATTCATACTAGTGACATTTATGACATACAAGACATCATGACATCAAATATACAGTACTGTTACCCCTAGATCCTGACAGAGTATATACATATGATGGGGAGGGGACTGTACATTAGGAGGGGGTGGGTGGGTGGGAGAGAAATATACATACGGCCGGTGTTGTTTTCGAGGAGGGACTCGGGAGTAGGATTCCGCAGAACACCGGGAGAGAATATGACTGTCTATTAGACAAACGTGACAAGACAAACGTATTTCTCTGGTCTGCATCCCCTTAACAATTGTGTGTATTGAGCCGTACTGTATTGTACCCATTCTGCAATCTGTTAAATAAAGTTCTCATTCATTCATTCATTCATTCATTCACGTGTCTGTTGCGCCGCGCGCCCAGCCATCAGAGCGCTCCTACTGTAAAATGCGGAAGCAGTCATTTCAGCCTCAGTTTTACTCGTTTATAAAAATGATTTAAAATGTTTATTAGCAACGCCGAGCTTTCAAACCCCGCCGCATCTGTGTGTGAAACCCTAATGGAACGCTGGGTACCTTTGACATTTATATCCGATATATTTTGGACCCACCGCTAGCTTTTAAGCAGTGCTTGATGGTGCACATTAACCTGGCTACTACGGAGGAATAAATTACTGCGTATTCCAGCCCCTGGCTTGCATTGCAGTCATGAAAGGGTATACAAGCTTGCCTGATAACGTTAGTTAGTCCTTAGTCAGGCTGCTCAGTTCTTACCTGGTCAATAATGTGGTCCTCCTCTTGCCAGAGATAGATTTGTTAAATCATAATATCCACAGTGGTGTGCTCTGCGCTGGTCCTCAGTACTAATGGGATGTCACGTTAGGTAGTCAGGTGGAAACGTGAACTTCTGACCTGCCCCGCTCCAGGTGGAACATTATGCTGAACGTCTTCCTCCCAGCTCCGTTTTAAACTTTTAGGGTGTGGCACAGTGCAGTCAGCTCGAATCTGATTGGCTAGGATCGGATTTGGAGTTTGGACTCACTCTATAATGCTGGAAGCCTGGAGAAAGAGACCTACCCACTGCTTCTCTCCTATACTAGCTGCAGTAGTGAGCACAGTCTGACAGTGTGTTAGAGGAGTGAGAAGGAGAATAGGGAGACATTAAAAAAAAAAAAAAAAAAAACAGATGCACAGATGAAAAAGAATGTAAACTATATTAAAAAAAATTATATTTTAATTTTTTTTTTTTTTTTTCATATTTCATAATTTGATATGAATTGATATGAATATAGGGAGGCATGGCTTCCGTTGGCTTCCACAAGGATTCGCCACTGGGAATAAGGGGCAGGTAACTATAATATTTATTCTTCTTCCTGCTCCTTTTGTCCATGGAATGTTATTTATGATTGTGTAATGAAGAAACTCTGATTGTATCATTACATGTGGCAAATAAATACTCTGAACTGAACTGAACTGAACAGTGTGATGTGACAGTGTGATGTGACAGTGTGATGTGACAGTGTGATGTGACAGTGTGATGTGACAGTGTGATGTGACAGTGTGGTGTGACAGTGTGATGTGACAGTGTGATGTGACAGTGTGATGTGACAGCGTGATGTGACAGTGTGATGTGACAGTATGATGTGACAGTGTGATGTGACAGTGTGATGTGACAGTGTGACAGCGTGATGTGACAGTGTGATGTGACAGTGTGACAGTGTGATGTGACAGTGTGATGTGACAGTGTGACAGCGTGATGTGACAGTGTGATGTGACAGTGTGATGTGACAGTGTGATGTGACAGTGTGATGTGACAGTGTGATGTGACAGTGTGATGTGACAGTGTGACAGTGTGATGTGACAGTGTGATGTGACAGTGTGATGTGACAGTGTGATGTGACAGTGTGATGTGACAGTGTGATGTGACAGTGTGATGTGACAGTGTGATGTGACAGTGTGATGTGACAGTGTGATGTGACAGTGTGATGTGACAGTGTGATGTGACAGTGTGATGTGACAGTGTGATGTGACAGTGTGATGTGACAGTGTGATGTGACAGCGTGATGTGACAGTGTGATGTGACAGTGTGATGTGACCGACTAAACGCTAAAATGGAAAGCAAAGTGGAAACAGGTCAGAGGCCTTCTCAACATAAGCTGCTCGAGTGTCGCCGTGTTCTCGGTGTACGTTGCCTGTTAGTGTTATAGTGTTATAGTTATTAATGGGTAGTTCACAAGCAGCACATTCTTCCTCTCTATGATTCGACGTGTCGGCAGGGATGATTCAGCCCTGATCCGCCCCCCCCCCCCCCCCCCCCACTGGTGGATATACTTTTCAAACCTCCAGGTACACGCAAAATAAGATAAGATAAGATCGTTATTTATTGTCTGTTTATACAATACTGTGTTACAAAAAAGAAGAACATAGGACAACCATGTTACAGCAGAGACAGACAAGACATCAGAGAGACAACCATGTTACTGCAGAGACAGACAAGACATCAGAGAGACAACCATGTTACAGCAGAGACAGACAAGACATCAGAGAGACAACCATGTTACAGCAGAGACAGACAAGACATCAGAGAGACAACCATGTTACTGCAGAGACAGACAAGACATCAGAGAGACAATCATGTTACTGCAGAGACAGACAAGACATCAGAGAGACAACCATGTTACTGCAGAGACAGACAAGACATCAGAGAGACAACCATGTTACAGCAGAGACAGACAAGACATCAGAGAGACAACCATGTTACTGCAGAGACAGACAAGACATCAGAGAGACAATCATGTTACTGCAGAGACAGACAAGACATCAGAGAGACAATCATGTTACAGCAGAGACAGACATAATAATAATAATAATAATAATAATAATAATAATAATAATAATAATAATAATAATAATAATAATAATAATAATAATAATAATAATAATAATAATAATAATAATAATAATAATAATAATAATAATAATAATAATAATAATAATAATAATAATAATAATAATGCAGGACCTGCTCAGAGGTCTTTAATTGGCATTGGCTATTATCCACAACACACACACACACACCGGAACACACACGCATGCATTGTCTGTAGGATCGCTGATGCGATTCGTCTCTGCGATTAACCCATCCCGTCGTCCTTCCCCCCAAGGGCAGCCGGATTTTTTTGGAATATAATATTAATGATTATACGCAAAAGTAGCCTAGTTTTAAGTTAAAATATTATAAATCTACATGCATTGAGGATGTCATTCTTTATATAGCTCTCAACGTGCACCAAATTGAAGTATTTACATTTCAAAAAGAAAACTAGAAGAAGTGGGATTCGAACGCGGGTCGTCCGTGTGAAAGACAAAATGTTCGACCATCAGACCACGGTGGCAGACAAATGAAACATCAACCATACATCCATCAATGGATAAGAGAGCCGTATCCTTATTCTGAAACTGTTGAACTAATTACTTTCGCTAGCAAGATCTCATTTGATTATCCATTCCATGAACCTACTGCCAGCAGGGCACGTTTAAAGAAATATAATCTGATTGATTGATTGGGGTAATGAGGGACTTAAAATTTGCCTATAGATTATGCATTTAACTTGTCGGCGAGGCTATTGAGCCGTACTGCAATCTGTTAATAAAGTTTTAAATCAATCAATCAATCAATGCCGTTAGAAGATCAGGATCTCTGCTCTCGACACTTGCTGTCTTCTCAGCTGAGGCGGGCGCGCGCACTGATCCTGAGTATCAAGTCTGGTTCGAGTTAACGAGACTGAATCCACCTTCGAGGAACAGGAAAATCCCGGCTTCAACATCGGGTTAATTGAATCTGGATAATGGGACTCTTGATCGACTTAGTTGAACCAGGTACGGGGAATAGGGCCCTGTGGTCTAGTTGTTTTTGTGCTCTCACTCCCTCTTTAGGTATTCCCCATTGGACACAGTAAGGGACATTCCACCACGGGCGTTCATACAAATTCGACAGATAGAGGGCAACCTACAATGACGAATGTAAAATGGACGGATGGTGCATTGGAAGGGAAGACGTTCACGGAATGAAAGATGTGTGTTCATGGCAGAGACAACGGACGCAGTGTGCCTTCACTTTCTCAAACAACTCCAGTGTGCCCCTCTGAGGCACCACCTGAGTTGTAGGCGGAAGAGGCTGACACGATTGATTGATTGATTGAATTGATTGACATGTTGACTCTTTGAGGGGTGAACACAGCTCTGACTAATAACCTTGATACTGGGTCTGCTCCAGTGCTTAGTGTCCTGGTCTTGACCCCGTATCACTGTGTGCACGGGTCATTGTAGGGTGAACACAGGTGTAACTAATGCAATTTATTAGGGTTGTATTGTAAGGTGCTCCGGAGCTGTTCTCGTGAGGCGCCTGCACCACCTAAATGGAATGGAAGCATATTTAATGTGATTTGTTATGCCTGTGTTTACCTTGTGGATTCTACAAGGAAGAAGCTTTGTCCTGCCACATTGTGTGTGTGTGTGTGTATATGTTTATGTTTATGTGTGTGTATGCACGTGTCTGTATGTGTGTGTAGGCCTGTCTATTTATGTATGTGTTTGTGTGTGCATAGAGAGAGAGAGAGAGAGAGAGAGAGAGAGAGAGAGAGAGAGAGGAGAGAGAGAGAGAGAGAGAGAGAGAGAGAGAGAGAGGAGAGAGAGAGAGAGAGAGAGAGAGAGAGAGAGAGAGAGAGAGAGAGAGAGAGACCCTGGGTACTGGGTAGTAGAGAGAGGCCAGACAGGTCTGTCAGGGGAAATCTACCTCAAAAAGCTGGGAGCACAATACCTGCAGCTCACACACACACACACACACACACACACACACACACACACACGCACGCATGCACATGTGGTAATATTGACGTTGTATTTCATAAATAATATGTGTGAATAATTAGAGAGTCATAATGTAGGAGAGACAGACATTTCACACCAACCCCCTCGCATGAGAAGGCTGCATACCCAAATGGTATATAGGGGAATAGTTACAAGTCACAAAGCCCTCACTCAAACTGACTGTATGTAAATGCTGATTACATGCTGAAGAGTCATGGATCTATTAATCAACTGTTTAGTATCAAAAGAGTAAACCATAATATTAGAAATAAGGTTTGAAGGGTGATTACACTCGTGTTAAAGAAGTCATCACAGCTACTCTGCCAACTAGCAGGGGTGACGAGAGCTACTCTCCACCCCCACTCTGTGATCAGATTAGTATTATATGGTAATTTGGCCCAAAGGGTCAAAGTGTATTCACACCCCCCACCAGAAGGACATCAGGCCAGCCCCCCCCCCGTGAGAAGACACACAGAGAAACCCAGAGGGAGGGGCTGCCAGCGCCTACAGGACACCGCTCACAGAAGGCGCCCACAGGAGATGCATGATTGGATCAACTGTAATAGTGAACTGGATTCTATTTTGGCTAGAAGTTGGGTATATAAGGAAGAGACAAATTGTAATTCGGGAGCTCTCAGACCGGACCAACCCAGGGGGTCTGGGGGCTCCACCGCTCCTTCCACCAGAGAGACTGTGCTGCTGCATTTTATGTGAGTAAAATCATGGACCCATGGTTGTTTAGAATAGAATGTATAGATACTTATGTCTGAAACCAGATTTACTCATGTATAATGTGTGCAGTATGGTTAATGTATGTTCAGATTATGTTAACCAAGTGACTGGTTTATGTACATTATTGAGGTTTGAGATGCAAACCTGATTGTGATATTTCTGTACAACAGACAGCCCTGTTAATGTTCTCTGATAATCTTTTGTATGTAAAAGGCAACCTTTTATTCACTCTTGGCCCTGACTCCAATAAATCAGCTGAGTTGAACTACAGTTCTGGTTTGTCTGGTGTACACGTTTTATTCCTCATCTGCTAAGTCAGATGAGGAGACCAACAATTCTATCAGTATGAATCCTTCCTCCTCCTTCCAGATAATCAATCTCATTGTATTGTACTACAATAACCTCAAATTATTGTAGAAAGTCTGTGGGAATTTACCACAGAAATGGTGCCGTTCTTCCCATCCTTTGTGTCTCCCCCTGAAAAGGTGCGGTAGGGTCTTGTCATATGTATCATATCTGGACCTTGCTGTGTGTTGGGGACACGGGGCAAAGAGCTGGGGTGTTGCTGCGTTTGGAGTGATAGACGAGGGGCTTGTTGTCTGAAGGGAGGAGAGAGAGGGACAGGATGAAGGTTGGTTGTGTACGCCACTGTTTGGGGCCCACGGTGAATATGGCTTCTGCATGCAGGGTTGGGGGTGCGGTGTCTTAGGTTAGGATGTCCGGAGGTATGAAGATCGCGCTTGTTGTGCAGTGAACATGCAAACGTGGGCTTTTTATGTTTGTATGTTTATTCAGACACAGGAGGCCGGGCTCGGCCTATGCGGGCCACGGGGGTTGGGTTGGTTAACTCGTATGGAATATACTTTATGAACTGTACGGGGGAGTTGCACCAAGAAGATACGGCATGTTATGGGGTGACGTATTGGTGGGGCACAGACTATCTAATCATGGTTATTGGAATTAGCGTCGCATGACGGCAGATAAAAGGCTTTTCTGGCTAGGAAGCACGGTTGTCTGGTGTATACGACAGGGGCGCGTTCTGAGTATATAATTGCCCTAAAATTATTCTCAGGAAGGGGGCGCGGGTGAGTTGGATTGATTTAATTGTTCTGAATGGAGGGACAGCTATGTGTAATAGGGTACGGGGAATAGTTCTAACTGAAGTACAGAGAATATGGGAAGAGTGCAGAGCTCTGCTACTATTCAGAACAATGCAAGTCAGGTATGGTAGAGAGGAGTGAGATGACATGGTCAGCGCAGGGGTCTGTGCGATTACAGGATAAAAACGTAGTGATTAATAGAAGTGTAGGGTGCCGGCGTGTTCAGGACAAGGCTTGGGAAGGGACGGACTGGAGTCTGGGGGACCACTCGGCCTGTTTTAAATGTAGATATATTTGCCGTCCTTAGGCATAGTATCCTTTTTAATCTTGAGCGAAACCGGCCTGTTGATTAATTACATTCGCTGTGATACAAAAACAATTCGGTCGAACTGACTGATAAGTACTTAATGGTTGTATGGGGACTATGGCTATGGTTAGGAATTATATGGGGGACTATGGCTATGGTTATGAATGATTGGCGAAACGTGGGAGCTTATTGTTGTTTTGTTATGATATTTTAATGACCAACGGACATATGTTGGAGGCGAGTCCTGCTGGTGGTTGGGGCTAGCTAGCTTAGCTCTGTGGAAGAGTCCGCGGTGGAACTGGGGACGTTACGATGGCGTTATGAGAGAATTGTTTAAACGCTGTGGCGGCGATTGCAGGTGAGAGGCGAATCTAGACGTAGACTGGAGAGATTGTGGCCGTTTTGAGGGTTATTATTGATGCGGTAACGATGGTATATGATATTAAGGATTCGCTGCTTGATGACGTCATGGTGTTGTGGGGAGTATGTAACGTTCGCGGTGCTATGGAGTGGGGCGGAGTAGGTAGGAGAGAGGATTCGTGTTGAACTATATGTGCGGCGCTGGTTGGTGAGAGGTTTTTAAAAATTATTTTCTGTTAGAGTGGTTGGCTATTTTAAGCTTGTGTGAGTTGTTTATGCTTTGGTTGGTACTGAGCGAATTGCGTGGATGAACGGATCTTGAAAGGCACGGCTCCCGTGAGGGCCTTGAACGTCGCATTAGAGCTGGCTAAGCTAGTTAGCGTGCGTGCCGGTGTTTTGTGGCGTTTCGAGTTTTGAGAATGATGTTGGGGAAGGGGTAGAGAACGTGATGAATGTCGTGGCAGATTTTGGTTGTCGTAAGCGACGTTGTAACAGTCGCTTCGGTTGCCACTGCGCATGCGCGGTACAACGTGGATTGGGTCTAGTGCATTCGGAGTAGTTCGCTCGGGGGACAGAAATAACGGGTAAGAGAATATTCTGCATTATATAATATGGCGATATTTGTATATTGTGCATTGTATTTTTGTGTAAACAGGGGAGGAGATGTAACATGTATGGTGGTTAGGTTAGGGGAGATAGTCATTGAGGGTTTACTTAGGCTGCAAACAATACAGTGAGCCTATTGAGGAGGAATGAAATAATGGATACATTGCCTATGATAAATCTGGGGTTCACAAACCGGCTATACTGGATAGATTGTATTATTGTCTTTGATGCACGGGGGTATATTTTTAACCAGGGGGGAATGAGTAGGGATTGATTAAAAATAAGTACAGCTCAATACACACAATTGTTAAGGGGATGCAGACCAAAGGAAGACTTTTGTCTTGTTTACATCAGGGTCCCCCATTTTCAATTCATCAGATAGTCAGTACTGCTACAACTATACATTTATGACATACCAGATTTGCAAATTCAGTCACCCGTGTTAAAATATTGCATACATGGTACACAGATAAACGGGAGTTTGAGAGTAGCTATAGGCTGAATTTGGAAAGTGGCTCTACACTAGAGTTACATGTTGCTTGCAGTAAAATCAATTTATCACATGTGTATGAAGAAAGGAGCATTTAGGACTAACCACTATAATGTTATGCTGAAATGAATGATGCTTACATGTATAATAATTAGAGTTGATGGACATTTCCAGTTTTTTTAATTTGTGTAACGTGTACAATTGTAAGCTTGGAATAATGATGTTGTGTTTTATGTAGCTTGAATTAAGATGCTTGTATAGAATGCATTGATGTTGAAATGTCAGATGTTGATACTTGTTATAGCTTTAATGACACTGTTGATTTAAATAGGATAATGTTTATATTATTTGCTAAATGTTTTATAGTGGAATTTGATACAAGCCCAGTTGTGAAGCAGGATAATTAGCTGATGCTTGTTTTAGATTGTTAAATCTTTAATACACTGTTAAAATGTTGACACAAGCCTCCGACTTGTAGGATAATTTATTGATGGAGGCTTGCTGCAATGACAAATTTTTATATGGTTGTGTTTACAGTGATCGACATGATTGTTTTTATTGATCCTTAATAATTTTATACGCTGGGGAGGGGGTTGGCCTTCTCCCTGGGAATGTGTGATTAATTCAAAAACCTGGGGGCGGCTTGCCTCTGGGAAGATGAGAAGTGTGATTAACCATTTAATGATTTACAGATGGAGTTATTTCATGAAGTGAGGAGATAGGGTCTTTGTGTCAAAAGCCTTTATGCTCAGGGGAGACTGTATGCATGGAGCATGAAAGAGACCAAAGTGAGGAGGTTATATTGCCAGGGGGGTAGGAATCCTTTTGAGGCAGTAAACGGCCCAAGGGGGGTCGTGTATACAGCTGCTTACAATGGCGGTTCTTATATGGCAGGATGGCGTGAGATTAGATGCAACAGGAAAGAGGCCACAGGTGGAGATAAGGAGAGAACAGTCAAAGTGAGATAACAGATGGCGTTATTTTTAGAGCAGAGGACAGGAAGTGGGGGTACTGGGCCAGGGGGCCAGGAAGTGACAGGAAAGTGTGACAGGAAGCGTGCTAATACAGAACACAGCTGGGTCAGTGAGTGAGACAATCAGGGAGGTAGTCGTTCAATGGGGTTATGACTTTTGAAGGGCTAGCTTTTTGGTTAGGGGGAATAACGGTAGGCTCTCAAAGTACTAGGAATGCTTTGAGGTTCTGTCGTTGAGGGAGAGTTCCTAGACTCTCTCTGGCAGTAGGTAGGAGTGTAGAAATTAAGTGTGAATTGTATTAGCCAGGGATGAGTGTAGCCTGATGAGAGAGCAGAAGAGATGAGCGCAGGGGAACTAACATTGTTTGTCTGTCTGTTGGTTGATTAATGAGTGTATGAAAGGAAGTATATGTTTATAATATGAATGAAGCGTGGATGATGTTGAATTGTGGGGTTTGATTGGTTTTTGCTTTTATTTCTTTTCTAACTCTAAATGTTCAGGATCGAATGAATGTGACTATGAGAAATTGGATGAAAGCGTTTGAGTAGGTCATATTCAAAGTGTTAAGTTTTATTTTGGTACAGATACTACTTTTATTTAAATTTAATTTTTGTATGTATGTGTGAGATTGAGATGTCCTTTTGATTTCAGTGAATGATTGAGCGGGGGATGGGGGCCAGGAGGCCTTGATTACCCATTCACACACAGACACACACACACACACACACACAGACACGCACACACACAGACACACACAGGCACACGTTCACGCAATCTGATCGACACATACATACACACACACAACTTAGCATTCACTTAAGGTGAAACTAGTCTTAAAAATATCAAAATGTGTTTAAGTATGATATGTCTGGGTGGATGTAATCAATTGGATGAGGGTATTGAATTTAGATTTCTATTCTATTTTTGATCTATGGTTGTGTGGCCTGATTGGGTGTGAATGGGGCCTGTGGAGGGTGGATGTGCTGGCTTAAGAGGTGTCAAAGTCACTGACATGTGTGAATGGAACGGTTGGGTGATGAGATGTTGAATGGGTGGTTTTGGAAAACCTGGTTTTTATTTTGTTTCATTGATTTACTGTTTTAGGTATGAAGGGTTTAGATGTAGGGTTTTAGATTTCTTTTCTTTTCTTTCTAAATGACCATTAAGGTGGTCTGCGGTTGGGGCTGGTTAATTTCATTGATTTGCTTTCACATCTGTTGGAATGTTTTTTTGATTATTTGCCTTTTGTTTCTTAATTTCTCTGTTATGATCTGGTGAGAGGACGGTTGGAGAATGAGATGCATTGGGACAGATCGAGGCTGGGATACATTGGATCAGATCGATGGCAGTTAAGTGGTCCCATCACGTTTGCATAATGGTTAAACATTTGGCTTCTCTTGAGAAATATTTGACATATTGTGTAAAGAAAATTTGTTTTGTGTTTTTGTTCCCTTGCAGTTCAGTCGGAGGGGGAGGATGGACCATCACAAGTGGAGGGATCATGGGAAAAATGTGTAGGAATACATTTCATTAGATTATGACACGATGGTGTGAACCCGTTCAGTCAGTTCCTGTGGGAGATTGTTGGATTGTGGAGAGAGGTCGCTTGTGACGCTGCCCCTCCTTCAATATAGCCCCGGATACAAAGGCCGGAGGTTGAGACAAACCTCCAGACTGACGGAGTCGTTCGTCTGTAGATCCATGGAAATACAGTCATGGGACAGAATATGACGAGGTCCAGGCCTACAAACATTGGCTTCAGCTGAGGCTGGCCGACATGGGGTGGAGGGGGGGGGGGCGAAAACGGTCGGAGACTGTGCAACCAAAGCGTTGAACAAGGGCCTCTGTGTGATTGATTGGTATGTTGAACGGGAGGTGACTGAACGGTAACAACTGGTATAGATTATGACACAACGCAAGAGTACTAAACTAAACACATACACATAGGTAGAGTATTAGGTGTAGGTTATGGCCGACATGGTGAAACATTTTTTTCCTTGCGTGATGCTCCGCCCTCCCTGTCGACTGTGCGCTGAGGTGGTAGATATTGTTATGTCCATGGGATGTTCATAAAGGGGGGAGAGGTGAGAAGACCAACTGAGTTGATTATGCAAAATGTGATTGGGCTGACTTGGAAAAGGAATTAACAAGAGAGGAGAAGCAAAATGTATGAAAGAATGAATAATAATTTCTGTGTCCTCCCCAGATCATGTAAACGAATACTGTAATTTAAAAAAAATTGTGATTGATTAGACTTTAAATGTGTAATGTTTAGATTGGAAAAAGAAAAAATGGAGAAATTTTGAAAAAATGAATTTTAATTTTGGGAAAAAATGAATTTTATTATGTATGGTTAGTATGTATAAAAAATCAAGTCAATATATCATATGTGACGATAAGAATCGTCAAAACGGGGAATGTGGTAATATTGACGTTGTATTTCATAAATAATATGTGTGAATAATTAGAGAGTCATAATGTAGGAGAGACAGACATTTCACACCAACCCCCTCGCATGAGAAGGCTGCATACCCAAATGGTATATAGGGGAATAGTTACAAGTCACAAAGCCCTCACTCAAACTGACTGTATGTAAATGCTGATTACATGCTGAAGAGTCATGGATCTATTAATCAACTGTTTAGTATCAAAAGAGTAAACCATAATATTAGAAATAAGGTTTGAAGGGTGATTACACTCGTGTTAAAGAAGTCATCACAGCTACTCTGCCAACTAGCAGGGGTGACGAGAGCTACTCTCCACCCCCACTCTGTGATCAGATTAGTATTATATGGTAATTTGGCCCAAAGGGTCAAAGTGTATTCACACCCCCCACCAGAAGGACATCAGGCCAGCCCCCCCCGTGAGAAGACACACAGAGAAACCCAGAGGGAGGGGCTGCCAGCGCCTACAGGACACCGCTCACAGAAGGCGCCCACAGGAGATGCATGATTGGATCAACTGTAATAGTGAACTGGATTCTATTTTGGCTAGAAGTTGGGTATATAAGGAAGAGACAAATTGTAATTCGGGAGCTCTCAGACCGGACCAACCCAGGGGGTCTGGGGGCTCCACCGCTCCTTCCACCAGAGAGACTGTGCTGCTGCATTTTATGTGAGTAAAATCATGGACCCATGGTTGGTTAGAATAGAATGTATAGATACTTATGTCTGAAACCAGATTTACTCATG
Organism: Notolepis coatsorum; assembly: GCF_963971535.1. Lineage (NCBI taxonomy): Eukaryota > Metazoa > Chordata > Actinopteri > Aulopiformes > Paralepididae > Notolepis > Notolepis coatsorum. The sequence continues at coordinate 24,153,437 of NC_140173.1, read as the reverse complement.
TATAATGTGTGCAGTATGGTTAATGTATGTTCAGATTATGTTAACCAAGTGACTGGTTTATGTACATTATTGAGGTTTGAGATGCAAACCTGATTGTGATATTTCTGTACAACAGACAGCCCTGTTAATGTTCTCTGATAATCTTTTGTATGTAAAAGGCAACCTTTTATTCACTCTTGGCCCTGACTCCAATAAATCAGCTGAGTTGAACTACAGTTCTGGTTTGTCTGGTGTACACGTTTTATTCCTCATCTGCTAAGTCAGATGAGGAGACCAACAATTCTATCAGTATGAATCCTTCCTCCTCCTTCCAGATAATCAATCTCATTGTATTGTACTACAATAACCTCAAATTATTGTAGAAAGTCTGTGGGAATTTGCCACACACACACACACGCACCCACGCACCCACACACACACACACACACACACACACACACACACACACACGCACGTACGCATGCACACACCCACGCACCCACACACACACACACACACACACACACACACACACACACACACACACACACACACACACACACACACACACACACACACACACACAAAGTTAAACCTTGTTGAATACAGTGAATAACGTAATCATTCTGTCTGTTCTCTCTCTCTCTCTCTCTCTCTCTCTCTCTCTCTCTCTCTCTCTCTCTCTCTCTCTCTCTCTCTCTCTCTCCCCCAGGTGTGACTCAGAGAACCGTTACCTAGGCAACCCTCTCAGAGGAACATGTTATTGTAAGTGTCACTACACTTTAGTCTCCCTCTCATCCCTGAACTACACACACACACACACACACACACACACACACACACACACACACACACACACACACACACACACACACACACACACACACACACACACACACACACACACACACACACAGTCACTCACACACACACACACACACACAGTCACTCACACACACACACACACACACAGTCACACACGCATGTACGCACATACGCACACACACACGCACGCACATACGCACACATACACAAGTCACACACAGACACACGCACATACACACTCTCACACACACACACACACACACACACACGCATGCACACACAGACACACACACACAAAGGTTAAAAAAAATATATATATATATATAATTTTTTTTTTTTCATACAGTCAACATATTCTTAAATAATAGCGCTGCCCGAGGCTGGGCATGATACAGTCAACATATAGCAAGAGAGAGAGCGAGAGAGAGCTCCCGTTCTACAGTCAATATACAGTGTACAGAGAGAGAGAGAGAGAGAGAGAGAGAGAGAGAGAGAGAGAGAGACACATTGGAAAGAAATTGAAATGCTATTTGGCCCTAAACAGAGAGTACACAGTGGCAGAATACCTGAGCACTGTGACTGAAGATCCTTGACTAGGTACAGACTCAGAGAGCACAGCCTAGCCATCGAGAAAGGCAGCCATAGGCAGACTGTGTGTGTTAGAAAGAGAGAGAGAGCATGTGTGTTTGTCGTGTGTGTGTTAGAGAGAGAGCATGTATGAGAGAGATAAGCAAAGATGAGCCCCTAAAAGGATATTCAACTTTTAATGGAAGAACAAAACAAAAGGAAAAGATAACTTCACAAAGGCAACATGAATATACATAGATCCAAAAGGACAAAGATCAACACTTAAATCCAAAGAGAAGAGGGTCTATACCAGAGAAAATAGCTAAACAGCATTCAGCTAAATAGGCTAGCCAGGTACTGACACCAGGCCACACACAGCTTTGGCCAACGGCCCAACGCTACCCAAGCTACACAAACGACCAAGACAATTCACACACAGCACATGTCGTATCTCCAAATGTTGTGAAGTAACATATGTTTTGCCTGGAAAAAAACATCGTTATTAACAAAACATTCGGGAGGGGAAGGAAGGAAGAGTGGGGTAATGTCATGACATCTTACCTGCATGAGGAACGCAGGGCGAAAGGCCGCAACACAGGTCTCCACGTTGACGAAAGGCCTCTCGCTGGCGGGACAAAAAGAAGCTATGGCCGGAGCCTTGTCATGGTGCAGGCCCGACTACATCTTCTGTCAAAGATGATGTCGTAGTCAGAGTGCCAGAACCCCCTGCTATTCTCACGGCTAATGTCAATGGTCGTAGCACAAGCTAACAGCTAACTCTAGGCTAACTGATAGCATCAAACTAACGTTCCCAGCCGAGCGCAGCCGGCAGCTAACGTCGTAGCTAAACAGCTAACTGGCTAACAGTTAGCTCAACCCGGCTATCGCTAACCATTAGCTAACGCAGAAGCAAGCTATGCGGCTACCACTGAAAAACTGTACAACATGAGAAAAGCAATACAGGTGCTGACACCAGGCCTCACACCGTTAGCTACTAGTACTACAACAGCTAGTCGGCCAGTTTGGCTCCAGAGAGAGAGAGAGAGAGAGAGATATCCACGGCGGGAATAGAATAGAGTGCATTAAAAACTCACCAAACGTCCAAGAGGATGGAGACAACCGCGTGGAGTTGACGAAGTTCATCTGCCGAACGACCATCCTCTTCATCTTGGCATAACAATGCTGCACGCGCTGTCTCTAGGTTAGCTAACGCTAGTTAGCCTTTAGCTAAGCTAGCTACTAGCCGACATCATCATGGCTATATCCCGACTGAACCACACTTAATATTATAACGTAGCTAAAGCTA
>NC_140173.1:24143260-24145760 GCF_963971535.1 Notolepis coatsorum | reverse complement strand
CCACCAACATTCATTCACATGCATACACATTCAGACGAGGCAAGTAGGTTAAGTGTCTTGCCCAAGGACACAACGGCAATGGGATGGACATGAGCTTGAGCGGGATTTGAACCACCAACCCTTCGATCATTGGACGACCCGCTCTACCCCTGAGCCAAAGCCGCCCCACAATTTAAGAAGTTAAAACACACAATTTAAGTGACACCAAGACACCAACATTTCCTAGCATTTATACTTTGGCAAATGTCAGTTGGCATCCAGATGTGAGGCGTGAGGGCACTAGATGGCACTAGATGGCACTAGATGACACTAGATCACACTAGATGGCACTAGATGGCACTAGATGACACTAGATGGCACTAGATGGCACTAGATCACACTAGATCACACTAGATGACACTAGATGGCACTAGATGGCACTAGATCACACTAGATAGCACTAGATCACACTAGATGGCACTAGATGGCACTAGATGGCACTAGATCACACTAGATGGCACTAGATGGTACTAGATGATAGATGGCACTAGATGGCACTAGAGGGCACTAGATGACACTAGATGGCACCAGGCCACGTGAGCGGATCGGCGCGGCCGAGAAATCCGCTCTTCGCTCTTTAAAGCTTGGTCCGCTCCGCTAATCGCTCATGTTGACCCCGCCCCCAAGTCGCTCTCCGCTCGCTCACCACTCACCTTGAATCGAGCGCTCCCCGCTCCCCGCGCCAGATCGCTCGGCAGATATATATATTTTTTGGAGCATAGTGTAAATTAGCTCAAACTACAACAGTCTACACCCCCTGGGCCCCTTAACAATTGTTTGTATTGAGCCGCATTGTAATTGTACCAATTCTGCAATGTTAAATAACGTTGTTTATCCATTCACTAGCTCTATTAAGCGATGATAGCTAGCCGAGCCACAATGCTATGGTTGCTGCCATTAACGTTAGCATGTAAGCTAACGACAACAACAATGGCGTCGATACTTTTTCTAACAGGAGTGAGTGACAAAGCCTGAACAGGATATCACAGGTTCACCCTTCTCATTGGTTGAAAATGGCCTTCATGTTTGTACATCGCCATCTGTTGCTTTGGCATTGTACTACATGTATATTAACATCAGTGTTAAACCACTGTGAGCGGCCTGGAGTGGATTGAAGCGGAGGAGAACTCTCGCTCCGGACGTCGCGGCGACACATTTTAAAACCCACTCCTCGCTCACGTCAAAACCGCCGGCTCGCTCACATGCACTGGATGGCACTAGATGACACTAGATGGCACTAGATCACACTAGATGGCACTAGATGGCACTAGATGGTACTAGATGACACTAGATGACACTAGATGGCACTAGATCACACTAGATGGCACTAGATGGTACTAGATGACACTAGATGGCACTAGATGGCACTAAAGGGCACTAGATGGCACTAGATGACGCTAGATGACACTAGATGGCACTAGATGGTACTAGATGGCACTAGAGGGCACTAGATGGCACTAGATCACACTAGATGACACTAGATGGCACTAGAGGGCACTAGATCAAACTAGATGGCACTAGAGGGCACTAGATCACACTAGATGGCACTAGATGACACTAGATGACACTAGATGGCACTAGATGGCACTAGAGGGCACTAGATGGCACTAGATCGCACTAGATGACACTAGATGGCACTATATGGCACTAGAGGGCAGTAGATGGCACTAGATCACACTAGATGACACTAGATCACACTAGATGGCACTATATGGCACTAGAGGGCACTAGATGGCACTAGATCACACTAGATGACACTAGATCACACTAGATGGCACTAGATGGCACTAGATGGCACTAGATGACACTAGATCACACTAGATGACACTAGATGGCACTAGATGGCACTAGATGACACTAGATCACACTAGATGGCACTAGATGACACTAGATGGCACTAGATGGTACTAGATGGCACTAGATGACACTAGATGACACTAGATGGCACTAGATGGCACTAGAGGGCACTAGATGACACTAGATGACACTAGATGGCACTAGATCACACTAGATCACACTAGATGGCACTAGATGGCACTAGATGGCTCTAGATGGCTCTAGATGGCACTAGATGACACTAGATGACACTAGATGGCACTAGATGGCACTAGATGGCACTAGAGGGCACTAGATCGCACTAGATCACACTAGATGGCACTAGATGGCACTAGATGGCACTAGATGGCACTAGATCACACTAGATGGCACTAGATGGCACTAGATGACACTAGAGGGCACTAGATGACACCAGATGACACTAGATGGCACTAGAGGGCACTAGAGGGCACTAGATGACACTAGATGGTACTAGATGGCACTAGATGACACTAGATGGTACTAGATGGCACTAGATGGCACTAGATGGCACTAGATGGCACTAGATGGCACTAGATCACACTAGATGGCACTAGATCACACTAGATGGTACTAGATGGCACTAGATGGTACTAGATGGCACTAG
>NC_140173.1:24129864-24143060 GCF_963971535.1 Notolepis coatsorum | reverse complement strand
CCCCTCTGACGAGATGTTGGGAAGGTTTTCCAAAGAGCAGCTTCTGAAGCTTGCTGTGCACTACAATGTGGAGCTTACTGCCAGTGAGAAGCGGTTAAAAACGACTGCCTTGGGGACTTTGAGGGCTATACTCATTGAGGAGCAGGTGATTGTGGCAACGGTGGATGAGCTTCTTTTGTCTGAGGTGTCTCCACAACTCTCTGGCGTGGCGGAAGGTGTTGCCATCGATTGGGGGCCTAGGGAGTTGGCATTTAGGGAAAAGCAGCTACAACAAGAGCGTGAGTTTAAGGAAAAACAGCTACAACAAGAGGAGAGGAGAGATGAGAGAGAGCGGGAGCTTAAGGAAAAACAGCTACAACAAGAGGAGAGGAGAGAGGAGAGAGAGCACGATCGTGCAATGAAGGAGCTTGCATTTAAGCATGCTGCCTTGCAGGCGGGTTCTCTGCATCCAGAGTCACGTTCCGGGTTTGATGTAGGCAGGAATATTAGGATGGTGCCACCATTCTTTGAGAAAGACGTGGAAAGATATTTCCCCTTTTTGAACGGGTGGCAACCACATTGAAGTGGCCTGATACCGCCTGGACACTGCTGCTGCAATGTGTTTTGGTTGGTAGGGCACAAGAAGCCTACACTGCTCTGTCCCTTGAACAAAGTGCTGATTATGAGCTGGTTAAAGCTTCCATATTGAGGGCTTATGAGTTGGTCCCCGAGGCCTATCGTCAGCGTTTTAGAGGTTATCGTAGGCAGGAGGGGCAGTCTTATGTTGAATTTGGAAAAGAGAAGGAGAACCTGTTTGACCGGTGGTGCACCTCGCAAAAAGCAGAGTCAAGGGAGCAGCTCAGACAGTTGGTTCTCCTAGAGGAATTTAAGAGGTGTGTTCCTGATAACGTTTCCACACATCTAAATGAGCATAAGGTATCGAAGATAGCCGACGCTGCTGTCTTGGCTGATGAGTTTGTGTTAACACACAAATCTGTCTTTGTAGAGGAGGGCCGTGTGGAGTCCAGGGGTAGTAGGCGTCCTTCTCAGGGGAGCCGGTTCCCGGCACCCGTGTCTGCTGGTCGGTTTACTTCGACTCCTAGGCAAGGTGGCTCTGCTAGTGCATTCCCAGAGGGGGTTATCTGTTTTTACTGTAAGGAGCCTGGTCATATCGTTGCTGGATGCCCTGTGCCTAAGCAGAAAAATTTAAAAACGGTGGCTCTGGTAGAAATCATAGACAGGACACCTATGCCGACATTAGAGGGTGGGGTGCGAAGTATCAAAGGTGCAGACAGGGAGCTAGAGGGCTCCTCAACATTTAGGATGGATGGATTTGTTTCACTGGTTGGTGAATTAGGATCAAGGCAGGCTATTACAATATGGAGAGATACAGGAGCTTTCCTGTCTCTCATTCTGGATGGGATTTTGCCATTTTCGGAAGATTCTTCATTGCATTCCGGTGCCATTGTTCAGGGCTTTGGAGGAGGCTTTGTGAATACTCCTTTGCATGAGGTCTCGCTAAACTCTCCCTTAGTATCAGGCAATGTTGTCGTAGGAGTGTGTTCTCACATTCCCATAAAGGGGGTGTCCTTCATTCTAGGGAACGATTTGGCCGGTGGCAAAGTGCTGGCTACTCCAGTTGTAATTCCCGTCCCTGTAGTTTCTGAGGTTCCTGATGAGCTCGCACAGAAGCATCCAGGAGTGTTTCCTGTGTGTGCGGTAACACGCGCAATGTCAAAGGTCAAATGTGACACCCATGAGGTTGTTAACTTAGATGGTGATATGACACTTAGTGACACGTTCTTTGTTGAGTTGAAAAGTGGCCCTGATGAGGGGTTTGGTAAGGTGATTCCGTCTCATGAGCAGTTGGTACTAGAGCAAAACAAGGATGTCTCCTTGTCGTCCCTCTTTGAAGAGGCGGTTTTAGAGGATGAAATGGTAGATACGTCTCAAGGATACTTTGTTAGCAATGACGTGCTCATGAGAAAGTGGACACCACCTAACCTGTCCAGTCTGGATGACTGGGGCAGTGTGTTTCAGATTGTTGTTCCAGCCGTGTATCGTCCTGATATACTGCATCTAGCACATGATCATGATCTTGCTGGTCACATGGGGGTCAGGAAGACTTATGACCGTGTGCTGAGACATTTTTGTTGGCCTGGTTTGAAGTCAGATGTGGCACAATATTGTCGCTCGTGCCATGTGTGTCAGGTGGTTGGTAAACCAAACCAGAAGATCCCTCAGGCTCCTCTGCAGCCTATCCCTGCCGTTGGGGAACCTTTTGAGCGGATCCTCATTGACTGTGTTGGTCCCCTCCCTCGAACTAAGACAGGGAACCAGTACCTTTTGACTATTATGTGTGCAGCGACCCGTTTTCCTGAAGCCATTCCTTTACGCAAGATCACAGCCCCAGCTATATCCAAAGCTCTGGTTAGGTTTTTTTCGACTTTTGGTCTACCAAAGGTCATTCAATCAGATCAAGGGTCTAACTTCATGTCCCGTCTCTTTGCTCAGGTCCTCCAGCAGTTGTCTATCCAGCATTGCCCTTCCTCTGCCTATCATCCAGAGTCCCAGGGGGCGCTGGAGAGATTTCACCAGACTATCAAAACAATGCTGCGGGCATATTGTACGGAGTTCGACAAAGACTGGGATGATGGAATTCCTTTGCTTCTGTTTGCTGCTAGGGAGGTAACCCAGGAGTCTCTTGGATTCAGCCCGGCTGAGCTGGTGTTCGGCCACACAGTGAGGGGTCCTTTGAAACTGCTGAAGGAAAAGTGGTTGGCTGACCAGACTCCTTCCTCTACTAATTTGTTGGACTATGTGTGTGACTTCAGGCTTAAGCTTAGTAGAGCATGTGAACTAGCGAAAGAGAACCTAAAGGTAGCCCAAGGAAAAATGAAGGTGTGGTATGATAGGCGGGCCCGACATAGGGTGTTCTCACCGGGAGACAAGGTGTTGGTTCTCTCGCCTATTCTTGGGTCTGCATTACAGGCTAAATACAGTGGGCCATACTCCATTCAGCGCAAAGTTGGTGAGGTCGACTACTTGATTAAAACTCCCGACCGCAGGCGCAAGAGTAGATTATGTCACGTCAATATGTTGAAGGCGTACAATGATAGGGCTCAGATTGACCAGTCAGGGGTCAAGCCTGTGGCTGTTCTAACAGTTTCTGCATCTCCTATTGTAGCCGACTGTTCTGTGTCGAAGGAGATTTCTCAGGGCCGGTTGCCAAACACCCAGATACTAGGTGACTTGGACTCACACCTGTCGTACTTACCACTTCCTGAGCGTACGGATGTGGTGCGCCTACTTAGACAGCATACACGTTTGTTTTCTGATGTCCCTAGTCGTACTAATGTACTCGAGCATGACATTGATGTTGGTAGTGCAGGGCCAATTAAGCAACATGCCTATAGGGTGAATCCGGAAAAACGAAGGATCTTGAGTAAGGAAGTAGACTATATGGTGAGACATGGCATTGCGGAGCCCAGTTCTAGTGCGTGGAGCTCCCCCTGCCTGCTTGTTGATAAGCCAGACTGCACTCATCGGTTCTGTACTGATTTCCGTAAAGTTAATGCAGTAACCAAGCCGGACTCGTACCCTCTGCCTCGGATGGACGACTGTATCGATCGGGTGGGTTCAGCAGCCTTTGTAAGTAAATTGGATTTGCTAAAGGGATACTGGCAGGTTCCGCTTACTCCGCGAGCACGTGAGATATCCGCTTTTGTCACACCAGAGAGTTTCTGCCAGTATACAGTGATGGCCTTTGGCATGCGAAATGCCCCAGCGACGTTTCAGCGGCTAGTGAACAAGGTCCTGGGCGGGGTAGCGTTCTGTGAGGCATATCTGGATGACCTGGTGATCCACAGTTCCTCTTAGTCACAACATGTGGAGCATCTGGCCGAAGTGTTCAAGCGGTTGGGTGATGCTTGACAGTTAACCTTGCGAAATGTGAATTTGGACAGGCCACGGTTAACTACCTGGGTAAGGTGGTTGGACGTGGGCATGTGTGCCCCATTACAGCTAAGGTGGAGGCTATAGTGGGCTTCCCTGCTCCCATCACCAGGCGGGAGTTAAAGCGCTTCCTAGGTATGGCAGGGTACTATAGGAGTTTCTGTAGGAACTTTGCTTCTGTTGTTGCCCCTTTGACCAATCTGCTCAGTCCTAAGGTACCTTTCGTGTGGACTGAGACTTGTCAACAGTCTTTTGAGAGCATCAAGGGTATTCTGATTAGCGCTCCCGTTCTGTCAGCTCCCGATTTTCAACTGCCATTCAAGTTGGCAGTGGATGCTAGTGACCTCGGTGCTGGAGCCGTCCTCCTGCAAGAGGATGCATTAGAGGTGGAGCACCCAGTGTGCTACTTTTCTAAAAAGTTTGACAGGCATCAACTGCACTACTCTACTATAGAGAAGGAGGCGCTCGCTTTGGTTCTTGCCTTGAACCATTTTGATGTTTACGTGGGATCCTCCAGTTTACCCCTTGTTGTGTATACAGACCATAACCCTTTGGTTTTTCTTCGCAGCATGGTGAATTCGAATCATCGTTTGATGCGATGGAGTTTGTTCCTCCAGGCGTATAACTTGGATATTCGCCACATTCGTGGGAGGGACAACGTGCTAGCAGACGCCCTCTCACGATCGTAGTACCGGTGTTTGTGGTACCCGTTATCGCTGTTGTGGTAGAGGCCCTGACAACTAAGGGGTCACAGTTGTTTTTGTTTTGTTTATGGGTTGTTGTGTAGTGGTTGCCTCTTGGGCAACCAGTTTGGTGGGGGAGGTGTTATGTACTAGAGGCCTGGTCACTCCTGTGTCACCAGGGCAGGCAGGTGAGGGCTGCCAATTAGCCAATTAGTGCTGATTGGTTACCTGCTGGGGAGCTTCAAAGGCAGACCCAGAAACACACATGCACGGTCTGTGCCTAGTGAAAGAGCTGTCAGGTTCTTACAGTCCTTGTCCGTTGGGTTACCAGTACATTAGCTTATAGTTATATTAGTAGTTCCTTGGTTTAGTAGCATTTTTGAGTTAGAGCACAGGGTTTTGGTGTTGATTACACATAGGTTGCGTACCCATGAGCCAGGGTCGTAACACATACATACATACATACATACATACATACATACATACATACATACATACATACATACATACATACACACACACACACACACACACACATACATACATACATACATACATACATACATACATACATACATACATACATACATACATACATACATACATACATACATACATACATACATACATACATACATACATACATACATACATACTGTTACGACCCTGGCTCATGGGTACGCAACCTATGTGTAATCAACACCAAAACCCTGTGCTCTAACTCAAAAATGCTACTAAACCAAGGAACTACTAATATAACTATAAGCTAAATACATGCACCACCGGTCAAACAGGTTCTCCTTCTCTTTTCCAAATTCAACATAAGACTGCCCCTCCTGCCTACGATAACCTCTAAAACGCTGACGATAGGCCTCGGGGACCAACTCATAAGCCCTCAATATGGAAGCTTTAACCAGCTCATAATCAGCACTTTGTTCAAGGGACAGAGCAGTGTAGGCTTCTTGTGCCCTACCAACCAAAACACATTGCAGCAGCAGTGTCCAGGCGGTATCAGGCCACTTCAATGTGGTTGCCACCCGTTCAAAAAGGGGAAATATCTTTCCACGTCTTTCTCAAAGAATGGTGGCACCATCCTAATATTCCTGCCTACATCAAACCCGGAACGTGACTCTGGATGCAGAGAACCCGCCTGCAAGGCAGCATGCTTAAATGCAAGCTCCTTCATTGCACGATCGTGCTCTCTCTCCTCTCTCCTCTCCTCTTGTTGTAGCTGTTTTTCCTTAAGCTCCCGCTCTCTCTCATCTCTCCTCTCCTCTTGTTGTAGCTGTTTTTCCTTAAACTCACGCTCTTGTTGTAGCTGCTTTTCCCTAAATGCCAACTCCCTAGGCCCCCAATCGATGGCAACACCTTCCGCCACGCCAGAGAGTTGTGGAGACACCTCAGACAAAAGAAGCTCATCCACCGTTGCCACAATCACCTGCTCCTCAATGAGTATAGCCCTCAAAGTCCCCAAGGCAGTCGTTTTTAACCGCTTCTCACTGGCAGTAAGCTCCACATTGTAGTGCACAGCAAGCTTCAGAAGCTGCTCTTTGGAAAACCTTCCCAACATCTCGTCAGAGGGGTTCTCAACAAAATCCTTAATGGTAGCCATCGTTACTGTACCAGTCACCACAAGCTACTCACTTTACCCTACAGTCACTAAGAACCACTAACAAACCACGAAGAACCACCAAAGAACCACTGAAAAACCACTAAAGAACCACTGAAGAACCACGAAGAACCACTGAAGAACCATGAAGAATGCTAATGCCAATAATAACAACCATAAAGGGACGCGGTGGAAATGTGAGCTCTACGGAGCGCACCTTTCCAGGTTGCACAAACAAAAACAAAAAAAAAAACAAAAAAAAACACACCCACCCTAAATAGACGTGTCATACACGCAGGGTGTTAGGTGCTACCAGGTATGCTCACCAAACACTTAAACAAACAAAATAAATCCAACAAAATATTCCAAACAGGTGCGCCTTCTAACCTGATGTGACCACATATGCTTCTACGTCTAAACTGCAGAAAACCCCGGCCTACCACATGTCTACCCTAAGAAACACTAAATCAAGCCCTACCACACTACCTGTGTTTCCTGGCCGCCCTAACCTACCTACCCTTAAACTAATGCCCTGTAGACCTAACTTTCTTCAACCACACCTGCTACCAGTCAAAGATCATATACAATCATTTCATTGACCGCCCCAGGAGTACGCGGTGCACCGGACGCTAACCAACAACCAGAAAATAATATCCCTATCTACATGTGGTGCCTACTAAACTATATATTTTAACAGCATAAGTAGTCACATCAAATTACAAACAAATACGGCATACTCACCTGTTTGATGAAAATGGCTCAGCCCCCACGTTACACCATGTGTAATGAACACCACCCAAACCATAATATGATGACACCCCGTGCAACACAAAAAAAAATCACCAAACAAAGTGCTAGGGGTAAAAGATCCCGGACGAGCGCCCAATTGTTACGACCCTGGCTCATGAGTACGCAACCTATGTGTAATCAACACCAAAACCCTGTGCTCTAACTCAAAAATGCTACTAAACCAAGGAACTACTAATATAACTATAAGCTAAATACTGGTAACCCAACGGACAAGGACTGTAAGAACCTGACAGCTCTTTCACTAGGCACAGACCGTGCATGTGTGTTTCTGGGTCTGCCTTTGAAGCTCCCCAGCAGGTAACCAATCAGCACTAATTGGCTAATTGGCAGCCCTCACCTGCCTGCCCTGGTGACACAGGAGTGACCAGGCCTCTAGTACATAACACATACATACATACATACATACATACATACATACATACATACATACATACATACATACATACATACATACATACATACATACATACATACATACATACATACATACATACATACATACATACATACACACACTTGGAAGGCCAAAAACATCTCATTGGTTATTGATTGAGATGGAGATTTACTTTTTTTGCCAATCCGATGTTTTGCGCCTCCTGCCAAGTGGAGATCCCAGGATCACATCGGAAAACTGAGACCAACTGCTGATCAGAGGAAATACATCTGATTATATATAGTTTTGAATTCAGCGTAAAGCTGCTGGTGCCTCTGAGAGTCTGTGGAAAACCTTTGAGCTCTATTTCTGCTGGGCAGGTGAACTCACTGTATTTCTGCTGGACAGGTGAACTCACTGTATTTCTGCTGGACAGGTGAACTTACTGTATTTCTGCTGGGCAGGTGAACTCACTGTATGTCTGCTGGACAGGAGAACTCACTGTATGTCTGCTGGACAGGTGAACTCACTGTATTTCTGCTGGACAGGTGAACTCACTGTATGTCTGCTGGGCAGGTGAACTCACTGTATTTCTGCTGGACAGGTGAACTCACTGTATTTCTGCTGGGCAGGTGAACTCACTGTATTTCTGCTGGGCAGGTGAACTTACTGTATTTCTGCTGGGCAGGTGAACTCACTGTATTTCTGCTGGACAGGTGAACTCACTGTATGTCTGCTGGACAGGAGAACTCACTGTATGTCTGCTGGACAGGTGAACTCACTGTATGTCTGCTGGGCAGGTGAACTCACTGTATTTCTGCTGGGCAGGTGAACTCACTGTATGTCTGCTGGGCAGGTGAACTCACTGTATTTCTGCTGGGCAGGTGAACTCACTCTTGCTACTTTCTCCCAAATTGCCTACTGCAGCTGTAATGCCAGGAGGGACACATTCCCGGCCATCCACGTATATATACGTGATTGGGAGCCAGCGCTTGACGGCCAATCACGTATAAATACGTGTTTAACTCGTTTTTTATTTTATTCGATTTTAATATCCTATTCACTGTCACAAAGCTGTATTTTGGCTGGAAAAGGCATATTGGGACTCGGAAAGTGCAGTACCGGCCAGATCCTGGTAGTGGCGCTGTCTCAATAATGCAGTAATCCTTGTTTCAGATCTGGTGTAAAAAAAAAATTGCTCCAGGTGGATTTTTCTGTTAGCCTGAAGCGAGGGCTTCACCCGATCGCCGGGAATACTTTTTGCGCCCCCGAATTCAGTATGCAGTAAAGGAATATAGCATCAGCCAATGGACATATCCATCTACCAGATGGCGATCAAATAACTGGGAAATTCTTTTTGGAATCCAACCGGCCACAGGTAAGACCGATTTGATGTCAATTTCAGCTGATCAGGCCTTGTTCTCATAGCCATCCCCCTGATCAGCGTATGTTGTTGTAATAACGAATGCCGTTATTGGTAATCAATAATCAGAAACGACTTCCCCCGTCTAATCTAATGGCCGGGAATGTGTTAATGTGATCATTCAAAAATAACATGATGATGATGATGATGATGATGATGATGATGATGATGATGATGATGATGATGATGATGATGATGATGATCTAAACCTTCACATTATCCTTGAGCATCAGTTGTCACTCACATAGTTGATTTTCAGATAGATGGAGACAATTTCTAAAGAAAAATAAACTAATTCTAATATATTTTTCATACAAATATTATATATAAAACACATCATTTTATAAACGTTTTATAATATAATACAATTACATAAGAACACAACTTTACACATACATACAGACAGTCCTACATTTAGTGCTTTGTCCCACGTCAGAAGTGAATGTCCCGCACACAATTCTGAGAGAGAGAGAGAGAGAGAGAGAGAGAGAGAGAGAGAGAGAGAGAGAGAGAGAGAGAGAGAGAGAGAGAGAGAGAGAGAGAGGTTCCAGATGCTCAATAGATCACATTGATTTAGCTCATTTCCGACAAATTGCTGGGTTTGCTTTTAAAGGGCAAGCCAAGGAGGAATGCTGGAGTCGAAACAGATGTTCTGTGATACATACATACACACACACACACACACACACATACACACACACGCGCGCACACACACACACACACACACACACACACACACACACACACATACACACACACACACACACACACACACACACACACACACACACACACACACACACACACACACACACACACACACACACACACACACACACACACCACACACACACACGCACACACACATGTTCTCTCTCTCTATCTCTGTCTCTCTCTCTCTCTCTGTCTCTCTCTCTCTCTCTCTCTCTCTCTCTCACACACACACACACACACACACACACACACATACACACACACACACGCACACACACACACACACACACACACACACACACACACACACACACACACACACACACACACACACACACACACACACACACACACACACACACACACACACACACATACACACACACACACAGATATTACACTATTCAGACAACGTTCAAATCATTGTCAATGTCAATTGCACTCCAGTTTGAAGTAGCGTCTATTGAGGGAAGCGGGGCAATCAGCCCCACGAGGGCACAGTCCTGCAGCGGGCACCTCAAACGGGCCTTTGATCACCGCAAGAACAACTCCTGTTCGAGACGGCAAGTGGAGCGATCCACACAATTTTAAGCCCCATCCTTGTTTCAAAGGTAAGAAGATAGATACCAGTTTCCTCTCTGTGTGCGTTCAGTATCTGGCTGCACGTTAGCCTAGCTTAGCACAATGATTGGAAGCGGACAGTGACAGGTAGCCTTCGGGAGGCGTCTATACTTTCCACAAGCAAGTTGTCCTTCCGCGTTGCTCTGATTGGCCGCTGACCTACGCTAGTTTTTTGCCCCCACGCCGGTATGAGAGAAATAATAATAATGAGCAGCGTAGAAATAATAATAATGCGAGAGCGAGCCTCGCACACACGCACGCTGAAATGGGTATTGTAGAACATGACATAGTCGCATGACATCTGATTTATTAGTGCCATTACTAAAGATTAGGGACAAACGCACGCAATTGGCACAAGTGTAAATCATGGATTAGTCACTCAGTTTTAACATTGGCCCGTGTAGCTCAACCTGTTCGTCACCTGGCTCTGGAGCCTATGGTCACAAGTTCAAATCACTCTTAGTTAAATTTTTTCAATTGAAATAACGTATTGTATTGTTTTCATCTCTCTATATTAACGTGATTGCAACTTGTGCCAATTGCGTGTGTTTGTCCCTAATCTTTAGTATTGGCACTAATAAATCAGATGTCATGCGACTATGTCATATTCTATGATACCCATTTCAGCGTGCGTGTGTGCGAGGCTCGCTCTCGCATTATTATTTCTACGTTGCTCATTATTATTATTTCTCTCATACCGCCGTGGGGGCAAAAAACTAGCGTAGGTCAGCGGCCAATCAGAGCAACGCGGAAGGACAACTCGTGTGTGGAAAGTATAGACGCCTTCGGGAGAGGTGTTAGTTGGACAATGTGCCGCGACGTATTTAATGATGATGTTGATGATGATGGCTTGGATTTATATAGCGCTCTTCATGACAACCAGAGCGCTTCACAAAGTCCATTATTCGTTCATACACAGTCATACCGGTGGTGGTAAGCTACAATTGCAGCCAGAACTGCCCTGAGGCAGACTCACGGAAGTGTGGCAAATAATCATCGCCTACGGCCCCTCCGACCACCACCAACATTCATTCACATGCATACACATTCAGACGAGGCAAGTAGGTTAAGTGTCTTGCCCAAGGACACAACGGCAATGGGATGGACATGAGCTTGAGCGGGATTTGAACCACCAACCCTTCGATCATTGGACGACCCGCTCTACCCCTGAGCCAAAGCCGCCCCACAATTTAAGAAGTTAAAACACACAATTTAAGTGACACCAAGACACCAACATTTCCTAGCATTTATACTTTGGCAAATGTCAGTTGGCATCCAGATGTGAGGCGTGAGGGCACTAGATGGCACTAGATGGCACTAGATGACACTAGATCACACTAGATGGCACTAGATGGCACTAGATGACACTAGATGGCACTAGATGGCACTAGATGACACTAGATCACACTAGATCACACTAGATGACACTAGATGGCACTAGATGGCACTAGATCACACTAGATAGCACTAGATCACACTAGATGGCACTAGATGGCACTAGATGGCACTAGATCACACTAGATGGCACTAGATGGTACTAGATGATAGATGACACTAGATGGCACTAGAGGGCACTAGATGACACTAGATGGCACCAGGCCACGTGAGCGGATCGGCGCGGCCGAGAAATCCGCTCTTCGCTCTTTAAAGCTTGGTCCGCTCCGCTAATCGCTCATGTTGACCCCGCCCCCAAGTCGCTCTCTGCTCGCTCACCACTCACCTTGAATCGAGCGCTCCCCGCTCCCCGCGCCAGATCGCTCGGCAGATATATATATTTTTTGGAGCATAGTGTAAATTAGCTCAAACTACAACAGTCTACACCCCCTGGGCCCCTTAACAATTGTTTGTATTGAGCCGCATTGTAATTGTACCAATTCTGCAATGTTAAATAACGTTGTTTATCCATTCACTAGCTCTATTAAGCGATGATAGCTAGCCGAGCCACAATGCTATGGTTGCTGCCATTAACGTTAGCATGTAAGCTAACGACAACAACAATGGCGTCGATACTTTTTCTAACAGGAGTGAGTGACAAAGCCTGAACAGGATATCACAGGTTCACCCTTCTCATTGGTTGAAAATGGCCTTCATGTTTGTACATCGCCATCTGTTGCTTTGGCATTGTACTACATGTATATTAACATCAGTGTTAAACCACTGTGAGCGGCCTGGAGTGGATTGAAGCGGAGGAGAACTCTCGCTCCGGACGTCGCGGCGACACATTTTAAAACCCACTCCTCGCTCACGTCAAAACCGCCGGCTCGCTCACATGCACTGGATGGCACTAGATGACACTAGATGGCACTAGATCACACTAGATGGCACTAGATGGCACTAGATGGTACTAGATGACACTAGATGACACTAGATGGCACTAGATCACACTAGATGGCACTAGATGGTACTAGATGACACTAGATGGCACTAGATGGCACTAAAGGGCACTAGATGGCACTAGATGACGCTAGATGACACTAGATGGCACTAGATGGTACTAGATGGCACTAGAGGGCACTAGATGGCACTAGATCACACTAGATGACACTAGATGGCACTAGAGGGCACTAGATCAAACTAGATGGCACTAGAGGGCACTAGATCACACTAGATGGCACTAGATGACACTAGATGACACTAGATGGCACTAGATGGCACTAGAGGGCACTAGATGGCACTAGATCGCACTAGATGACACTAGATGGCACTATATGGCACTAGAGGGCACTAGATGGCACTAGATCACACTAGATGACACTAGATCACACTAGATGGCACTATATGGCACTAGAGGGCACTAGATGGCACTAGATCACACTAGATGACACTAGATCACACTAGATGGCACTAGATGGCACTAGATGGCACTAGATGACACTAGATCACACTAGATGACACTAGATGGCACTAGATGGCACTAGATGACACTAGATCACACTAGATGGCACTAGATGACACTAGATGGCACTAGATGGTACTAGATGGCACTAGATGACACTAGATGACACTAGATGGCACTAGATGGCACTAGAG
>NC_140173.1:24064864-24124864 GCF_963971535.1 Notolepis coatsorum | reverse complement strand
TAAAGTATTTTTTATAGTAGGTATAGGTGTAGTTTGTAGTAATTTCTGATACCATGATAATGCCATGGTAAAGGCCATGTATCGCCATGGTACCACGTTTGTATAATAAATAATACCATGGCATAATCTCGTTTAAACCACGACACCAATGGTAATAATTGTAGTGAGCAAGAAAATTATACCTTTTTAGGAAATACCGTGCTAATTCTGCTGCCGCCCATGTTTCCTGCTGCGGTCATGTTTGATACTCTGTGTTTTTAGCCTGTTTTATCAAGTGTTTTATCCTATTCTTATCCTGTTTTATCTTGTTTTATCACTCTCTGCAAAACCTGGTTACACACAAGCAACAATCAGACATTTCGGAGGTTGTTTACTCACAGAAATACGGTTGGCTTGTTCCTGGGCTTGCACTGTGACGCTGGCTCTGAAGAATGGCCCTGACTTTGGACATTATAGAAGTACGGGCTGAGCTTAAATCCATTGAGCCCCTCATTGTGGAACTTCTCAGTCGTCAAACTGAGCTCCTGTCCCGGCTGGATAGTTTGGAGCCATCGGCCGCTGTCCCCTCGCCTGCTCGCTCCTCCTGGGCGACTGTTGTGAGGAGGAAAAGAAAGGTATCCCTACCTCTCTTTGACCCCATGGACTCCCCGCTGTTCTCAAACCATTATACTCCACTGTCAGAATGCTTCGACGCCTCAGGATTACCCTCTTCTGGCTTGCCTGGTGTTATCCAAGGAGCAGCTTCCTCAGATCGAGCCCTCCGGTCCAGATGCGTCACACCGCTGGCTGATTTCCCTAGGCTAACGCTAGCCTCAAGTAGCAAGCCCTGCACCCCATCCTCCTGGGCCTCGGTGGAGACAAATGGATTGGGGCCAAAGAAAAGGAGGTTGACCTCCCCGCTGTCTCCTGATCCACAGTCTGAGTGATGAGGAACCTCTTCATCTCCACGGTGAAGCGCCACCGTCTCATTGCCCTGCGATTTCTCCAATTCGGCCACGCAGCACCGCTGGACTAGCTGCCTGGTCCAAGACGGTGAAGAGCGACGGTGCGACCTCGCGTAGGAAACACACCTCTGCCTGCAGCAACGTTTCCAGGTCACAGTCTACTTCTCTCTCTCTCTCCCTCCAGTAAACGTCCCCGAAAATGTTCCCCACCGCTCCCCACAGCCTTCCCTGATCTCTCACCTGTTGCTAACGCTGCTACAGCTAGCTTAGCTGATGCTAGCCATCCACTTCCCCCTGCTACCGATGCGGAAAGTGATGGCAGGCCCTCTCTTTTTTCTCCTCCCGAATACATCCTCGTGGGTGATTCCATCGTGAGAAACATCCCGATTCCCAAGGGCATCTCATACTCCTTTTCTGGTGCAAAAGGCCTTGATTTAATTAAACATATCCCAACTATTGTGGAGCGCTATCCGTCTGCACATACAGTCATTGTACATGTGGAAGTAAATGACGTCAGGTGCAGACAATCAACAGTCCATCGCGAGACATAATGGGTACACCAAACTCACAGAAGACTATGAAGCACATTTTGTCTGGTCTAATTCCCACCCTCTTTTAGCCGTATTTACAGCACTGATAGATGGTTGCAAAATTATTGCTAAGCTTGTGGATAGGGCTACATCAGCCACTTTGATTCGTTCTGGACTGAGACAAAGTTATATAAATTCGATAGACCTCATCCCAATCACAAGCGAATCACAATCATGTCGAACAACTTCGCATGCCACATTTCATCACTTACAGACTGACGCTATGACTCCCCCGTTCTGGGTGTGCATAATCCGCATCCCTCTGCAATCATCTACAATAACCGTCTCAACTTAATCGTCCCAGCACTCCCATCTGACCATGGTATTACGTTTATTGCGAACCCTCTCGACAGCTCTTCCTCCTTCCCCATCCCAGTCATCATAAATCACTGGTCACGGCGTAGTCCTCGGGAGTCTGGTGGCATCCGTGCCCACTGTCACAACCACCCTGTAACCTAGGACCTAAATGGCCCGTTCCATAGCCAACAAATCTTTCATCTTAAATGACTTCATCACGGCCAAAGACTTGGAAATCTTTTGTCTCTCAGAAACATGGCAAAGGACAGAGGAATATGTCTCTTTAAATTAACTGTGTCCGCCAAACTTCTCTTTCACCTGTGCCCCCAGACCTTCCCGGTCAAATGCCACCACCAGTCGCATAGGAGGCGGCATAGCACTGGTGCACAAGAACTGTTTCTCCTCCAGGGTTGTGCGCTCCTGCGCTCCAGTACTACCCACAGCTCCTTTGAACTTTTAATCACCAAAGTTGGGCACACTAACCCATTTTATTGTATTTTAATTAAATTTATCGACCCCCTGGTTTTAATAGTTATTTTTTTAACGATTTTAGCTACCTTTTAACCTCCATCATCAAACTGGAAAAAATCGTCTTATTAGGGGATTTTAATTTCCATATTAATAACTGTAATGACAATTTTGCCACCAATTTTATTTGTATCACTGAATCCTTCAATTTAGTCTCAGGCCCAACACACAACAACGGTAACACACTTGATCTTGTTTTTACTCTTGGCTTAGACATAGATAACATTGTTTATGAGGAAATTACTATAAATGATCACAAATGCATACTTTTTTATTTAGTTTTTAAAACTGACACTATTACCACTAAGCGAGTTAAACGCTCGTGCATGCTAAATGACCTATCGGCAGATACATTTTCCACAGCCTTTGAGAGCAGTGCGGTGCCATCTTTGAATGTAAATGGCAACATTGATACTTTAGTTCATGCTTTTAAACAGGCTCAGAGATTGGATGGGTGTCACAGGGAGTGCACTTGAGTGGTTTAAGTCATATCTATCAGGTAGATGTTTCTCAGTCAGAGTAGACCCCCATGTGTCTGAGTCTGTTACACTTTCCCGTGGGGTCCCCCAGGGCTCGGTACTTGGTCCGATACCATTTTCACTGTATTTGCTCCCATTAGGACACATTATTAACGCTTTTAAAGACATCTCCTACCACCTTTATGCAGATGATATCCAGCTGTATTGCTCTTTTAACCCTGATTGGCCTGATGATTTTAATTCTAATTTTATTGTTTTAAATTAGTGTCTGTCGGCCATTAACACATTCGGGGCCAACCACGTATAAATACGTGTTTCTGATCCAACGCTTGACGGCCAACGGTTGTTTTGGCTTTTATTCCATTGTAATATCCTACTCAATGTCACAGAGCGACACTGCAGATTTACCCTACTCTTGGAATTCGGAAAAGTGCATTACCGGCCAGATCCTCGTAGGGGCGCTGTCTCGATAATGCAGTGTTCCCTGTTAGAGACCGGTGTTTTAAATTTTTTTGTATGAATGGATTTTTCTATTAGCCTAAAGCTATGCGTGTAGCCGATGGCCTGGAATAGTTTTTGGGACGCTGAATTCAGTATGCAGTAAAGGAATATATCATCAGCCAATGGACATATGGATCTACCAGATGGTGATCGATAACTGGGAAATCCTTTTTGGGATCCAACCGGCCACAGGTAAGAGCTTTTTCACGTAAATTGCATGCTGGTCAGGCCTTGTTATCATACCCAACCAGCCGATCAGCAAATAAGGCTACTGAGGCTAATGCCATTATTGGTAATCAATAATCAGAAACGACGTCTCCCCCCCCCCCATTTCATGCATTCATGGTGGACCATGATACCGACAATATGCATTTTCAGTTTTAGCTCTAGCTTGTCTATAGCCGAAACGCCATTCGATTTAAGGTTATTAGCTTAGCACCCTTTATCTCGCGTTCCAGGAAATACCCCAGAACATTCTGCTATACCGTTCATATTCACGACGCTATAAAATGGGAATGTATTGATGACAAACGCACAATGAACGTTTTTTTTTTTTTTTTTTTTATCAATCTTTTCTCCCCATTTTTCTTATTTTTCTCCCGTCCCCAATTTCACTTTGTCCAAATGAAAGTTTGTTTTGATATGCTGGCTGTATAGAGTGAGATTAGACGGATCCCAATGGCCCTGAATGTGTTAAGGCCTGGTTAGCTAGCAACTTCCTCCAGCTAAATGAGGCCAAAACCGAGGTGCTCATCGTGGCCTCTGATGGCGTTGCATCCAGGGTGGCTGATTGCCTTGAGTCCCTAGAAAAAATGTGAGCCCCAACCTCAGGAACCTTGGGGTAAACTTTGATCAGGCCATGCACCTCGACACTCACATCAAGTCGGTGACCCGCACCTGTTTTTTCCATCTCAGGAACATTGCTAAGCTCAGGTCGATTGTTTCCCATTCTGACCTAGAGTTGATTATCCATGCCTTCGTTTCTTCTCGCCTTGACTACTGCAATTCGGTTCTCACCTGCCTCAATAAATCATCCATAGACCGCCTCCAATTCATCCAAAATACTGCTGCAAGACTGCTAACCAGATCAAGCAGAAGGTGTCACATCACTCCAGTTCTGGCCTCCTTGCACTGGCTTCCTATACATTTTAGAATTAATTTCAAGGTCATGGTGCTCACTTTTACATTTACATTTACATTTAGTCATTTAGCTGACGCTTTTATCCAAAGCGACTTACAAGTTCTGTACGACAAGTCATCAGATCTCTGCATGGCCAGGCACCAGAATATTTAACAGACCTGCTGGAACCATATGTGCCCAGCAGGACCCTGAGGTCAGCTGACCAGGATCTGTTGGTCATTCCGCACCAGGTTGATCACCAAAGGTGACAGAGCCTTTCAATCTGTAGCGCCTAGACTCTGGAATGCTCTTCCTCGTGGCCTAAGAGTTGCAGTGTCTGTTGATTTCTTTTTTTAAATCAGCTAAAAATATGTATTGTCTTTTTCTCTGTGATGCATTGTGTTTTGTTCTGTTTCTTATCACTCGAATGGTTCTTGCTTTTTATTTTTATATTTTATTTCTGCTGTATGTAAAGCACTTTGTGAGTTCTCTCTGTGAAAAGTGCTATACAAATAAACTTTACTTACTTACTTACTTACTTACTTACTTACTTACTTACTTACTTACTTACTTACTTACTTACTTACTTACTTACTTACTTACTTACTTACTTACTTACTTACTTACTTACTAATTCTTCCATGCGAATATTCACAATGTCAAGGTGTTCCTTTTAATTCCAAGATGCTTTTGTGAAAGTGACAGATATTATAGTGAACCAATGACAAGGGAGCTACAACATAATCATGTTCTGGTTCAGGCAGCACTGTCATACTGGAAGACCAGGCGGTTCGGTGAATAGCCAGCTAATTTAATGAGTCAGCCCCCTTTCAGAGCTCTATTATACTATTAATGAGCTGACGTTGCTACGGCTACTCGCTAACAAGCCATTGTCATATTCCATCACGTCGTCTATATGGGTGAACTAATTAGGAAATGGCCACCTAGTGTGTGCCACCAGCTCTAGTGCCAGCAACCAGCAATCAGTCAAATGAACAGTGCCTACCATTCTCCCAGCTCCTCGCTGCCCCCGGGCTCTGGTTGAAAGCCCAGTCAAGTCTAATGAAAGTAGCTTCAATGCAATGCAGGTCATTATGGATAGGAAGAGGGGAAAAAAGAAGGAGTGGACACTAAGGGCTGACCTAGAATAGTCGAATAGTCAACTAGTCGATCGAAAGGAGGTGTAGTTGACTGCCAACCTCTTAGTCAAATGAAATAAATATATATATATATATATATATATATATATATATATATATATTATATATATATATATATATATATATATATATATATATATATATATATATATATATATATATATATATATATATAATTACTATTATTATTATATTTTTTAAATCATTCTTTCCAAAAGCTAAGAGGCCTAGAAGCGTGGCTAACGCTAATGGTGCACATACCAGCGAGGCTAACTGCCTAAGAAAACGGGCACAGAGGCCCTGAAAGAGCTTGATTTATGACGTGATGTCATTTGTGGTCCGGCCCCGGTTCCATGAGGCTGATCCACGATACAAACATCCCCTCTGTTTTGTCAGGATGGAAACGGATATTTAGAGGGCTGTAGTCTGAAGGGCTCTACATGGTCAACACAACATCGACAACGCAACAATGTTGCAGACACTCTGCCTTTATGCTTCTGCAACATCCACGCGTAGCCTATGCAACATTGTACAAATAAATGTAAAATTAATGTACAAAATAAACGTCTCTCCGGTGTTTTAGACGTCGCTCTTTTATTTTGAAACCCCCCGACCGGAAGTATTATTGCTGCTGCCGGTTCAGTGTTTTTGAGCTGACGCTAAATACAAATGTTGAGATTGTTGGTGAACAACTAACTTTAGGTTAGTTGTATTAAATTAATTGATTGCTGTTTAACTTGTCCCTGTGTCCAGTCCTTTCGATTAGCCCCACCCGTTCATTGTAAACAATGATGCATGTAATTATATTAACGTTACTGTGTGTTGTAGCTATGTTAATAAATTCTGAATGGCATTAACGTTAGTTGGGTATGATAGCATTGAATAGCATCAACGCTAGCTGGCTGGCTACAACAAATTCTCACAAGCTGGCATTGTAAAATATCAACACCAGCCATGGGTATACTGTTTACTAAATTGTGGAGGCTTTTAATTGTCAAGGTTTAAGTTTAAGTTTATTTGGATCCCCATTAGCCACAGCAGTGCTGGGGCTATTCTTCCTGGGGTCCATAACACATAAAATACAGTTACAGACGTATACACTCAAAACATTTACATGTCATACAGACAATTAAAACAACAATAAAAACCCTTATACACTCATAACATTTACATGACATACAGACCATTAAAACAACAATAAAAACCCTTATACACTCACAACATTTACATGTCATACAGACAATTAAAACAACAGTAAAAACCCTAATCAAATTCATAATACAATATAAAAATACAAAATTATACAATATTTTAATAATATATCCCTATCAGACACATGCCTTTTCATCCATATATACCTATCTCTTTATCAGACACATACATTTTAATTTACGTACACACTATCTATTAGGGAATGTCAATTTCTTTGGTTGAAAATGTTGTTTTACCACGATTTTGAAACGGCATTTACTATTCTCCTGCTTAACATGTCTGGGAAGAGAGTTCCATTCCTGCATACCACGGAACATGACAGTTCGCTTCATTGCATTCGACCTCACTTTTGGAAGTGTAAAACCTCGTGCAGAAGCATGTCTGGTGGAATGGTTGTGTCTGTCAAGACTTATTGATAAATTGTTATATAAAATTGAGGGGGTCTTTGTAACAAAAATATTCCTAGTGAATACAAGGAGTGAGCAGAGTAATTTATGTTTGACAAGTAACCAAGTTAAACAACTGTGCATCGCTGCAACATTAGTTCTGTACTCACAGCGAAGCGCTATACGTGCTGCTTTGTTTTGTACCATTTGTAATTTTTTCAGTTTACTCGTCGTTACATTCGACCATACTGCAGGACAATAGTCAAGATTTGACAAAACCAGAGCTTGAATGACCTGTTTGATAGAATTTAGTGGTAACAAATGAGCACATCTTTTAACAACAGAAATCCCTCTTCCCATTTTCACTACTATATTGTTTATATGGTGTGACCATGACAATTTACTGTCTAATGTTACCCCTAGGAGTTTAGTCTCCTGGACTTGATTAATTACCACATCACTTATCAAAAGTTTCAAGACTGGGTTCGTTCTTAGAGTATGGTTTGAACCGAAAATGATGCTACTTGTCTTTGATATGTTTAGAACTAGTTTGTTATTCTTTATCCATTCCATCACTGATTGCAACTCTGCCTTTAGGACCGTATTTAATTCATTGGCTGTTGAGGCTGATGTGTAAATCGTTGAATCATCCGCATACATAGAAATATAGGACTTATTTAGGACAAGAGGCATGTCATTTGTAAATATGGTGTAGAGCAAAGGCCCAAGGCAACTTCCTTGGGGTACTCCACACCTTACCGTTTTAACTTCTGAGTAACTCCCATTAAAAAAAACGATTTGTTTCCGGTTTGCTAAATAAGTTTGCATCCAAGATAGTGCAGATGAGGAGAAACCGTAACATTCAAGTTTTTTAAGTAAGAATTTGTGATCTATGATGTCGAATGCTGCAGTAAAATCAAGCAAGACAGCTCCAACCATTTTCTTTTTATCTATCTCTTTCAGCCAATCATCCGTCATTTGGGTTAAAGCAGTCGCTGTTGAATGTCCTTCACGATATGCATGTTGAAAATCAGTGGTCAATGTGTTAAAAGAAAAGTAGCTTTTAATCTGTTCACTTACTATTCTTTCCATCAGTTTACTCAAAACTGGCAGTAAACTTATGGGACGACTATTAGATCCTGAGAATGGCAATTTAAATTTTTTTGGCAGTGGTATTACTTTGGCAGTTTTCCACTGTTGCGGATACAAACATTCACTAAAGGATTGATTTATAATATGACAGATAGCAGGGGCAATTAAATCAGGGACCAATTTCAGAAGTTTCCCGTCAAGACCGTCAACACCTGGTGGTTTGTTTTTAGTGGTACTTAACATATGTTCTACATTACTTATAGTCACGCTATCAAAATTAAATTGACAATTTTTATCTTTCATTATTTTATTCTTTATTAATAAATAAGATTTTTCATTATCTATTGTTTGCATATTATTCCTTAAATTATCTACTTTTCCAATAAAATAATTGTAGGTAAGAGGATTTGAAGGCGTATGCTATGCTATGGAAGTATTCCCCTGAAGCTCCACTTTGTTGAAATGTACATATAACTAGGGCTATAGGATAACCACCGGTTAATTCACGATTTTTTATTGGTTTGTCATGACAAACCAATTACTTAATCCAACATATGTGTAAAAAACTAACATATTCCAGTTGACTGTATATTTTTGTGATAGGTACGCAACATCCTCACAACACCCTCTGCAACACCCTCTGTGATATCTGCAACCATGTTGTGTTGCAGTTACGTCGCAGTTGCTCGAGCATGTAGAGCCCTTAAGGCTATATGAATTTGATCCGTGTGTATTATGTGATCTTTCAGGGGTATCATATCAACCCGAGCATAGAATCTTTTACACCTTTTTTAGGCAAAATACAGAATAGTCCAATTTCACTATTAAACATTATATGCTCTATGTTTTTATGATGTCTGTCCATGTCCAAAATCAGGGACCATGATGGAAATAAGTGCTTGCACTTTCTCATGTGTTTATCCCTTGGATGCTGTCTTTTACTCCACAATAAAAATCAATCAATCAATCAATCTGACTGAACTGTCCTGGGGCACAGGAAGAACATACTGACTGAACTGTCCTGGGGCACAGGAAGAACATACTGACTAAACTGTCCTGGGGCACAGGAAGAACATACTGACTGAACTGTCCTGGGGCACAGGAAGAACATACTGACTGAACTGTCCTGGGGCACAGGAAAAACATACTGACTGAACTGTCCTGGGGCACAAGAAGAACATACTGACTGAACTGTCCTGGGGCACAGGAAGAACATACTGACTGAACTGTCCTGGGGCACAGGAAGAACATACTGACTGAACTGTCCTGGGGCACAGGAAGAACATACTGACTGAACTGTCCGGGGACACAGGAAGAACATACTGACTGAACTGTCCTGGGGCACAGGAAGAACATACTGACTGAACTGTCCGGGGACACAGGAAGAACATACTGACTGAACTGTCCTGAACTAAAGAACACTTTGTGAATTCTTACAATGAGTGGCTGTCCCTCTTTAACTCAGGGATTCAGGGATAACACTTTTATCCGACGTGGGAGCACTTGATTGAAAAGTTAGCAAACTCCAGATTGAGTCTGGAGGTGTGACTGTATTGAAAGCAATCTCCTCTCTGCTCATCTGTGCCTTTCCTCATTTACACTTGCATCCAGCACCTTGACCTCCGCTACGAGTACAATATCTAATATTATGCACTCTCTGTTTCTACTTGTGTTCTCCTCGTCCCTATCTCTGTTTCCCTGCAGAGGAGAGGAGGCTGTATTTAATGGCCTATGCTCCTGTCAGGCAGGTGTTTCAAATGGGAAATAATGACTTGTTAACAAGCATTAAATGAAACCTTGGTGAAGGAACGGACACTGGCGTTGTACAGGCGCTCTCTGTTATTTACATTTTTATTGGAAACAGGCTCTGACATATCCGATTACTTTCTTTTTTTTTATCTACTTTTTCTCCCATCCCAATTTCGTATTATCCAATTCTACCCTCCCCTGTCTCGAACGTTGTTAGACCATGCCTCCCACTGGTCGGCTGCAATGTGGACCAAGCGTTGCATCACGTGTCCCCTCCGGTACACGAGGAGGCAGCTGTCGCATCTTTTCACCTGTACAGCGCGATCTCTCAGTGGCGAGGAGTAACTCGTGGGAGGCTCACGCTGCCCCCGTTGCTTCCTGATTCTGCTGTACAGGCGCACCAACCGACCTGTAGGAGTCGCTGTCCACAACGTCCGATCCCCACCCACCGGCTTTCCCACACCCTAATACTGCCAATTGTAGTATGAACGACCAGCCAAGCCGGAAGCAACGCCGAGAGCTGGGCTCGAACCCAACATCTCCTGCATTAGTGGCGAGCGTCTTGCCCACTGCGCCACTTAGCCGCGCTATATCCGATTACTTTCTAAGTCTGAGTGAATATCTCATTACTTTCTAAATACGAGGGAATATCCGATTACTTTTTTAGTATGAGGGAATATACAATTACTTTCTTAGTATGAGGGAATATCCGATTACTTTCTTAGTATGAGGGAATATACAATTACTTTCTTAGTATGAGGGAATATACAATTACTTTCTTAGTATGAGGGAATATACAATTACTTTCTAAGTATGAGGGAATATACAATTACTTTCTAAGTATGAGGGAATATACAATTACTTTCTTAGTATGAGGGAATATACAATTACTTTCTAAGTATGAGGGAATATAAAATTACTTTCTTAGTATGAGGGAATATACAATTACTTTCTTAGTATGAGGGAATATACAATTACTTTCTTAGTATGAGGGAATATCCGATTACTTTCTTAGTATGAGGGAATATACAATTACTTTCTTAGTATGAGGGAATATACAATTACTTTCTAAGTATGAGGGAATATACAATTACTTTCTAAGTATGAGGGAATATACAATTACTTTCTTAGTATGAGGGAATATACAATTACTTTCTTAGTATGAGGGAATATACAATTACTTTCTAAGTATGAGGGAATATCCGATTACTTTCTTAGTATGAGGGAATATACAATTACTTTCTTAGTATGAGGGAATATACAATTACTTTCTAAGTATGAGGGAATATACAATTACTTTCTTAGTATGAGGGAATATACAATTACTTTCTTAGTATGAGGGAATATACAATTACTTTCTTAGTATGAGGGAATATCCGATTACTTTCTTAGTATGAGGGAATATCCAATTACTTTCTTAGTATGAGGGAATATCCAATTACTTTCTTAGTATGAGGGAATATCCGATTACTTTCTTAGTATGAGGGAATCTCCTCTTGCCTCCTCTTCATTCCCTTCGGAGTGTGGCATTTCATATAGACCCGATCCACTCATGAGATTACAGTGAGATTACAGTGAGATTACCTATCTGTGAACTCGAGAAATTGGTATGGACTGCTTTTGTTTAATAGTTCTTTGGGAGGGGGAGGGGTGCATCACGGTGAGAGGGACACACAGTGTGTGTGTGTGTGTGTGTGTGTGTGTGTGTGTGTGATCGGGAGGATTACCTGAGGTGAAATGACTGCCAGGTTTGGCTCACGGATGGGAGTTATAATTAGTGAGATGAACTTTTGAAACCAAAACGACGTCCTATTCCTAACGGCCGTGAAATCCAACGCAATTGGAACACACACAGTAACTCACACACACACACACACACACACACACACACACACACACACACACACACACACACACACACACACACACACACACACACACACACACACACACACACACACACGCACACACACACACACACACACACACACACACACACACACACACACACTGAGGCTTATGCAATTTATTATTTGTGTTAGTAATAAGCCTTTATTATTAACATTATTTAGTGTCTATCTTCCCACACACACACACACACACGCACACACGCACACACACAGTAACTCTCACACACACACACACACACACACACACACACACACACACACACACACACACGCACACACACACACACACACACACACACACACACACACACACACACACACACACACACACAGAACACACACACGCACAAACACACAAAACACCATGGGCTAGATCCACAAAGAATGGATTGCATGGTGCTAATTGCACCCTTACTTACAATTCATTATGAATTGAAAATGGGGAACCCTGATGTAAACAAGACGATGATTGATTGAATGAAAATTGTATTAACAGATTGCAGTGGGTACAATACGGTACGGCTCAATGCACACACTTGTTAAGGGGATGCATTGCCCCACCTGCTCAACTCAGCCTCCTTGACCACATTCAAGAGAAGGCCCTGGACATAATGGTCATCCCCAGCCACAGACAACATGCTGCCGCTGCTACAGTCCGGTACATGCCCACCACATAGTCCTCCAGTACTAGATCTATGCCCACCACATAGTCCTCATGTACTAGATCTATGCCCACCACATAGTCCTCCTGTACAAGATCCATGCCCACCACATAGTCCTCCAGTACTAGATCTATGCCCACCACTTAGTCCTCCTGTACTAGATCCATGCCCACCACATAGTCCTCCTGTACTAGATCCATGCCCACCACATAGTCCTCCAGTACTAGATCCATGCCCACCACATAGTCCTCCAGTACTAGATCTATGCCCACCACATAGTCATCCTGTACTAGATCCATGCCCACCACATAGTCCTCCAGTACTAGATCCATGCCCACCACATAGTCCTCCAGTACTAGATCCATGCCCACCACATAGTCCTCCAGTACTAGATCCATGCCCACCACATAGTCCTCCAGTACTAGATCCATGCCCACCACATAGTCCTCCTGTACTAGATCCATGCCCACCACATAGTCCTCCTGTACAAGATCCATGCCCACCACATAGTCCTCCAGTACTAGATCCATGCCCACCACTTAGTCCTCCTGTACTAGATCCATGCCCACCACATAGTCCTCCAGTACTAGATCTATGCCCACCACATAGTCCTCCAGTACTAGATCCATGCCCACCACATAGTCCTCCAGTACTAGATCCATGCCCACCACATAGTCCTCCAGTACTAGATCTATGCCCACCACATAGTCCTCCAGTACATGATCTATGCCCACCACATAGTCCTCCAGTACTAGATCCATGCCCACCACTTAGTCCTCCAGTACTAGATCCATGCCCACCACATAGTCCTCCTGTACTAGATCCATGCCCACCACTTAGTCCTCCAGTACTAGATCCATGCCCACCACATAGTCCTCCTGTACTAGATCCATGCCCACCACATAGTCCTCCAGTACTAGATCCATGCCCACCACATAGTCCTCCAGTACTAGATCCATGCCCACCACATAGTCCTCCAGTACTAGATCTATGCCCACCACATAGTCCTCCAGTACATGATCTATGCCCACCACATAGTCCTCCAGTACTAGATCCATGCCCACCACTTAGTCCTCCAGTACTAGATCCATGCCCACCACATAGTCCTCCTGTACTAGATCCATGCCCACCACATAGTCCTCCTGTACTAGATCTATGCCCACCACATAGTCCTCCAGTACATGATCTATGCCCACCACATAGTCCTCCTGTACTAGATCCATGCCCACCACTTAGTCCTCCAGTACTAGATCCATGCCCACCACATAGTCCTCCTGTACTAGATCCATGCCCACCACTTAGTCCTCCAGTACTAGATCCATGCCCACCACATAGTCCTCCTGTACTAGATCCATGCCCACCACATAGTCCTCCTGTACTAGATCCATGCCCACCACATAGTCCTCCTGTACTAGATCCATGCCCACCACATAGTCCTCCTGTACTAGATCCATGCCCACCACATAGTCCTCCAGTACTAGATCCATGCCCACCACATAGTCCTCCTGTACTAGATCCATGCCCACCACATAGTCCTCCAGTACTAGATCCATGCCCACCACATAGTCCTCCTGTACTAGATCTATGCCCACCACTTAGTCCTCCTGTACTAGATCCATGCCCACCACTTAGTCCTCCTGTACTAGATCCATGCCCACCACATAGTCATCCTGTACTAGATCCATGCCCACCACATAGTCCTCCTGTACTAGATCTATGCCCACCACATAGTCCTCCAGTACTAGATCCATGCCCACCACATAGTCCTCCTGTACTAGATCCATGCCCACCACATAGTCCTCCTGTACTAGATCCATGCCCACCACATAGTCCTCCTGTACTAGATCCATGCCCACCACATAGTCCTCCAGGCCGTGCTGCCTCCGCCACACATCATACATCTTACTACCCGCCTGCGCAGACAGGCCTTCAAATGCAGAATTCATGGACACCTCCTGACTGTTCCTGTTATGGTTTGTAACCGACCTCAAACGCAACGGCATAGACAGGACGTTCAGAGTTCAGAGTTAGCCAAATGCCAAATGCCGGGAAGGGAAGCCCCTGAGCGGAGGTCGATGGCACAGTCGTAAGGCCGGTGAGGCGGAAGGGCCTGAGCCCTGGACTTACTGAAAACCTCCTTGAGGTCGTGGTACTCGGGGGGTATGGTCGAGAGGTCCGGAGGCGGCTCACAAACGGATCTCCGGGGCGAGGGACAGGACGCCGCCTGAAGACACTGGGCATGACAGGAGGAGCTCCACCCCCTGATGGTACCGGAGGACCAGGCGATGTGGGGCTCGTGCAGCGCGAGCCAGGGCCGGCCCAGGACTACTGGGACAAGAGGTGATCTGGTGATAAAAAACTGGAGTCTCTCAACGTGGTTACCAGCAATGGTGAGCAGGACAGGACAGGTGCGTTGAGTGATGTCAGCCAGGTGGTGTTGGTCCAATGCGAACACCTCCAATGGCCTCACGAGGTCCTCTAGTGGAATGTTGGCCCGGGTAGCAAACTCGAAGTCTAGGAAACTCTCATCAGCACCCGAGTCAATGAGTGCCTCCACCGTGGCCCGTTGGTCCGCCCAGGCCAGGGTGACGCTCATCAGACGGCTAGGTGGTGCACGGCTCTGGGAACGAGAAAAACGGCTCACCAGGATCTCCCGGGGTCCCGGTGAGCCTGGTCTTTTGGCCGGGTGGGGCAGTTGGCGATACGGTGTCCATCCCGACTGCAGTAGAGGCAAAGGCCGGACCTGAACCTCGCCTCCCGTTCAGCTTGGCTAAGATGTGAACGTCCCAGCTGCATGGGTTCCTCCCCGGGCACCGAACCGGAGGGGAAGGAACCACCAGTCGTGTTGGGAGCAGGGCGGACCGCAGTACCGTCACGAGTACGGGGGGTCTGGGGAACCTCTGGAGGTCCCTGTCGGGTTCTCTCACGTCTTCTCTCCTGGAGGCGTCCGTCGATGCGAATGGCGAGGCTGAATAGGTCCTCGAGGGACTCAGGTTCCTCACGGGTCGCAAGCTGGTCCCTGACAGCGTCGTTGAGCCCCCTCATGAAGGTGAGACGAAGCGCTTGATCGTTCCAACCGCTCTCCGTTGCCGCCAGTCTGAACTACAGCACGTAGTCGGTGACCCCGCCACTGCCCTGCCGGAAGGTGCCCAACCGGGCTCCAGGGTCCTGGCCACGGGCTGGGTGGTGGAAAACCCTGCGGAGCTCAGCCACGAAGTCTGGGTAGGAAAAACAGAAATCAGCCCCCATTGCCCAGGAGGCAGTGACCCACTGGGCTGCCCGGCCTGAGAGCAAGTTAGTCATGTAAGCCACTCGGGCTCCCCTTGAAATGAATCGGCTGGGTTGATGACGAAAAACCAACTCACATTGCATGATGAATGTGGCACAATCCTCGAAGTTACCATCGAACAACCGTGGTTCGGAGAGACGGGGCTCCCGAGGTGCGGGATCGGGAGGCGCGGGGCCTGCCAGGGCTGCGGGTGATGCTCCGGCCGAGGCTCCTGAAGTAGGTGGGGTTACAAGCAAGGTGTTAACGGCTTCACTCAGCGCTTGTAATTGGAGGAGAATATTAGTCTGCTGATTACCCTGGGCTGTCTGCTGGCTAGCCAGAGAGCCAAGGGACTCCTGAATAGGCAGGACCTGGTCTCGGAGTTCCTGTACAGCAGCCGCAGCCGCACCTAACTGTAGGCTGTGGTCGTTGGTTAACTCAATCTGGACCGCCAACGCTGTTCTGACCCTGTCTGTGTCGGCTGAGGTCGTCATGGTCGGGTCGTAATGTTATGGTTTGTAACCGACCTCAAACGCAACGGCACAGACAGGAAGTTCAGAGTTAGCCAAATGCTAGGGCGTATTTATTTACAGAGTCAAAAGATGGAATAGGTACAGTAATCAAACAAACGGGGAGACTGCCTCCGGCAGAGTCATCAGCCGCTCTGCAGA
This sequence comes from Notolepis coatsorum, assembly GCF_963971535.1. Taxonomy (NCBI): domain Eukaryota; kingdom Metazoa; phylum Chordata; class Actinopteri; order Aulopiformes; family Paralepididae; genus Notolepis; species Notolepis coatsorum. The sequence continues at coordinate 24,108,295 of NC_140173.1, read as the reverse complement.
ATCCTCCTGGCGACAGTGGTGGGAATTTGGCATATGATGTTGTAGCGGCTCTGCAGATACTCCCAGCTCTTCCTCGAGGTGGGAAACGGAGAAAGAGATAGGTATCAGTGTTTTCCCCAACACACAATTAGCAGAGTCAGTGCAAACAAAAGATGTCTTCAGTGCTTCTTCTATAACACACAATCCGGCTGAGTCCAGTGCAAACAAAATTATATCTTCAGTGCTTCTTCAATAACACACAATCAGAATTATCCAGAGCAAACAAAATGATCTCTTCAGTGTTTCTTCAATAAACACAATCAGAACGTATCCAGAGCAAACAAAAGGATATCTTCTGTGTTTCTTCAATAACACACAATCCAAATTATCCAGAGGGGTTTGATTCCACTCACCCAAGTGCAACGCGTAACGTGTAACAAGGCGCAGCTCCAAACAGTTCTCCACAGAAAGGTCCTGGAGAGAATATAGACCAGGAAACAGCAACAGGAAAAAAGCAGGCAAAGCAGTTGTATTCCAGAACGACCCGACAACGATAGCAAGATGGTCTGTGTATATAAAGCCTTCAGGGGCGCTAATTACAAACTGTGACAGCTGCGTGATGAGATCGATACTTGCTCCAAAAGCGGGTGGCGGGGAATGCACCAATCAACACGGCACCTTAAAGGAACGGAGCGCGTGGCGGGGAATGCATCAATCAACATAGTACCTTAAAGGAACGGAGCGTGTGGCGGGGAACGGACCAAACCTCACAGTTCCCTTCTTTGACTGTTGAGATGCAGTGAACCATATGATTGGTCAACTGGATATAACTGTATTTTCTGAATTGGATAATGTTCATAATTACATAAAAATAAATACATGTTTAATCTCTTAAAACCCTAGCCATATTTTCAGAAAATCTGCCTAATTATACATACCATACAAGTAAATGGAACATTGCTCCACTTCTACATGTTCATGGTATCTAGGACATCTCAGGGAATGTATTCACAGTGTCAGAAATATTGTGTCTGTTACTATGCTTGAGTAAAATTGTAATGAACAAAAGGAGAATATAAATTATTATTTATAAAAAAGTTTCATCTTTGACGGTGAATAACACCATGCTAACCTTGACCATACATGATACATCGCCACTGAGCTCATTCAGCACCTTCTTGAGATCAAGTGTACAAGAAATCTAAGCAAATTAATAAAGGGCACATTATTTACAGGGTTTTTTGTAGATACAGTACTGAATTTTGCCATCCGGACACATGTAATTTGAAATATGAATATATAATATCAGGCCTATAAATTACCTTATTATGGCCAGGTCATACATCTATGGATTGGGCCAAACCTTTTATTTCCAATGGCAGAGTTCAATCTGGATTTAGTACCACCAGGCGTCCATAACAGGGCAGCAAAGATTGTGAATGAAATCTACTGTAAGTACAGTTTTTTATAATGTAAATAGCTCCGCCATTTATCATCAGATTGAGATGCGTTTTTTTCCCCCTAGATGTTCACAGACGTGCAAAGAATATTTTCAGCAGCTTTCACAGAGGCTGGTGTGAGCTGGGTAATGTAGTTTTATGAAATGTTGATGTCCCTTGAAAGCCCTGGGTCTCCTCTGTTTTAGGACTACAGCGCTTTCATGACACATTATTTCCTTGAGTCTAATTCATGCGCCGAGATATTTATGAATCATATTTGAATCATATTTCGCTAATAACATTTAAAAGCATTGGTAAACAAGCGTAATGCTGACAATATACACATTGACTGCTGTTTTGATCTTTACTCGTTAATTAATATGGACTGTATTGATCTATTTATGAAGTGACATTAACTCATTCCCCGCTCGCCAACACAGACTATCCCCCCCCCCCCCCCCTTGATCATTTTGCGAAGGCACATGTGTATATGGTATATACCTTTGATTTGGGAGTATTTGGGGTTTCATTCAACGGTTTGGGCTTATTGCAAATAATGCATTTTATCTCGCAATCTATGGGAAAAGACTAAATTATCTAGGAAATGGGCGATGTTTAGCGTGTAATAAACTACAAACTACAGTGTGTAGAAACAAACAAATTTTTTTCCCATGTTGGAATACAAGTAGTGTCTGCCAAATGAGCCACACCATTGTCTCCACAGCTATAATACAGAACACACACACACAGCTCTGCAAACATCGTGAAACACAGCGAAAGTGACCATTTTAATCTGGCCTGGAGCGGTAGAGATACGGAAAGTGTATGGCGATGAATGAGTTAAATCAGGCCCCGTACCGGGCCCAGTCGGGATCAATGGGGTTAATATAACGCTAGGTACTCAAAGCACTTTACAGTGTAGAGTGGAAATGGCCTCATTCACCACCACTGTGACTATGACTCATTCATGTGGCATTAGCAGCGGCTAAATTTATTTATTTTCATTCATGCATTTCGCCTGGTTCTCAGGCCGCAGGCTCTAATAACCATCAGAATATCACATGAAAAGGAAACATTAAAAACAAATGCAATGACTTGGTAAGTGGCAGCCGTGGAAGAGCTCCTCTACTAACCAAACACATGCTATACTGTACATACTGTACACAGACACAACAGCATGGGGCTCCTCTACTAACCAAACACATGCTATACTGTACATACTGTACACAGAGACAACAGCATGGGGCTCCTCTACTAACCAAACACATGCTATACTGTACATACTGTACACAGAGACAACAGCATGGGGCTCCTCTACTAACCAAACGCATGCTATACTGTACATACTGTACACAGAGACAACAGCATGGAGCTCCTCTACTAACCAAACACATGCTATACTGTACATACTGTACACAGACACAACAGCATGGGGAGTGCGAATATTATATTGTTCACTCATCCTACCATATTTGAGTTACTGTGTGGAAGTGTGGGGTAACACGTATGAAAGCAACATAAAGCCATTATTCATATTACAGAAGAGAGCAGTACAAATAGTTCACAAAGTAGATTCAAGAGAACATACCAACAAATTATTTATTAAATCCAGACTATTGAAACCTAAAGAGTTAGCTGAAATACAGACTTTATTAGTTTTGTTTAGAGCAAAATGCAGAGTATTACCAGCAAATATTCATTGTTCGTTCCCTGTCCAGATGACAGCAGAAGGAAATTAGATTTTAAACACCAATTTGCACGAACAACCTTAAAACAAAGGTGCACCTCAGTTATAGGTATCAAACTATGGAACTCTTTGCAGAATGATGAAAATAGTTCTACTAATATATTTCACTTCAAAAGGTTGTGCAAAGAAAAGATACATAGACAGTATAGCACAGTTTAGCCCATGTCCATCCCATTGCCGTTGTGTCCTTGGGCAAGACACTTAACCTACTTGCCTCGTATGAATGTGTATGCATGTGAATGAATGTTGGTGGTGGTCGGAGGGGCCGTAGGCGATGATTATTCGCCACGCTTCCGTGAGTCTGCCTCAGGGCAGTTCTGGCTGCAATTGTAGCTTACCACCACCGGTATGACTGTGTATGAACGAATAATGGACTCTGTGAAGCGCTCTGAGTCAGAGAAGAGCGCTATATAAATCCAATCCATTATTATTATTATTTATTATTAGTATAATATTGCAGTTTAGCGTGTCAGGATGACGTAGCATAGAGTTGCAGTGTAGGCCAGTATGAGTATAGTAATATAGTATATAGCAGCGTAACATAGAATAATAATATATTAAAATATTGTATAATACTGTACCAATATGGTGTAGTATAAATAGTATGATTTAGTTATATTATAATAAAATAGAAATTCTATAGTATATAGAAGTATAATACATTATATAAATCTAGCCCATGGTGGTTTGTGTGTGTGTGTGTGTGTGTGTGTGTGTGTGTGTGTGTGTGTGTGTGTGTGTGTGTGTGTGTGTGTGTGTGTGTGTGTGTGTGTGTGTGTGTGTGTGTGTGTGTGTGTGTGTGTGTGTGTGTGTGTGTGTGTGTGTGTGTGTGTGTGTGTGTGTGTGTGTGTGTGTGTGTGTGTGTGTGTGTGTGTGTGTGTGTGTGTGTGTGTGTAAATGAATGAACCTAAATATGTAGTTTGACTGATAGATACACAAAATGGGTTTATTTATGTTGATTTAATTTGGTTGTGTTGATGTTTCCATTTTTGCAAAATGGGTATATTCTGTTTGGTTTTACGCAATAAGTCTATCGTTGTGTTGTGTGTATGTGTGTAGGGGCAGGTATATATAAGCATTTTTTTTCTTCCTTTTCCTTTCGGCCATGGGATTTGGTGAATAATTTTTTTTTGTATCCACTTTTTCTCCCATTTTCTATATTTTCTCCCATCCCAATTTCGTATCATCCAATTCACTCTCCCCTGTCACGAACGCTGTTTCTTGCCTCCCACAAGCCGGCTGCAATAGCACAAGTCCCCTCCGGTACTTGAGGTAACAGCAGTCGCATCTTTTCACCTGCGCAGCTCGTTCTCTCAGTGGCGAGGAGTAACGCGTGGGAGGCTCACGCTGCCCCCGATACTTCCTGATTCTACTGCGCAGGCGCACCAACCGACCTGTAGGAGTCGCTGTCCACAACGCCCGATCCCCACCCTTCAGTTTCCCTCCCCGTAATACGGCCAATGTGTATTACTGTGGACGACCAGCTAAACTGAAAGCAAATGTGGAGCGCTGGGCTCGAACAGGCGAGCCCAGCGTCTCCAGATTTCGTGGCGAGCGCCTTGCCCACTACGCCACGTAGCCGCCCCGGGATTTGGTGAATTATATGAATATGTACTGTTGGACTGTGGTAATTCCATGTACGAATAAATAAATGATGATGATGATGATGATGATTAAAATGTCAAATGCCATCATACAGCACAAGTACAGTACAAGGGAAATAAGTTGAGTGCAAAGGTAATACTACCTAATAATACTTGAGTAAAGTACAAATCCCCAAAAACAGTATTTAAGTATTGTAACAAAGTACTTTACACCCCTGTGTAACAAGTGATTACATGGATGATATCTCTATCTCTCTCTCTCTCTCTCTCTCTCTCTCTCTCTCTCTCTCTCTCTCTCTCTCTCTCTCTCTCTCTCTCTCTCTCTCTCTCTCTCTCTCTCTCTATCTCTCTCTCTCTTTGTCTCCCTCACTATCTCTCTCTCTCTCTCTCTTTGTCTCTCTCTCTCTCTCCCTCACTATCTCTCTCTCTTTCTATCTCTCTCATTCACCCCATCTCTCTCCCTCATTATCTCTATCTTCCCCGTTTTCTCTTCCTCACTCTCTCTCTCTTTCCCATTCTCTCGTCCTCTCTCTCTCTCCATCTCTCTCTCCCTCATTATCTCTCTCTATTTCCCCTTCTCTCTCCATCTCCCTCTCCTTCATTCACTCTCTCTCTATCTTTCCCTTTCGCACACACAAACTCACAAGACACACACACACACAGATACACACAAACAAACAAACAAACACAGACACACACGGACACACACACACACCCCAACCCCCCCTCTCTCATTCTGTGAGACAAGGTGACTCCCGCTGTGGTTCCAGATGTTAGACCCCCCCCCCCTCCCCCTGCCCCCCCCCTCTCTCACCACTAAGCCCACACTCTGTCTGACAAAGAGCCGCGCTGTCCGCTTCACAGTACGACCGACGCGCCAAAATGATTCAGTCTGAGAGAACATGACATACACCCGTGTTCTAACGACCACAGTCTCTATAGCCTATCTGTGTGTAATATTGTTAGAACATGGGTGTGTGTGTGGGAGCATCTCTTTGTATGTGTATGTGTTTGTTTATGTGCATATGCTGTACACACGTACACACGTATGTATGTATGTATGTATGTATGTAGTATGTATGTATGTATGTGATGTATGTATGTATGTATGTATGTATGTATGTATGTGTATGTATGTATGTATGTATGTATGTATGTATGTATGTATGTATGTATGTATGTATGTATGTATGTATGTATGTATGTATGTATGTATGTATGTATGTATGTATGTATGTGTGTCTCTATCAGTGTACACATATCTTGTGTGCAGGGCCGCCTGGGAGAAATGCGAGGCCATGTGCAAGATTTAAACGCGAGCCCCCCCCCCTTTCATGCATACAACATATTCTTAAATAATAGCGCTGCCCGAGGCGGGGCATGATACAGTCAACATATAGCAAGAGAGAGAGCGAGAGAGAGCTCCCGTTCTACAGTCATATACAGTGTACAGAGAGAGAGAGAGAGAGAGAGATAGAGAGAGACACATTGGAAAGAAATTGAAATGCTATTTGGCCCTAAACAGAGAGTACACAGTGGCAGAATACCTGAGCACTGTGACTGAAGATCCTTGACTAGGTACAGACTCAGCGAGCACAGCCTAGCCATCGAGAAAGGCCGCCATAGGCAGACTGTGTGTGTTAGAAAGAGAGAGAGAGAGAGCATGTGTGTTTGTCGTGTGTGTGTGTGTGTGGGTAGAGAGAGAGCATGTATGAGAGATCCAAAAGGACAAAGATCAACACTTAAATCCAAAGAGAGAGAGAGAGAGAGACACATTGGAAAGAAATTGAAATGCTATTTGGCCTAAACAGAGAGTACACAGTGGCAGAATACCTGAGCACTGTGACTGAAGATCCTTGACTATGTACAGACTCAGCGAGCACAGCCTAGCCATCGAGAAAGGCCGCCATAGGCAGACTGTGTGTGTTAGAAAGAGAGAGAGAGAGAGAGAGAGAGAGAGAGAGGAGAGAGAGCATGTGTATTTGTCATGTGTGTGTGTGTTAGAGAGAGAGCATGTATGAGAGATCAAAAGGACAAAGATCAACACTTAAATCCAAAGAGAGAGAGAGAGAGAGAGAGAGACACATTGGAAAGAAATTGAAATGCTATTTGGCCCTAAACAGAGAGTACACAGTGGCAGAATACCTGAGCACTGTGACTGAAGATCCTTGACTATGTACAGACTCCAGCGAGCAAGCCTAGGCCATCGAGAAAGGCCGCCATAGGCAGACTGTGTGTGTTAGAAAGAGAGAGAGAGAGAGAGAGAGAGAGAGAGAGAGCATGTGTGTTTGTCATGTGTGTGTGTGTTAGAGAGAGAGCATATATGAGAGATCCAAAAGGACAAAGATCAACACTTAAATCCAAAGAGAAGAGGGTCTATACCAGAGAAACCAAAGCAGCAAGGAGCCAATGGCCGACATCAGCTAAATAGGCTAGCCAGGTACTGTGACACCAGGCCACACACAGCTTTGGCCAACGGCCCAACGCTACCCAAGCTACACAAACGACCAAGACATTCACACACAGCACATGTCGTATCTCCAAATGTTGTGAAGTAGCATAATGTTTTGCCTGGAAAAAAACATTGTTATTAACAAAACATTCGGGAGGGGAAGGAAGGAAGAGTGGGGTAATGTCATGACATTTTCATTAATCTTACCTGCACCAAGGAACGCAGGGCGAAAGGCCGCAACACAGGTCTCCACGTTGACGAAAGGCCTCTCGCTGGCGGGACAAAAATAAGCCAGAACCCCCTGCTATTCTCACGGCTAATGTCAATGGTCGTAGCACAAGCTAACAGCTAACTCTAGGCTAACTGATAGCATCAAACTAACGTTACGTGCGCAGCCGGCAGCTAACGTCGTAGCTAAACAGCTAACTGGCTAACACGGCTATCGCTAACCATTAGCTAACGCAGAAGCAAGCTATGCTGTTACCACTGAAACTACAACATGAGAAAAGCAATACAGGCGCTGACACCAGGCCACACACCGTTAGCTACTAACTCCATACTACAACACCTAGTCGACCAGTTTGGCTCCAGAGAGAGAGAGAGAGAGAGAGAGAGAGATCCACAGCGGGAATATAATAGGTTGCATGAACTCACCATAACGCAGTATCAATGGTAAAGTTGGAAGGAGACTTTCTTGGCCCACGGTGTAATTTCTTCTGATCCATGCTGCTTTTGAAAAGACATCCACTCGCTCCTCTGAATAGCGCTGAATTAGATCATCCCTGTACCTCGTGTGTCCGAGAAGAGCCCGGAAACACTATCCTAAAATCTGTAGAGCAGCAAAGCCGCAGAAACCGGAAGTCTGCAGAGCCGCAGAGGCAGGAACAAGTCAGACACATTCTACAAACGTGTCTAATGTGAAATATATAAGCATATAAGCAAAACTAGATTTTAGGTCTGTGATGAAAAAGGGCCTCGCGGGAAGGGGGGCCTCGCAAAAAAATAAAAATAAAAAAAATGATTTTGCGAGGCCCCCCTTCCCGCGAGGCCCTGTGCGACCGCACTGCTCGCACACCGCCTGAGGCGGCCCTGCTTGTGTGTGTGTGTGTGTGTGTGTGTGCGTGTGTGTGTGTGTGCATGTGTGTGTGCATGTGTGTGTGTGTGTGTGTGTGTTTTGTCACTGATTGTGCTTTCAGAAGACAGTCTCATCAATAGCTGTTGATGTGAAAATGACTACAATTGAAGGCAGTGAGTCCACTGGAGCTCAGCAGACTAGAAGTTGTCTTTAGGAGGCAATATTTTCAGTAGGATATAATAATAAATAATAATACATTTTATTTATAAAGCGCTTTTCAGGAAACCAAAGACGCTGACAATGAGCAAAACAAATGAACAAAGAAACAAAGAACCACAGGGAATAAGCAACAGTATGAAGACGCAGGACATACAACCAAGTAACAGATACAGGGCTAGATCCACAAAGAAGGGATTGCACGGAGCAAGTTGCACCCTTACAATTCATTATGAATTGAAAATGGGGGACAAAAGTCTTTCTCTGGTCTGCATCCCCTTAACAATTGTGTGTATTGAGCTGTACTGTATTGTACCCATTATGCAATCTGTTAATAACATTTTCATTCAATCAATCAATCTGCACGGTGATTGATTGAATGAAAATGTTATTAACAGATTGCAGAATGGGTACAATACAGTACAGCTCAATACACACAATTGTTAAGGGCATGCAGACCAGAGAAAGACTTTCGTTTTGTTTACATCAGGGTCCCCCATTTTCAATTCATCATGAATTGTAAGTAAGGGTGCAACTTGCTCCGTGCAATCCATTCTTTGTGGATTTAGCCCACATAGTCCAGTAGGGGAACAGTCAGGGAAGTAAGGAAACTGAGGGGAGGGGGGGGGGGGGCAGGAGAGGGAGAGAAAGTAGGGAAGGGGAGGGGAGGTGGTAGGTTGGAGGAGGGTGGTTATGGGTAGGGAAGGTTGTATGCTTGGGAGAACAGGTAGGTTTTGAGTCGGGATTTAAAGGTGGAGAGTGAGGGAGAGTCTCGGACAGTCTGAGGGAGGGTGTTCCACAGTCTGGGTGCAGCTCGTGAGAAAGCCCGGTCACCAAAACTTTTAAGTTTGGATGACGGGACAGTGAGGGAAAGAGTGGAAGACGACTGGAGGGAACGGGTGGGGCGGTAAGGGAGAAGGAGGTCAGTCAGGTAGGAGGGATATGGAAAGAGTTTTAGCACAAGGTAAGATAGGGGAAATAATATGGGGGAGATTTATAAAACATTTTCTAGACTTTAAATCTCAAGTGAGGAAAAAAGGGACATTTTGAGAATCAAGTTAAAAGTATGATTGACGACGTCTTAATTCTCAAAATATTATTACTTAATTATTATTTTGACTTTGATCTCAAAATCATCTTTGTTATTTTGACTGTATACACTCAAAACATGTTTACTTTAATTTCAATAAACAATGAAAAAATATATTATATACAAAATAAAGTAAAATATAATCATAAGGAATAATATAATATATAAATGATATATTATACATAATAAAATATATAATAATAATAATAATAATAATAATAATAATAATAATAATAATAATAATAATAATAATAATAATAATAATAATAATAATAATAATAATAATAATAATAATAATAATAATAATAATAATAATAATAATAATAATAATAATAATAATACTAATACTAATACTAATAATAATAATAATAATAATAATAATAATAATAATAATAATAATAATAATAATAATAAAACTCTTGTGGTAGAATAAAAATCAGGTGATAAAATAGGATAGCAGCGGTTTGTATATGGTTTTGATGTTCACCAAGGTAACGTTTCTATCTCTCTCTCCACTCTATCCTCTTCCTTTTGTCTATCTCTCTGTGTCTCGGTTGCCTAGACAACCTGTTGATTGACTACCAGTTCACCTTCAGCCTGCTCCAGGAGGACGACCACCACTACACTGCGATCAACTTCATGGCCACGCCAGAGCAGGTAACAGCACACTGTACACGCAGGGCCACATGGACCTTTTTCATGGTCATATACATTTTGGGGGGCTTAAAACTTAGATTAATAGACTTAACTTAATAGATTATGGTTACGGTTATGGTTATGGTTATGGTTATGGTTATGGTTATGGCTATGGTTATGGTTATGGTTAACAAACGGAGGTTGCAACTTGTCCAAGCCGAAAGTGAAACTTGCATGTGTGAGGATTGGCCCATTCCCGCCACACGCTTCTAGGTCAATTACCAATTGCCGTCACGCACCTGTTGTTTGTTTGTAATCAGTGCTCCAGAGCCCTTCATATACTCGGGTCTTCTGTCAGTCGTTGTCGGGTCGTTTTGGATTACCACTGCTGCTGCCTGTTCCCCCCGTTGTTGTACCTCGTCTGTTTTTCTTCAGGACGTCTATGGAAGTCGCCGCTGTTGTGTTTCTCTATCATCCGTTGGAGCTGTGCCTCGTTGCCCGCTTTGCGCATTTGCGCTTTGGTGAGTTTTTGGAACGAACCTTTTGGATTCTCTGTTTTTTGTGTGTTTGGATAACACTGAAGATTTGCCGTTTTTGTTTTGTACTGGACTCCGCTAAACTTGTGTGTTGGTAACACTGAAGATTAAGTCACGTGTGATTGTACTGGACTCAGCTAAACTTGTGTGTTGGTAACACTGAAGATTAAGTCACGTGTGATTATACTGGACTCAGCTAAGGAGGACTGGACTGCCTCTGTATTCCGTTGGCTTGTTTATTGACCACTCTCTCTCTCTCCGTTCCTTCCCGAGTTGGATCCTGGAGTAGCTGCAGAGCCGCAGAGGCAGTGGCGCTATGCCGCTTCACCATCTCAATACCGGGACGATCTGCAGAGCCGCAGACAACTCTGCCAAGAACATTCTCCCCTTTGTTGTTCTTATTGTTATTTCGCTCATTCCTGTTTCAGAAATAAATACACCCTAGTCTTTGGCTAACTCTGAACTACCTGTCTGTGCCGTGCTGTTGGGGTCGGTTTCAAACCATAACATTACGACCCGACCATGTCGACCCCAGCCGACACAGACAGAGTTAGGGCAGCGTTGGCGGTCCAGATTGAGTTGGTCAACGACCACACCCAACAGTTGGGTGCGGCTGCTGTACAGGACCTCCGGGCCCAGGTCCAGCTTATTCTGGATTGCCTTGACACTCTGGCCACCCAGCAGACTACCCAGGGTAATCAGCAGGCTGTTATTCTGCACCAGCTACAGGCTCTCAGTGCAGCATTTGACACCCTGCTTTTAACCCCACCTGTCCCAGGAGTCTCAGCCAGATCACCAGCCGCAGCCGCGGCAGACCCCGACCTCGCACCTCGGGAGCCCCGTCTCTCCGAACCACGTTTGTTCGAGGGTAACTTCGAGGATTGTGCCACATTCATCATGCAATGTGAGTTGGTTTTCCTTCATCAACCCAGCCGATTTTCGTCAGAGGGAGCCAGAGTAGCTTACATGACTAACCTGCTCACAGGCCGAGCAGCACAGTGGGTCACTGCTTCCTGGTCTATGAGGGCCAATTTTTGTTTCTCCTACCCAGACTTCGTGGCAGAGCTCCGAAGGGTTTTCCACCACCCAGCTCGTGGCCAGGACCCGGGAGCTCGGCTGGGCACCTTCCGGCAGGGCAGTGGCAGTGTCACCGACTACGCGCTGGAGTTCAGACTGGCCGCAACCGAGAGCGGTTGGAATGATCGGACGCTTCATCTCACCTTCCTGAAGGGGCTCAACGACACTGTAAGGGACCAGCTCGTGACCCAAGAGGAGCCCGATTCTCTCGAGGGCCTAATCAGCCTCGCTATCCGCATCGACGGACGCCTCTGGGAGAGAAGGCGTGAGAGAGCACGACTGGGACCCCCAGACGTTCCCCAGACCCCCCGTCCTCGTGACCGTTCTGCTGACCGTCCTGCCCCCTCCGTGACTGGTGATTTTTTTCCCTCCCGAGCTGTGACCGAGGAGGAACCCATGCAGCTGGGACGCACCCGCCTTAGCCCGGCCAAACGGGAGTCCAGGCTCTGGTCCGGCCTTTGTCTCTACTGCGGCCGGGATGGACACCGTATCTCCAATTGCCCTACCCGGCCAAGAGGACCAGGCTCGCTAGGACCCCGGGAGATCCTGGTGAGCCGTTTTTCCTGTTCCCACACCCGTGCACCACCTAACCGTCTGACGAGCGTCACCCTAGCCTGGGCGGACCAGCGGGCGACGGTGGGTGCACTCATTGACTCTGGTGCTGATGGGAGTTTCATGGACGTTGAGTTTGCCACCCGGGCCAACATTCCACTTGAGGACCTCGAGAGGCCCTTGGAGGTTTTCGCGCTGGATCATCACCGCCTGGCTGACATCACTCAACGCACCTGTCCTGTCCTCCTCACCGTTGCTGGTAACCACGTTGAGAGACTCCAGTTTTTTATTACCAGATCCCCTCTTGTCCCGGTAGTCCTGGGTCGGCCCTGGCTCGCGCTGCATGAGCCCCACATCGCCTGGTCCTCCGGCACCATCAGGGGGTGGAGCTCCTCCTGTCATGCCCAATGTCTTCAGGCGGCGTCCAGTCCTTCGCCCCGGGGTTCCCCTTGTGTCCCTGTCTCCAGCCCCCTCACCGGGCCCCTGTCTCCGTCTCCGGCCCCCCTCGCCGGGTCCCTGTCCCTGTCTCCGGTCCCCCTTTCCGGGCCTCTGTCTCTGTCCCCCTCTCCAGTGCCCCTGATCACCGGCTTCCTTCGGTCCCATCCGGGCAAGCCGAGGCGGGGTAGGTCGCCGGGTGGCTCCCGTGGAGGGGGGGGGTACTGTGAGGATTGGCCCATTCCCGCCACACGCTTCTAGGTCAATTACCAATTGCCGTCACGCACCTGTTGTTTGTTTGTAATCAGCGCTCCAGAGCCCTTCATATACTCGGGTCTTCTGTCAGTCGTTGTCGGGTCGTTTTGGATTACCACTGCTGCTGCCTGTTCCCCCCGTTGTTGTACCTCGTCTGTTTTTCTTCAGGACGTCTATGGAAGTCGCCGCTGTTGTGTTTCTCTATCATCCTTGGAGCTGTGCCTCGTTGCCCGCTTTGCGCATTTGCGCTTTGGTGAGTTTTTGGAACAAACCTTTTGGATTCTCTGTTTTTTGTGTGTTTGGATAACACTGAAGATTTGTCGTTTTTGTTTTGTACTGGACTCCGCTAAACTTGTGTGTTGGTAACACTGAAGATTAAGTCACGTGTGATTATACTGGACTCAGCTAAGGAGGACTGGACTGCCTCTGTATTCCGTTGGCTTGTTTATTGACCACTCTCTCTCTCTCTCCATTCCTTCCCGAGTTGGATCCTGGAGTAGCTGCAGAGCCGCAGAGGCAGTGGCGCTACGCCGCTTCACCATCTCAATACCGGGACGATCTGCAGAGCCGCAGACAACTCTGCCAAGAACATTCTCCCCTTTGTTGTTCTTATTGTTATTTCGCTCATTCCTGTTTCAGAAATAAATACGCCCTAGTCTTTGGCTAACTCTGAACTACCTGTCTGTGTCGTGCTGTTGGGGTCGGTTTCAAACCATAACAGCATGCATGTCTTCAGCTTGTGTATTGCAGATTCAGATTAACAGATAGAAATGTGTGCAAAACAGGACAAAACAGTGATACAACGAGGCAAGACAATGAAGTGCAATGGCTGATGACATGTTGTCAGTGCAAAATAGAGTAACAAATTCCAGCCCTAGCAGCTCCCCATAGAGGGGGAGGGGGGGGGGGTGGAGCAGGGGGAAAAGTCCGTCGGAGACCTTTAATCCACGCAGTAACACTTTGTATCTGTGACCCTGCGTGTCCTTGTTTGTTATCAAGTTGTTGTGGGGATCTTTGGTAGAATTTCTGGAAGGAAGGACTAACAGCAAAGCATGTTCACGGTGCGACACATCTACTTATGGAGTGCAGTTACAGAATGCTTTGATTTGTCCGGCAAAAATCACAGATTCGAGCCCACAAGTCAAGGCCGTTGTCAGAAAGTGGTGTTGTTGTCCAGCAGGGAGACACTCTGTCCTCTGGACCTGGTGGTGTTGTTGTCCAGCAGGGAGCATTCTGTCCTCTGGACCTGGTGGTGTTGTTGTCCAGCAGGGAGACACTCTGTCCTCTGGACCTGGTGGTGTTGTTGTCCAGCAGGGAGACACTCTGTCCTCTGGACCTGGTGGTGTTGTTGTCCAGCAGGGAGACACTCTGTCCTCTGGACCTGGTGGTGTTGTTGTCCAGCAGGGAGACACTCTGTCCTCTGGACCTGGTGGTGTTGTTGTCCAGCAGGGAGACACTCTGTCCTCTGGACCTGGTGGTGTTGTTGTCCAGCAGGGAGACACTCTGTCCTCTGGACCTGGTGGTGTTGTTGTCCAGCAGGGAGCATTCTGTCCTCTGGACCTGGTGGTGTTGTTGTCCAGCAGGGAGCACTCTGTCCTCTGGACCTGGTGGTGTTGTTGTCCAGCAGGGAGCACTCTGTCCTCTGGACCTGGTGGTGTTGTTGTCCAGCAGGGAGACACTCTGTCCTCTGGACCTGGTGGTGTTGTTGTCCAGCAGGGGGCACTCTGTCCTCTGGACCTGGTGGTGTTGTTGTCCAGCAGGGAGCACTCTGTCCTCTGGACCTGGTGGTGTTGTTGTCCAGCAGGGAGACACTGTCCTCTGGACCTGGTGGTGTTGTTGTCCAGCAGGGAGACACTCTGTCCTCTGGACCTGGTGGTGTTGTTGTCCAGCAGGGAGACACTCTGTCCTCTGGACCTGGTGGTGTTGTTGTCCAGCAGGGAGCACTCTGTCCTCTGGACCTGGTGGTGTTGTTGTCCAGCAGGGAGCACTCTTTCCTTTGGACTTGGCAGTAATGATGGCCCTGTTATGGTGATAGGGACACTGTACAGTTACACAAGTGCCGTCCTTCGGATGAGATATTAAACCGAGGTACTGAATTCGGTCATTAAAGAACCCAGGGCGCCTATCGCACAAAGTCAGTGGTTCCCTGAAATTCCCGAATCATCCATCCCCCTTAATTGGCTGATATCAATCCCTGTCTCCACAACGCATGCCATACTTTTTTCCCCACATGATATGGAGCCAAGCCTCTGTATCCACAGTATGGCTGCTTGGCACTGCCCCGGGTCCTCCAAGCGTGAAGTGTGTCGGACGAACGGTTCTTGAGATGTGAAGAACAGACACACACCATAGCACCACCATCTGGCTAAATGGCACAGGATTTGAGTCGATCGCATGAACTGTTCTCCAAACATGTGACAGACAGTGAGACAGTAAGAGATACCCGCACGCAGACAGATATTCCTTCCTTGATGGTTAGATACACTCTGATACTACCAGGCTTAGCAAATGGATAGAGAAGAGATGGCAAACGTGTTTTTTTTTTTTTTTTTACTTTGACCAGTCAGCTGGTTCTTTTCGCGTTTATCGCTTTTTCTGGTCAAGTATGACCGACAGAAACAGGTTGAATGGGGTATAGATGGGGGGAAAGACACTCTGAGAAAATACGGCGAGTCCGGGAGTCAAACTCGTGTACCCCAGATCCGTGACGCACACGGTTGTCCCCGACGCCGAAATAGCGTTCGAGGTACGCGGTGAGCTACTGGAGCTCCCCGATGGCAAACGTGTTTGACTGTAACACTTTAACACTACACCATATTGTATCTATTTTATCTAGGCCTATTTATTACTAAAAGATTTGCACTGCATTTCTACCTCATTTTTAGCATTTTAGCATTGTGTACTTTAGTTTTGTATATTGTATATTTTATATAAATCAAATCAAATCAAATATATTTGTAAAGCCCGAAATTGCAAGGTAATGCCCCGAAATCTTCTAAGGTCCCTGAGTTTGCTCAGAACAGGGTAAATCTGCATATTGCTATGATGCCCCTCTAGCTCATGGAATTAACTCCAACAGTCCTTAAAGCCTGAGATTGTCCCCTCTGTTGCAGAGTTTAAAACCTTGATTTCTACGTTAACCTTTGTCAATCAAGTTGTATGTGTTTTAATTGATTTGTTATCCTTACTTTTGTCTCGCCTTTTTGTCTTATTGTTATGATTTTACATGCTGTGTGATTTTATATGGCTTTTTTTTGCTCATTTCTGTATGTACTGTAAACTCGACATGACTGTAAATGAGGGAAACCTCAGTTGCCTTTAGAGTTTATAATGGTTATAATAATCTGTGCTCCTCTTCTTCGCAGGCCAATAAAAACCTGGACATGTCCATTAACGCCTCCAACAACTTCAACCTGAACATCACGTGGTCCTTCAGCTCTACAGGTAATAATAATAATACATTTTATTTATAAAGCGCTTTTCAAAGCCCAAAGACGCTGACAATGAGCAAAACTAATGAACGAAGAAACAAAGAACCACAGAATTTTTTAAGAATAAACAACAGGATGAATACGCAGGACATACAACCACGGATAACAAGTAACAGATACAGAGTCCAGTATGGGAACAGTCAGGGAAGTAAGGGAACCGAGGGGAGGGGGGGGGGGGGGGGGGGGGCAGGAGAGGGAGAGAAAGTAGGGAAGGGGAGGGGAGGTGGTAGGTTGGAGGAGGGTGGCTATGGGTAGGGAAGGTTGTATGCTTGGGAGAACAGGTAGGTTTTGAGTCGTGATTTAAAGGTGGAGTGTGAGGGAGAGTCTCGGACAGTCTGAGGGAGGGTGTTCCAAAGTCTGGGTGCAGCTCGTGAGAACGCCTGGTCACCAAAACTTTAAGTGTAAGTTTGGATGTCAGGACAGTGAGGGAAGCAGTGGAAGAGGACCGGAGGGAATGGGTGGGGCGGTAAGGGAGAAGGAGGTCAGTCAGGTAGGGGGGGGGGGGGGGGCAGGCTATGGAGGGCTTTGAAGGTTTGAAGGCCTTAGACGGCACGACACGGACAGACACAGCAGACGGCACGACACGGACAGACACAGCAGACGTACCTGACCCTTCTTACTGGGTGCTTAGCTGTGTTTAAGAAGCCTAATCTGACAAGTCCCTAACCGGGACTAGTTTCACTGTGCACCTTCACCTTGCGCTTTGGTTTTGGTTACTGAGTAATGTGCTGCTAATATGATGCATGTACAGTATTATTATGTACACTAATAAGAGTAGGCATGGGGTATACACATAGTATATACTGTGGGTATATAGTATAGGCAACAGAGTTCAGAGTTTGTACAGTATGGTAACAGAGCCTAGAGTATCTATGGCTCTGTAGAAATGGAACAATGAACAATGTTGTCAAATAGTTGAGTAGTTTGGAAGGTGATTTGTGTGATTTTTCAGAGACATGCTTAAAGGATAACTCCACTATTTTGGGAAATTAGCTTATTTAACATCTTCCCTGGAGTTAGACAAGAAGATGCATACCTTTTTTGTCTCTGTGCGTGCATTTTAGCTTTGGGAATAGATGCTCCGTTAGCATAGCTTAGCTTCATCACTGGAAGTGAGGCAGGACAGTAGCCTTACAGTGCCTTACAGTGTATTGCAAGGTCTGACATTGACCAAACTTGATATGCATGACCTTGGTGGGCTCTAGGTCAACTCCTGAAAAGGGGGTCAATGTCAGACCTTGCAATCAAAAGTTAGGGGCGCACTGAAATTATGGCAAGGGTTATTAGCCCCCTAACTTTTGATTGCAAAGTCTGACATTGACCCCCTTTTCAGGAGTTGACCTAGAGCCCACCAAGGTCATGCATATCAAGTTTGGTCAATGTCAGACGTTGCAATACACTGTAAGGCACTGTAAGGCTACTGTCCTGCCTCACTTCCAGTGATGAAGCTAAGCTATGCTAACGGAGCATCTATTCCCAAAGCTAAAATGCACGCACAGAGACAAAAAAGGTATGCATCTTCTTGTCTAACTCCAGGGAATATGTTAAATAAGCTAATTTCCCAAAATAGTGGAGTTATCCTTTAACTGAACCCATTGACTTCCAGTAGTGGAAAAAAAACAGTTCCTACAGTATCTCAGAAGCCGAATCACTGAGGCCGGTCGCATCTTGGACAGGTTGAAATAACTCCAGGTCAGATTGGCTTCTTAATAAACAAAGGGTTCCTCCAACGGCTGCCGACTCTCCCCTCATACCAGATGGAATTAATGATGCATTTAGTCGATCCTCGTTAAGTGGTAAACTTGTAAATTACCACCTATTTACCACCAGAAAGCTACACCCCAGCGGCCACTGAGGTCATAAAGACAAGTGGTAAACTCTGTGATGCCCCAGTTTATGAGTTGTGGCGCGTCGTTGACCTTTCACCTTTTTATGGTAGTTAAAAGAAAAACTGCAGGCAATGCTTTTTGTTGTACAGCCGCACCAATAATTTCTTACTTTATGACTTGAGGAGGACTGACCGAACAAAAAGGAAGGAAGGCAAAAGGAAGGAAGGAAGGAAGGAAGGAACGAAGAAGGTGAGGAAGGAACAGAAACCGAAGGAAAGAAAGACAGATGACAGGTTTTAATTGGGATAGTTTGAGCACCAAATTACTTCCAACGCTCGCAGCTTCTACTTCCAAAAAAATAAAACGTGGATGGACATAAATGACTCCCAATCAAAAACAAATCAGACTCCAAGCGGTCGGAGTATTCCTTTAAGCGCGAAATGGACAGAATTCGTTTTTGCTTGGGCGGTTCCCCTCTTGTCAAAACACAATGGATTTCTTAGGGCATTTTAGAAATGTGTTTTTGTGTGATTTTAATTAAGATAAAAGTTATTTGCTCTCACGATCACAGCGTCTCCGGGCCCCGTCGGCCAGGTGTGTGTGTGTGTGTGTGTGTGTGTGTGTGTGTGTGTGTGTGTGTGTGTGTGTGTGTGTGTGTGTGTGTGTGTGTGTGTGTGTGTGTGTGTGTGTGTGTGTGTGTGTGTGTGTGTGTGTGTGTGTGTGTGTGTGTGTGTGTGTGTGTGTGTGTGTGTGTGTGTGTGTGTGTGTGTGTGTGTGTGTGTGTGTGTGTGTGTGTGTTTTGTGAGGCCTGATAAAGCAGGAGGTGATAATATTAAATTCAAACTCTAAAGAAAACAGCCTGGTGATACTTGGAAGGATGAATAATTTAGACCACTTCACCTCAGAGAGAAACGTGGATGGCTACTGTCCTGTGTTTGGCCTGCTTCAGAATGTGAATGGAAATGTTTTCCAAGCTTTTGTCGTTCGTAAGTTATCCTCATGAGTAGGGATGCCCCGATCAAGTTTTTTGCCACCGATCACCGATCACCGATCGTCGTGAGCCATATCGGCCGATACCGATCCGATACCGATCGTTTTTGATTAAAAAGAAATTAAAAATTATTTTATATAATTTATTTTTTAATTTTTTTAATAAAATATATATATTATATAATTAGACTTGTACTTGTATTATCTGCGAGACATCGCCACCACGCAACAAGTCAAAATGCTCGCTATCTGCAAACAGCTCCACTGTCTGTGTGTACTCTAGTAGCCTCCAGCTACCAAAAAGGATTCTCCGGCGCTGCAGCGGGACCCTATTGGTAACGTTATGCTTTGGTCATTTCACATTCAGCAAGCCCTCAGCTCGAATACGCATTCAATCAATGTTATAAGACATTGATATCAGGAGCTATCTGTAGCTACTGCTAGCCGGCTAGATGACGTTAAGACAACTATTTAGTTCAATCGGACATTTTGTTTTGAACAGTGAATTAACGTCAGCTAACGCGAGCTAACGGAGGTATCAACATGCACTACAAGACTTGCTGGAGCATTTGTTGATATCAGGAGCTATCGGTAGCTAGCCGGCTAAATACCGTTAGACAATGCCTACTAAAAGTGAATAGTTGACTGGGTAATTTTGTTTAAACAGTAACGATAGCTAGGTAGCTAACGTTAGCTCAGGTCGAATGCACTATCTAGACTCAGCAGAGGCTGTGTTTACAAACTCTACACGGGTACGGGCGGGGCTAGGGAGGAGGAGCAGTTTGCAGGTCCTGTGCGTCTGAGACAAGCGAGTGAGATATCCACTTGATCAGTTTCCGCGATCGGCGAATATGACTAATTATCGGAATTCCCCGATCGCATATTTATACTAATTATCGGCCGATAACGATCGGTGGCCGATCGATCGGGGCATCCCTACTCATGAGTATGATTTACTAAAGTTGAGTTTAGTTTAGTTTATTTATTTAGCACATTATTTAAAATAAAATAACAGTGCTAGGAGGGAACGAAGACCAAAGGGCTTGTACAACGTTCCACTCCCATCTCATGGTCCATAAACAATATGAACGAAATACATGTGTAGTCTACAAAATAAACTACAAAACAGGATCAGAGACATAAGGCCGACACTATAACGAAAACATGGAAGATTGACATGAGTCAGTAACAAGAAAATGTTTTGTACAAGAGGGCAAAGAAGAGGAGAATAACATATTAACAGTATATTATGAGGAAAAGGAAACAAGCAGTCATACTAACAGTAGATGTAACACTGATGCACAGGAGTAACTTAATGTGATGGTGATTTATGATGAAATAAAATTAGATTTAATTGTTTTTTGAATATGGATAAGGAGGTTGTTGACCTCAATGATGAATTTAGAGTGTTCCAGAGTTTAGGACCTCTAAAGCTAATGTTAACCCTTTCACTACCGCACTACCAAATGGTTAACCCTTTCACCGTGACAATACAGAAGGTTAACCCTTTCACTGCCATATATGACAAAGGGTTAACCCTTTCACTGCCACACTACAGAAGGTTAACCCTTTACTATCACACTATGCGTGTAGTGAAAGGTGCAGAATAGAAATATTGCTCCCCCCACTCCCCAACAAATATTGATTAATCAATTTATCATTTAAAAGATTTTGACAGGTCCAAAATTAATGTTGTCGTTTACATGAATGTATGAATGTTAAGCATAATTTACTCAAGTCTCCAAGACCAGATACTTCACATCCCAATGACATTCAGTAAAGAATATCATTTGACTCTCAAATTTCCATTTTTCTTCCTTTTTTCAGATAAATAATATTTGTTCCTATGCTTTGTGTCCCTGTTAGTCCCTATAGGTTCTGAGTCATTCAATATTTCAATATTTCTGTTTTACTACAGTAGATGTCAGTTCAGTGAAGGATGGCAGGAGAGATAGGAGTGAAAGAGGAGGTGATGTGCTACATAACCAAGTATCGGTATTAGGACTGAAAGAGTGGCATGGGTGGAGGTCTCTCTCTCTCTCTCTCTCTCTCTCTCTCTCTCTCTCTCTCTCTCTCTCTCTCTCTCTCTCTCTCTCTCTCTCTCTCTCTCTCTCTCTCTCTCTCTCTCTCTCTCTCTCTCTCTCTCTCTCTCTCTCTCTCTCTCTCTCTCTCACTTCTTCTGGTATCATCAGAACACAGAGTCTGAGTGTCTTCCCTTTCATTCTGTCACAACATCTTTCCGTCCTGAAAGGCAGAGCTGGTGCCGGTCACACGATTCCAGCTCAGCCGAGGTGTCAAAACAATGCGGCCCGAGCGCTTCGATTCTGTAATTACCGTTGCTTTCCACAGCGGCTACGGAGCTGAGATATTACCTTTTACACCCGTGCCAAGCGCTGGCATTACATGATAATATTACCATCATTCAATCATCAGTGAGAGAAATACTTCTGCACATTTGAACAAAATACTTGGGTAAGAGGTGCGTCGGAGAGAAGGTCAAGTCGATTCAGTTTTATTTATATATAGCACATTTTAAACAACAGCAGTCGACAAGGTGCTGAACAATTTACATAAAATGCAAGGTACTATACTCAGAACCATATCAAACTATTTAAAACATATATACATTAAAATCACATTAAAACCAAGCGGATACGCTGTACAAGGGATTTAGAAGGCCAGGCTGAAAAGATGTGTTTTAAGCAGCGATTTAAAAGTGGCAAGTGACTGGGCAGACCTAATATCTTGAAAGGTCACTTGAAAGGAAAAGGCCCTGCTCACTGTATTAAGCTGCATATAGAACGGACATTATTATATTAGTAGTAGGGGTGTAACGGATTGTAGACAGTCGATGTTTCCCCCAACCCCAACGCCCACGGTTTGGCATGCATGTGAACCGTGGATTAATAGCTAAATTTAACCATCATAGTGAGCTGTATCACATGATATTCTGCAGCTTAAAGGAAAACACCAACTAAATATCTGGCTGCACCTTAGCCTAGCTTAGCACAATGAATGGAAGCGGACAGTAACGTGCAGCCAGATTCTACTGAACGCGTACAGAGGAAACTGGTATCTATTTTCTTGTCTCTCTCTGGAGAAGACGGTAAGCTAATTTCCCAAAATGATGGCGTGTTCCGTTAAGTCTGCTGTTTGCGCACATTACATATTTTGTTTTGTTTGTTTTAGTTTTGTTTGGTGGTTTAGTGCAAGAAGGCAGCAAGAAGGTCCTGGGTTAAAATCCCGCTTAGGGACCAGGTTGCCAGCTACCCAGGTGGGCTTTCACTTGGCCTTTCTGCGTGGAGTTAGCATGTTCTCCCCGTGCTCCCAAGGGTTTCCCGTCCAGAAAAAGAGATAAACCCAATGGAAAAAGATGCAGACGCTAACGCTGTCCTGACGAAGATGGACAGGAGCACTTGGATTGGTCCCCGGAAGCCACATAGAATTAACAAATGGGCCTAATTGATAAAAGAAGAATTATCCAATCCGTGACTCAAAACCGTGATACAATCCAAACTGTGCGTTTTGTGATCCATCACAATGGATGTTACATAATGATGTGTGAGTCCTTTGTTTTCAGACCTGAGGAAGATCTACTGGATGGAAACGTTGTCCTACTAAAGTAATGCAATAACTTCTATTCACAAGCTTGTGCAGGGCGCTCTTCCTTTTCTCAATCATCCAATCATGCCATGCTGTTTTCAACAATTCTATGTGACTTCCGTGAATCTGTGGAGCATGTTTGTTTAGGTTTTTGCAAAGAAAATAGTCTAAATCTATTTTTGAATACCTCTTTATCCCCCTGCATGGAACACACTGTGTTGAAATGAATAGTTTCCTTCCCTGCCTGGCTTGCCCAGGATAATTACAAACTGGGCAATACATTAGGTAGACAGTATTTCTGGCTCCAAAAAAAGGACAGCTAATTGATTAATCACAGCTGATCCATCCCTGTGGAAGTTGTTTTCGTCAACTGGCAGAGTCAGCTCAGGATGTCAAGTGAATTAACGAAGTGTGAACAAGAAGGAGGGCTACAGCGTTCATGTAGTGTGAATCTAGTGTTTAGAAGGTGCTCTTTGGATACTAGGGAGCCAGTAGAAAAACAACAATGTTCAAGCCACTCTTCATATCTAACAAAGTTTTAATATATTGCTTAGGATAAGGATGAACTTTATTGATCCCCTTGGGGAAATTCAGTGACATACACATACAGCCACAGCCTCATTATACAAATATTCCACAATCATTACATTGACAGTAATAATGGCACACATAAATTCACACCTGCTTCTCAGCTCCAGTAACCTGCTTCTCAGCTCCAGTAACCTGCTTCTCAGCTCCAGTAACCTGCTTCTCAGCTCCAGTAACCTGCTTCTCAGCTCCAGTAACCTGCTTCTCAGCTCCAGTAACCTGCTTCTCAGCTCCAGTAACCTGCTTCTCAGCTCCAGTAACCTGCTTCTCAGCTCCAGTAACCTGCTTCTCAGCTCCAGTAACCTGCTTCTCAGCTCCAGTAACCTGCTTCTCAGCTCCAGTAACCTGCTTCTCAGCTCCAGTAACCTGCTTCTCAGCTCCAGTAACCTGCTTCTCAGCTCCAGTAACCTGCTTCTCAGCCCCAGTAACCTGCTTCTCAGCTCCAGTAACCTGCATCTCAGCTCCAGAAACCTGCATCTCAGCTCCAGAAACCTGCATCTCAGCTCCAGTAACCTGCATCCCAGCCCCTGTACCCTGAACTCCAGCTCCAGTGAACCCAGAAGCAGAGTGTATTGCCCCTCAATGCAGCCCAGCCCCGGTCATGCTTCGCAGGCCCTTGCCCTTTGTACCCCTGCCCTTGCCACTCTGTTCCTACAGGCCAGGGGCCCTGTTGCCTAGTCCATGTTTCCTCGCAGTAGCCTTGCGGTCCAAGAGGCGTTGCTCCCCACTCTGGATGGTGATCTGTGTGGAAGATCCAATAGAGAGCCACTTGTCTCGTCAGCTGCCAGTCAGCTAGTTGGTGAGGCAAGTGTCTCCCAATGCCAAGTGAATTAACGAGGCATCAGCTTTGATTTTGATTAGATTGGCTGTTTTTAAACAAAGTGCGGCCGCATGATTAATAACGTTAACGTTAGTTCGGCCAGAGAAACTAATATACTAATTCAAATTGATGGACCTGCAAGATTTGTACTTTGTAGGTCTGCATATAAAAAAAATATAGATCCTGGATCTCAATTGGGACAAACCTGGTTACATAAAGGCTAAATAAAAAATATCAATGTAAGGAGTAAAAAGTATGTTTTTTTCCCTCTGAAATGTAATTGAGTAAAAGTACAAGTATACAAACATAATAATACTTGAGTAAAGTACAAATCCCACAAAAAAGTACTTACGTATTGTAACAAAGTACAATTACTCAAGTACTTTACACCCCTGCCGATCAACCAATACATTGTTGGAAAGTTGAATTTGAATTTTGTATTGTGCCTATTAATATTCTGAAAGTTTAGCTTAATTGGCATTACTGAAACCAAGCGAGATGCTTGTAAATGGTCAAAATGCTTGCAACTGAATGAAGAACGTCACTCATTATTACTGAACGCGCGTTCTCGTACACCTTAATTTGCATACAGAAACGCCCTGCCAGCTCCTAGGGCATGAAGGACCGTGTGCAAACAGATTCAACAGCTCCTTATACCGGAAGCGAGAGGCTCAGCATTGCATCTGGGTTGTGCTGACCCCCGGGCGAAAGCAATTTGTGACTGATCAAAATTAGATTAGATTCAAATGTATTGTCATTATACAGTGAGTACAATACAATGTACGTAATGTACGTTAGTGCGTCGTTTCTAATAAACTATAGATTTAGAATATATATTATTAAATATATAGCCTACATGAAATTAATGGGGTGTGCTGAGAGCAGAATGTAGATGTGTACATTCTATTCCACTATAGCTACAATATATCCGTGCGATTGAGTTTAGTTCTTATATATTTGTTTATTCACTCATTCAGTCATTTGCCGTGTTTGTGTAGTGCTTTTATTTATTTTAGGACATCACAATGCCTTGTTGAATCATGACTATAAATGTAAAATATATTTTTTAATGATACAAATATATTCTTTCCGTGCTCGTAAATCCTGCTCTTAGCTACGAGCAAATCCTGAGAAGGAGCCGTTCGAGAACGCCAAAATCGTCCCGAAAAGCTTGTAAGTGGAGTTACGATGAAATTTGCTCGTAACTTTTCACGTAAGTCCGTTCGTGAATGAGGACCACTGTATCTAGTCAAAACCATACACATTCTAATTGGCCCAGGTCTCCAGTTGATGGGTGTTAAGTTCCATGGTGCTATGATTAACCTGGGGGGCACAATAATTTTATACAGTGAGTTTCAGAAAATTAAAACGTTTCTTTCGTTTTCCCAGGTTTTGTTTGTAGTTCTCCAGTGTTTATGTTTTAAGTAAAGCTCTTTTTGAATCACTACCTGCCGTGTCCTGCCTGTTACCTCTCTGCCCTGTCTGCTATTGGGTCCTACCACCACCTCCACACCCCAATCCCTAACAGTAGGTAGTTATGAGTACATTGTAAGACAGTTATAGGCAGTAGATATGTATGGATATGAGAGAAACAGAGTTTAGAGTTCATACTTTATGGAGTGTGTGTGTGTGTGTGTGTGTGTGTGTGTGTGTGTGTGTGTGTGTGTGTGTGTGTGTGTGTGTGTGTGTGTGTGTGTGTGTGTGTGTGTGTGTGTGTGTGTGTGTGTGTGTGTGTGTGTGTGTGTGTGTGTGTGTGTGTGTGTGTGTGTGTGTGTGTGTGTGTGTGTGTGTGTGTGACAGAGAGAGGGAGAGAAAGATAGAGTTTGGGGATGGGGGGGGGGGGGGGTCACCGTGAAGCAGAGTTCAGTGAGATGACAGCTGAGGGTAAGAAGCTTGCTGGTCTTCGAACTGAGATTCCTATAGCACCTCCCAGAGGGCTGAGAGGTGTCCTTGACGATAGTGCTGTTAAGGATTAGTGTTGGTGGAGGACCCAATCGCTGAACAGGACGAGGAGAGAATAGGCAGACAAGACATGGAGCCAGGGGTGAATTGTATCAAAACATTTCTTTACTTAAAAAATGGGCAGTAGCAACAAACTAAGGATTCTACAAAGGACAAGAACAAAACTCAGCCAGGCTGGCAGGAAAAGGATTGCAAAAACTAAGTACAAATAAAACACTAACCAAAAACGAACTGTGACATGAAAACAAAGATGAGCAGCAACAAAACATGGAACACTAGAATACACTTACTACTTAACTGGAGCACGATAGAATCAGGAACAGTGACATCAACCAGGAACATGGACATGAAACACAACAGTAACAAACGATGAACCGACACTGGAGGCTAGGGAACACACACCAGATATAGGGGGAACAATTAACACTAGAGAGACAGCAGGGCAATTAGCAAAACGAGACACACATGGGGTGAGAACCAGAAAGGAAACACACACATGAGAAAAATCGATCTTAAATTATGAATAATTTTTATGAAGAAATCTTTATTTTTTTAATGTTTTGAATTTTTAATTGTTTACATATTTGTTTCACATGCATCTGTAATATTATAAGTGTTTGTTGTTTTCCTTAAACATATACGTGAATGAACAAAATTAAGTAAAAATTAAAAAATTAAAAATAAAAGTATTTTTTTTTCACTTTTTTCCTTTTTTTTTTAGTTTTTTTCTCGAGTATAATATGCGATCAATCGATCTGGATTTTTCTTAAAAATGCCCATCCCTAGTAGATATCAGCAGTCCCAGTGGGGTCAAGAGGAGCAGAATTCTGCAGGGAATTACAGGCCTGATGTACTATACTGCAGGTGAGAGGTGGAGGAATGAGTTGCATGCTGTCTATGTATTTCACAAAGGGCTACCAAATAGTGTAGAACTTCAATTCAGAAACTTGAGAAACTTGAGATTGGCCCGAGCTAAACCTATCCTCCTCACATGCAGCTGGACCCATTTTGACTTTGCAATGCAGAAATCTCTGATTGGATTTGCAAGGCTGCCAATCATATTCAACCTCCGTGTATTGGATGTCAAGGGCTGTCAATCAATCAAACCTCCATTCAATGGCAAGAGTTTAACTGCACAGACCGTTCTTAGATGAAGTTAATAGCCTATTTTGATTCGCTGTTATTTATTATTTATTTAACAATGGGTCACACCTGTGAAGTTTTCTTCACGAATAATTACTGCAGGCAATACTGCAGTGCAGGCCTGCTCAGAGCTGTCAATTTTGGCCATTTTTGAAGAAAAAAAAATTCACTGGCATTTTTTTTACAGAGGAAAACATTTATAATAAAAAAAAATAATAATAATAATAAAAAAATATATATATATATATAGTTTTTTTTTTTTTTATATATATAGATAGGTATATGTAAATTAATAATAATTATGAATTATGAGTGAATTTGTGTTTCACGTGTTGTCATAGAGAAACCGCCACTGGTGTATTACAAAAACCTTGCAATAATGTGTCTTAAATTAATGAAAAGCATACATGCTCTGGACACAGAGCATATATCGTGTGGGTGATATGACTTGTATTATGCTTACAGAATTCCACGTATTTAGTTTTACAATGTCAAAGCCTTTTAATATAAATCAAAACGTTCCCGTATTTCTGCAATCTATGCGCAAAATAATAACGAGTTGAGTTCTAACAAAGAACGTATTACATGCTGGTATGCTGATAGAGTAAACTATTATATGAATGGTCCGTCCGCGAGGATAGCGACGAGGAGTCAGATAGCCATTAAATGCCATTTGAGAATATAGGCTATTAATGCAATGAAAACATATTATTTAATGTTTTCATAAGCGTAAAGATACAACAGCTAGATTAATGATCAAGTTAGTTTACTGTGCAGGGTTCGCAGGGCTGTGCATTGTGCTATTATATGCGCAAGTTACTGTTGCATAATGTAGGCTATGGCTGCTATTATATGTAATTCATATAGGCTACCTAATAGTATATGATTTTTAGAGGCATCTATTTTGTTGTCGGTATTAGGCTAATACCGACAACAAAACAGATGCCTCTAAAAATCATATTATAGCCAATCGAACACAACTAATAAAGGCATTCATATTACAGTACGGTTATAATGACACACCACCAACGCCAAACAGTGGTCAACGAACCGTCTTTATTAGTATTTTGAGCTGTCCAGGCAGAATTGCAGCAATGGTCTTAGGGAGCCGTTGATATCTGACATCACCGTGTACAAGTCAGCCTTTTATTTATCCCATAACACGGGTTGTGTCTTCTTGGTTCGACAGCGCCTCAGTGAACAATCTCCCGTGAAGTTTCTCAGAGTTCTGCTCGGGTCAGTCCATTATTTCACATCCCATGGGGGGTGTTTCATTACCATATATGGATAGTCATGCACGAGCATTGACGGTAGAACAAAGAGGTATTTATCAACACGGAGGAGCGTAGGACCTGTGTACGCACGGTTGATAAATCCCAATATTTCTGTGTGTGCACACATTCTAAATTCTGTGCTTACGTATGAAAATAGAAAACTTTCTAAGAAGTGTTAATAAATGAGGGCCCATGATTGGAACAAGCTGCCTATCCACATCAAGCAGAGCTCGAGCCTCCACAGCTTCAAGAGAAGCGTCAGGAAGTGGCTCATGTACAGAATAGAGGAATAGCCCCCTATAGTTTGAATGGGATTCCAATCAGTTTTTTGTTATTGTGGGGTATACAATTTTAGCGATAGTTTAGTCTTCTAATGTTTTAAATGTATGTGTTTTGTGTTATTGTCGTGTTTTTGTTGTGGCCTAACAGCCCTGGGACCATGACGTAAATAAGGGTTTTACTCTTTCTCATGTTATCCTTTGGATCCTTGTTGTGTTTTTAATCCATCAATAAAATCAATCACTGAAGGATTATAATTCCATTATATTCTAACCTCAGCCTCTGTGTGTCTATTCTATTATAATCTCTGCACCTGTGTGTCTATTGTATTGTCTCCAAACAGCATCTGTGTTTCTATTCTATTCTATTCTATTCTATTCTATTCTATTCTATTCTATTCTATTCTATTCTATTCTCACCTCAGCCTCTGTGTGTCTATTCTATTCTATTCTAATATCAACCCCTGTGTGTCTATTGTATTATATTCTAGTATATTCTAACCTCAGCCTAGTCTATTGTATTATAACCTCAGCTTCTGTGTGTATATTCTATTATGTTCTATTATATTCTAATATCTGCCTCTGTGTGTCTATTATATTCTAATATCTGCCTCTGTGTGTCTATTATATTCTAATCGCTGCCTCTGTGTGTCTATTGTATTCTAATCTCTGCCTCTGTGTGTCTATTATATTCTAATCTCTGCCTCTGTGTGTCTATTGTATTCTAATCTCTGCCTCTGTGTGTCTATTATATTCTAATCTCTGCCTCTGTGTGTCTATTGTATTCTAATCTCTGCCTCTGTGTGTCTATTATATTCTAATCTCTGCCTCTGTGTGTCTATTGTATTCTAATCGCTGCCTCTGTTGTCTATTGTATTCTAACCTCAGCCTCTGTGTGTCTATTATATTCTAATATCTGCCTCTGTGTGTCGATTATATTATAATCTCTGCCTCTGTGTGTCTATTGTATTCTAATCTCTGCCTCTGTGTGTCTATTGTATTCTAATCTCTGCCTCTGTGTGTCTATTGTATTCTAACCTCAGCCTCTGTGTGTCTATTATATTCTAATATCTGCCTCTGTGTGTCGATTATATTATAATCTCTGCCTCTGTGTGTCTATTATATTCTAATATCTGCCTCTGTGTGTCTATTGTTACGAGGGGGTAGGTTGAACACAGTTTGCAGCAAGGGAACGGAATGGAGGAGGCAGAGACGGCAGGATACGTGTAAACAGACTTTACTGAACACGACAAAAACACGAAAAATAAACAATAACAAAACAAAAGACTAATCTACTCACAAGCGCATCTACAAACAGCAAGGCACAGGGGCACACAGGAGAACGAAGAGAAGGGTAACACAGAGGACTTGAAGGAACATGAGACAATGAAGCCACAAGGATGTGAGGACAGACAGAACCTAAATACCCAAACCAATTAACAATCAAGAACACCTGGCCAACACAGAATCACAACACAACCCAGACAATAAAGCAATGACAAACTAAACACAACTAGACACCACGGCAATGACACACAACAACACAACAGGGGGGTGACATCACACATAGACAGGGGTGGCCCAGGACAACAGAACATTACAAATCAAATCCACAATGTGCAACCAAACTGTGATAGCAGCCCGTACCATAGGGCTTAGGTCCCTAGGAGGCAGAGAGCCAATGTTAGGCAGAGAGCCTAATGTTAGGTGGAGGGCACTGCCCAATGTTACCATCCTGCCCAGTCCAGCCAGGACCGGGCCTAGGATCGTGACAGTACCTCCCCCTCAACGGGGGGCTTCCAGACCCCCGAAAACAACGTCCATAACCAAGTGAGGGAGGAAGCTGGAACCCCGGAGAGGACCCAGGGAGAGGACCCGAAGACCGGGGACCGGGAGGCCGAGCGAAAACCCCAGGAGGGGCATAGCAGCCAGGGGGGCTGAAAATGGGCGCAGATGCCCGGAGAGGGGGGGTGAGGACGGGAACAGAGGCCCGGAGAGGAGGAGCGGGGAAGGGAACAGAGACCCGGCGAGGGGGGGTGGGGACGGGCGCCGAGACCCGGGGAGGGGGGCAGAACCTGAGAACAGAGGTCCGACAAGGGGGGGTGGGGATGGGCAAGGAGACCTGGGGAGGGGGACTGGACCTGGGAACAGAGGCCCGACGAAGGGGGGTGGGAACTGGTGTAGAAGCCCGGGAAGGGGAGCTGGACCCCGGAGCCGGATCCCGGACGAGAGGCCCTCCAGCCACCGGACTAGGAACCGGTTTGGGAGAGCCGGAACGGAGGTGCAGCGGCGACGACCCCCGGAGCAGGATCCCCCGCATCCACGGCGAAGACCATGGCGAGGACCAGGACACCGATCACGGCGCAGAGCTGGACCAGACGGGGAGCCAGGATCTCGGCGGCGAGGCGTGGTGTAGGATCCGGGGATGAGGAGTCAGGACCCAGAGGAGAGGCTGGACTGGGCGTGGAAGCTGGACCAGCTGTGGAGGCCTTGTTAGCCATACTAGCCTCAGGGGCTAGGCTAACTGTGGGCCCTGGACTCACTGTGGGAACTGTGCTAGCTGGGGAGGCCTGGCTAGCTGCCGAGGCTAAGCTAACAGTCGGAGAGAGCCTAGCAGCTCCTGTCCTGATAGGCCTCCTAGGCCAGCTAGCTGAAGAGACCTGACTAGCTGCAGGGACAATACTAGCTTGGGACATCTGGTCCGTCTCAGGTACCAGACTCACCGTGAACCTGGAGCCTAGTTTAGCAGTGGGCGTCTGGTTAGCTATAGTAGCGGGGCTAACAGGCAGAGCTGTGCTAACTGGGGATGGCCGGTTAGCTATAGGAACGGAGCTAACGGGCGGAGCTGTGTTAGCTGTGGACGTCTGGTTAGCTGTATGAGCGGAGCTAACGGGCGGAGCTGTGCCAACTGGAGACGTCTGGCCATCTATAGTGGCGGAGCTAACAGGCGGAGCTGTGCTAACTGAGGACGGCCGGTTAGCTATAGGGACGGAGCTAACGGGCGGAGCTGTGTTAGCTGTGGACGTCTGGTTAGCTATATGAGCGGAGCTAACAGGTGGAGCTGTGCTAACTGGGGACGGCCGGTTAGCTATAGGCACGGAGCTAACGGGCGGGTCTGTGTTAGCTGTGGACGTCTGATCAGCGATGGACATCTGAACAGTCTCAACGGCTGTGGGGGGCTCTAGGCTGGCCGTGAGTCTAAGAATAGTCGGCAGGCTAGCTACCCTAGCCTCCGGCTTATACTTCTCCATGAGGGCAGCAACATGTTCAGCCATCTCCCACATCGCTGGCTCAAGTGTCGGATTCTCCATGGCGACCTGGTCGATCTTCCGGAGCAGGAACACCCACTTGGCCGGTGAGTAATGCTGCATGTCACCGGCAATCAGGCTCTGGATGACCCAAATGGTACCGCTTGCCCTTACTGCTGCATTCGTTACTGGTGGCTTCATTCTGTTACGAGGGGGTAGGTTGAACACAGTTTGCAGCAATGGAACGGAATGGAGGAGGCAGAGACGGCAGGATACGTGTAAACAGACTTTACTGAACACGACAAAAACACAGAAAATAAACAATAACAAAACAAAAGACGAATCTACTCACAAGCGCATCTACAAACAGCAAGGCACGGGGGCACACAGGAGAACGACGAGAAGGGTAACACAGAGGACTTGAAGGAACATGAGACAATGAAGCCACAAGGAAGTGAGGACAGACGGAACCTAAATACCCAAACCAATTAACAATCAAGAACACCTGGCCAACACAGAATCACAACACAACCCAGACAATAAAGCAATGACAAACTAAACACAACTAGACACCACAGCAATGACACACAACAACACAACAGGGGGGTGACATCACACATAGGAGTGGCCCAGGACAACGGAACATTACAAATCAAAACCTACAATGTGCAACCAAACTGTGATAGCAGCCCGTACCATAGGGCTTAGGTCCCTAGGAGGCAGAGAGCCAATGTTAGGCAGAGAGCCAATGTTGGGTGGAGGGCATTGCCCAATGTTAGGTGGAGGGCACTGCCCAATGTTACCATCATGCCCAGTCCAGCCAGGACCGGGGCTAGGATCGTGACAGTCTATTATATTCTAATCTCTGCCTCTGTGTTTCTATTGTATTCTAAGCTCTGCCTCTGTGTGTCTATTGTGTTGTCTCAAGTTCAAGTTTCTTTATTAGTTGTCATACAGAAGTAGAGAATACTTTTATATAAAATGCTTCTTTCTGTTTTGCTCCAGATATTGTGCTAGATAAAAATAGATAAGTATAAAATAAGTATAGTAAGTATAAAATAGAAGTCAAGTATGTATACACAAGTTCAATATATACATATATACAATGTACAATGCATAGTAGAAAAGTAACTGAGTTACAATACAATATACTATACAGTACAATGCAGAAATGGGATGAGGTACAATTTAGGTACAATTTACAGTAAGGTGTAATGAGGTATGGGTTGTAGTGCAAATTCTTTACCAATAAATATAAAGTGTGTTTAGGTGTTCTAAAGTGGTTAAAGTGGGTGCTGGAGTGAGTTGTTTGTTTAAAGTGAGTGTGTGCATGTGGATGTGTGTGCTGTGAGTGATTTGATGGTTGTTACATAGTGTTATTGTCATTTAGCATTCTGATGGCCTGAGGATAGAAGCTCCTTTTGAGTCTCTCTGTGCTTGCCATGAGACTCCGGTATCGCTTGCCTGACCGCAGCAGTTCAAAGAGGCAGTTGTTTGGGTGCCTAGAGTCTTTGATTATTCTCTTAGCCTTACCCATGCACCGCTTGTTGTAAATGTCTTGGAGAGTGGGAAGCCCCCCTCCAATTGTGCGTTCGGCTGAACGGGCCACTCTCTGTAGTCTGCTACGGTCTCCTAACAACCTCTGTGTGTATTGTATTGTCTCCTAACGGCCTCTGTGTGTCTCTGTCTGTCCTGTCCAGCTGGGACTATCTCAGGTGAGGAGCTGGCCATCGTGGCGAGGAGCCACATCAAGGAGCACCGTGACAGTTTCTCCTGCGAGAAGTTCAACTTCAGGCTGCACCACAACATCACCTTCTACGTCTATGTCTCCAACTTCACCTGGCCCATCAAGATCCAGGTATGAAGATGCTGTAGGCTAGAGGTTCACCTGGCCAGCGATTTGAAACAGCTGGTTTAGGACTGGGGGCGAGTTCTGTCCTTGTAGCATTTGCAATTGAAAAGTCACTGCAGTAGGTGCTCTGATGCGCTGACATCGAGGTGTGCTTTTCAATCCGGAGACTACTGTGTCCACGAGACCTTTGGCGAGACAGGAGATACACGTTGAAGTCTCTCTAAACGACTGCTCTGTGCTGTTTAAAGGATGAAGAGATAGCCTGTGTGGAGAAATGGTTGAATTGTAAACACCAGGATAAACAGTTGAACAAAGCATTGTAAAAACCAGGATAAACAGTTGAACAAAGCATTGTAAACACCAGGAGAAACAGTTGAACAAAGCATTGTAAACACCAGGAGAAACAGTTGAACAAAGCATTGTAAAAACCAGGATAAACAGTTGAACAAAGCATTGTAAAAACCAGGATAAACAGTTGAACAAAGCATTGTAAACACCAGGAGGATGTTTGTGCCACGCGGTTCCCCCCTCAGACGCAGAACCTGCCTGACAGACACAGATAATAAACCATTATGAAAAAAGTGTTTTGGTAAATCCCCCCATCACGTTTAATGATCTGTGAGTTTGCCAGTGTCTCTCCCATCAATTATGCAGCGCGGCATTAAATGTGCAGACGGCGGGGGAAACACGCCAAATATTCACACTCCGATCACACGAGGCGTTAAATTGAAGTCGACTTTTAGCGGAGATATTTCAAGACGACTGTCGTACCACAGAGGGCGGAGTGATGGATAGAAGAGAGGGAGAGAGAGTGGGAGGGGAAGGATAGAAGTGAGAGATGAGGAGCGAAAGCAGACAGGCAAGGTTTCTGATGGTACAACCTAATAGGTTAAGGGTTTGGAAAATAGCATATGTTCAGTGAAGGGGTGATGGATAGTGGGAGAGGTGGAGAGATGGAGAGATGGAGAATAAGAATTTCGGATCAATGTGGAGACCAGCACTATCGCAGGTAACCTAGACATCTGTGCTGTGTTTAATCAATCTGTAATCCAGTGGCTCAGGAGGTAGAGCGCTCACCTGGTAATCTGAAGGTTCCCGGTTCGATTCCGGCTTCTCCCGGCAAAGTGTCCTTGAGCAAGACGCTTAACCCCCTAACTGCTCCTGAGAACCCCCCTCCCAACAACTACAGTTGAGGTGCCCTTGAGCAAGGTATTTAAGTCAAACTGTTCCAGTGTAGTTGTTCAGTGATAGTATTGTGCAGGTGGTGGTTAAATCAAACTGTTCCAGTGTAGTTGTTCAGTGATAGTATTGTGCAGGTGGTGGTTAAATCAAACTGTTCCAGTGTAGTTGTTTAGTGATAGTATTGTGCAGGTGGTGGTTAAATCAAACTGTTCCAGTGTAGTTGTTCAGTGATAGTATTGTGCAGGTGGTGGTTAAATCAAACTGTTCCAGTGTAGTTGTTCAGTGATAGTATTGTGCAGGTGGTGGTTAAATCAAACTGTTCCAGTGTAGTTGTTCAGTGATAGTATTGTGCAGGTGGTGGTTAAATCAAACTGTTCCAGTGTAGTTGTTCAGTGATAGTATTGTGCAGGTGGTGGTTAAGTCAAACTGTTCCAGTGTAGTTGTTTGGTGATAGTATTGTGCAGGTGGTGGTTAAATCAAACTGTTCCAGTGTAGTTGTTCAGTGATAGTATTGTGCAGGTGGTGGTTAAGTCAAACCGTTCCAGTGTAGTTGTTCAGTGATAGTATTGTGCAGGTGGTGGTTAAATCAAACTGTTCCAGTGTAGTTGTTTAGTGATAGTATTGTGCAGGTGGTGGTTAAATCAAACTGTTCCAGTGTAGTTGTTCAGTGATAGTATTGTGGAGGTGGTGGTTAAGTCAAACTGTTCCAGTGTAGTTGTTCAGTGATAGTATTGTGCAGGTGGTGGTTAAATCAAACTGTTCCAGTGTAGTTGTTTAGTGATAGTATTGTGCAGGTGGTGGTTAAATCAAACTGTTCCAGTGTAGTTGTTTAGTGATAGTATTGTGCAGGTGGTGGTTAAATCAAACTGTTCCAGTGTAGTTGTTTAGTGATAGTATTGTGCAGGTGGTGGTTAAATCAAACTGATCCAGTGTAGTTGTTTAGTGATAGTATTGTGCAGGTGGTGGTTAAATCAAACTGTTCCAGTGTAGTTGTTTAGTGATAGTATTGTGCAGGTGGTGGTTAAATCAAACTGATCCAGTGTAGCTGTTTAGTGATAGTATTGTGCAGGTGGTGGTTAAATCAAACTGATCCAGTGTAGCTGTTTAGTGATAGTATTGTGCAGGTGGTGGTTAAATCAAACCGTTCAAGTGTAGCTGCTCTGTGTTGTGCAGGTCCGTGGGAGGGGATTATGTGCAACTGCTCTGTGAGAGTATCTGTGCTGTGTGTCTGTGCTGTGTGTCTGTGAGAGTGTCTGTGAGAGTGTCTGTGCTCTCAAACTGCCAAACGCCCCCAGATGAATAAACGGTGTGCAGCGATGTGTGCCGCAGAGAGAAAATGAAAAGTGTTATTCGGTTTACTTTACTCGGCGAAGGACAATTCATTGAATTATCTGAATGACACAACATAGATCTCTACAGCGAAATGCAGTATAGATGTGATATTGAACTGAAGAAAGCAAACCTCACAAATGGAATGAAGTATAAAAATAAAATAAAAGCACACACTGACAATCTAATTCTTCAGACGAAGAAACCATGTAGGTTGTTTGTTTTTCAGGAGTTTTCAGGTGAAATAATTTTTTTCAAACCTATTAGAAGATGAGCTAATTCGGCGTGTTGTGTACATTCAAATGTAAAGACAGCAACGGCTGAGTACTTCCAGGTGATTACGCACAGGGTCACGCCCTCCGAGTGGTTTTGAATTAATTTACAATTAATCAAATAAATCAATAAAATAATTAATGGTTGGATGATTCTTCGTCTTAATAATTGAATGATTATGAGATCCACACTATAGCTCTGAGAGAGCAGCTAGAGCCAGGCCCAGAGAGCAGCTAGAGCCAGGCCCTGAGAGAGCAGCTATAGAGCCAGGCCCAGAGAGCAGCTAGAGCCAGAGAGCAGCTAGAGGCCCAGAGAGCAGCTAGAGCCAGAGAGCAGCTAGAGCCCAGAGAGCAGCTAGAGCCAGAGAGCAGCTAGAGGCCCAGAGAGCAGCTAGAGCCCAGAGAGCAGCTAGAGCCAGAGAGCAGCTAGAGCCCAGAGAGCAGCTAGAGCCAGAGAGCAGCTAGAGGCCCAGAGAGCAGCTAGAGCCCAGAGAGCAGCTAGAGCCAGAGAGCAGCTATAGCCAGAGAGCAGCTAGAGGCTCAGAGAGCAGCTAGAGCCCAGAGAGCAGCTAGAGCCAGAGAGCAGCTAGAGCCAGAGAGCAGCTAGAGCCAGAGAGCAGCTAGAGCCCAGAGAGCAGCTAGAGCCAGAGAGCAGCTAGAGCCAGAGAGCAGCTAGAGCCCAGAGAGCAGCTAGAGCCAGAGAGAAGCTAGAGCCAGAGAGCAGCTAGAGCCAGAGAGCAGCTAGAGCCAGAGAGCAGCTAGAGCCAGAGAGCAGCTAGAGCCAGAGAGCAGCTAGAGCCAGAGAGCAGCTAGAGCCAGAGAGCAGCTAGAGCCAGAGAGCAGCTAGAGCCCAGAGAGCAGCTAGAGCCAGAGAGCAGCTAGAGCCAGAGAGCAGCTAGAGCCAGAGAGCAGCTAGAGCCAGAGAGCAGCTAGAGCCAGAGAGCAGCTAGAGCCCAGAGAGCAGCTAGAGCCAGAGAGCAGCTAGAGCCAGAGAGCAGCTAGAGCCAGAGAGCAGCTAGAGCCAGAGAGCAGCTAGAGCCAGAGAGCAGCTAGAGCCAGAGAGCAGCTAGAGCCAGAGAGCAGCT
The DNA here is from genome assembly GCF_963971535.1 of Notolepis coatsorum. NCBI lineage: Eukaryota > Metazoa > Chordata > Actinopteri > Aulopiformes > Paralepididae > Notolepis > Notolepis coatsorum. The sequence continues at coordinate 24,070,256 of NC_140173.1, read as the reverse complement.
AGAGCCAGAGAGCAGCTAGAGCCAGAGAGCAGCTAGAGCCAGAGAGCAGCTAGAGCCAGAGAGCAGCTAGAGCCAGAGAGCAGCTATAGAGCCCAGAGAGCAGCTAGAGCCAGAGAGCAGCTAGAGCCAGAGAGCAGCTAGAGCCAGAGAGCAGCTAGAGTCAGAGAGCAGCTAGAGCCCAGAGAGCAGCTAGAGCCAGAGAGCAGCTAGAGCCAGAGAGCAGCTAGAGCCCAGAGAGCAGCTAGAGCCCAGAGAGCAGCTAGAGCCCAGAGAGCAGCTAGAGCCAGAGAGCAGCTAGAGCCAGAGAGCAGCTAGAGCCCAGAGAGCAGCTAGAGCCAGAGAGCAGCTAGAGCCCAGAGAGCAGCTAGAGCCAGAGAGCAGCTATAGCCAGAGAGCAGCTAGAGCCCAGAGAGCAGCTAGAGCCCAGAGAGCAGCTAGAGCCAGAGAGCAGCTAGAGCCCAGAGAGCAGCTAGAGCCCAGAGAGCAGCTAGAGCCAGAGAGCAGCTATAGCCAGAGAGCAGCTAGAGCCCAGAGAGCAGCTAGAGCCCAGAGAGCAGCTAGAGCCAGAGAGCAGCTAGAGGCAGAGAGCAGCTAGATGCAGAGAGCAGCTAGAGCCAGAGAGCAGCTAGAGCCAGAGAGCAGCTAGAGCCAGAGAGCAGCTAGAGGCAGAGAGCAGCTAGAGCCAGAGAGCAGCTAGAGCCAGAGAGCAGCTAGAGCCCAGAGAGCAGCTAGAGCCAGAGAGCAGCTAGAGCCAGAGAGCAGCTAGAGCCCAGAGAGCAGCTAGAACCCAGAGAGCAGCTAGAGCCCAGAGAGCAGCTAGAGCCAGAGATCAGCTAGAGCCAGAGATCAGCTATAGAGCCCAGAGAGCAGCTAGAGCCCAGAGAGCAGCTAGAGCCAGAGAGCAGCTAGAGCCAGAGAGCAGCTAGAGCCAGAGAGCAGCTAGAGCCCAGAGAGCAGCTAGAGCCAGAGAGCAGCTAGAGCCAGAGAGCAGCTAGAGCCAGAGAGCAGCTAGAGCCAGAGAGCAGCTAGAGCCAGAGAGCAGCTAGAGCCAGAGAGCAGCTAGAGGCCAGAGAGCAGCTAGAGCCCAGAGAGCAGCTAGAGCCCAGAGAGCAGCTAGAGCCCAGAGAGCAGCTAGAGCCAGAGAGCAGCTAGAGCCCAGAGAGCAGCTAGAGCCAGAGAGCAGCTAGAGCCAGAGAGCAGCTAGAGCCCAGAGAGCAGCTAGAGTCAGAGAGCAGCTAGAGCCAGAGAGCAGCTAGAGCCAGAGAGCAGCTAGAGGCCAGAGAGCAGCTAGAGCCCAGAGAGCAGCTAGAGCCCAGAGAGCAGCTAGAGTCAGAGAGCAGCTAGAGCCAGAGAGCAGCTAGAGCCAGAGAGCAGCTAGAGCCAGAGAGCAGCTAGAGCCCAGAGAGCAGCTATAGAGCCAGAGAGCAGCTAGAGCCCAGAGAGCAGCTAGAGCCAGAGAGCAGCTAGAGCCAGAGAGCAGCTAGAGCCAGAGAGCAGCTAGAGCCAGAGAGCAGCTAGAGCCAGAGAGCAGCTAGAGCCAGAGAGCAGCTAGAGCCAGAGAGCAGCTAGAGCCCAGAGAGCAGCTAGAGGCAGAGAGCAGCTAGAGCCCAGAGAGCAGCTAGAGCCAGAGAGCAGCTAGAGCCAGAGAGCAGCTAGAGCCAGAGAGCAGCTAGAGCCCAGAGAGCAGCTAGAGCCAGAGAGCAGCTAGAGCCAGAGAGCAGCTAGAGCCAGAGAGCAGCTAGAGCCCAGAGAGCAGCTAGAGCCCAGAGAGCAGCTAGAGCCAGAGAGCAGCTAGAGCCAGAGAGCAGCTAGAGCCAGAGAGCAGCTAGAGCCAGAGAGCAGCTAGAGCCCAGAGAGCAGCTAGAGCCCAGAGAGCAGCTAGAGCCCAGAGAGCAGCTAGAGCCAGAGAGCAGCTAGAGCCAGAGAGCAGCTAGAGCCAGAGAGCAGCTAGAGCCAGAGAGCAGAGAGCAGCTAGAGAGCAGCTAGAGCCCAGAGAGCAGCTAGAGCCCAGAGAGCAGCTAGAGTCAGAGAGCAGCTAGAGCCAGAGAGCAGCTAGAGGCAGAGAGCAGCTAGAGCCCAGAGAGCAGCTAGAGTCAGAGAGCAGCTAGAGCCAGAGAGCAGCTAGAGCCAGAGAGCAGCTAGAGCCAGAGAGCAGCTAGAGCCAGAGAGCAGCTAGAGCCAGAGAGCAGCTAGAGCCAGAGAGCAGCTAGAGCCAGAGAGCAGCTAGAGCCAGAGAGCAGCTAGAGCCAGAGAGTAGCTAGAGCCCAGAGAGCAGCTAGAGCCAGAGAGCAGCTAGAGCCAGAGAGCAGCTAGAGCCAGAGAGCAGCTAGAGCCAGAGAGCAGCTAGAGCCAGAGAGCAGCTAGAGCCAGAGAGCAGCTAGAGCCAGAGAGCAGCTAGAGCCAGAGAGCAGCTAGAGCCCAGAGAGCAGCTAGAGCCCAGAGAGCAGCTAGAGCCCAGAGAGCAGCTAGAGCCAGAGCAGCTAGAGCCCAGAGAGCAGCTAGAGCCAGAGAGCAGCTAGAGCCAGAGAGCAGCTAGAGCCAGAGAGCAGCTAGAGCCAGAGAGCAGCTAGAGCCAGAGAGCAGCTAGAGCCCAGAGAGCAGCTAGAGCCAGAGAGCAGCTAGAACCAGAGAGCAGCTAGAGTCAGAGAGCAGCTAGAGCCAGAGAGCAGCTAGAGCCAGAGAGCAGCTAGAGCCAGAGAGCAGCTAGAGCCAGAGAGCAGCTAGAGCCCAGAGAGCAGCTATAGAGCCCAGAGAGCAGCTAGAGCCAGAGAGCAGCTAGAGGCAGAGAGCAGCTAGAGCCAGAGAGCAGCTAGAGCCAGAGAGCAGCTAGAGCCAGAGAGCAGCTAGAGCCCAGAGAGCAGCTAGAGCCCAGATAGCAGCTAGAGCCAGAGAGCAGCTAGAGCCAGAGAGCAGCTAGAGCCAGAGAGCAGCTAGAGCCAGAGAGCAGCTAGAGCCCAGAGAGCAGCTAGAGCCCAGAGAGTAGCTAGAGCCCAGAGAGCAGCTAGAGGCCCAGAGAGCAGCTAGAGCCCAGAGAGCAGCTAGAGCCAGAGAGCAGCTAGAGCCAGAGAGCAGCTAGAGCCCAGAGAGCAGCTAGAGCCCAGAGAGCAGCTAGAGCCAGAGAGCAGCTAGAGCCAGAGAGCAGCTAGAGCCAGAGAGCAGCTAGAGCCCAGAGAGCAGCTAGAGCCCAGAGAGCAGCTAGAGCCAGAGAGCAGCTAGAGCCCAGAGAGCAGCTAGAGCCAGAGAGCAGCTAGAGCCCAGAGAGCAGCTAGAGCCAGAGAGCAGCTAGAGCCCAGAGAGCAGCTAGAGCCAGAGAGCAGCTAGAGCCAGAGAGCAGCTAGAGCCAGAGAGCAGCTAGAGTCAGAGAGCAGCTAGAGCCAGAGAGCAGCTAGAGCCAGAGAGCAGCTAGAGCCCAGAGAGCAGCTAGAGCCAGAGAGCAGCTAGAGCCCAGAGAGCAGCTAGAGCCCAGAGAGCAGCTAGAGCCAGAGAGCAGCTAGAGCCCAGAGAGCAGCTAGAGCCAGAGAGCAGCTAGAGCCCAGAGAGCAGCTAGAGCCCAGAGAGCAGCTAGAGCCAGAGAGCAGCTAGAGCCCAGAGAGCAGCTAGAGCCAGAGAGCAGCTAGAGCCCAGAGAGCAGCTAGAGCCAGAGAGCAGCTAGAGCCCAGAGAGCAGCTAGAGCCAGAGAGCAGCTAGAGCCCAGAGAGCAGCTAGAGTCAGAGAGCAGCTAGAGCCAGAGAGCAGCTAGAGCCCAGAGAGCAGCTAGAGGCCCAGAGAGCAGCTAGAGCCAGAGAGCAGCTAGAGCCCAGAGAGCAGCTAGAGCCAGAGAGCAGCTAGAGCCAGAGAGCAGCTAGAGCCAGAGAGCAGCTAGAGCCCAGAGAGCAGCTAGAGCCAGAGAGCAGCTAGAGCCCAGAGAGCAGCTAGAGCCCAGAGAGCAGCTAGAGCCAGAGAGCAGCTAGAGCCAGAGAGCAGCTAGAGCCCAGAGAGCAGCTAGAGCCAGAGAGCAGCTAGAGCCAGAGAGCAGCTAGAGCCAGAGAGCAGCTAGAGCCAGAGAGCAGCTAGAGCCAGAGAGCAGAGAGCAGCTAGAGCCAGAGAGCAGCTAGAGCCAGAGAGCAGCTAGAGACAGAGAGCAGCTAGAGCCAGAGAGCAGCTAGAGCCAGAGAGCAGCTAGAGACAGAGAGCAGCTAGAGCCAGAGAGCAGCTAGAGCCAGAGAGCAGCTAGAGCCAGAGAGCAGCTAGAGCCAGAGAGCAGCTAGAGCCCAGAGAGCAGCTAGAGCCAGAGAGCAGCTAGAGCCAGAGAGCAGCTAGAGCCAGAGAGCAGCTAGAGCCAGAGAGCAGCTAGAGCCCAGAGAGCAGCTAGAGCCCAGAGAGCAGCTAGAGCCAGAGAGCAGCTAGAGCCAGAGAGCAGCTAGAGCCCAGAGAGCAGCTAGAGCCAGAGAGCAGCTAGAGCCAGAGAGCAGCTAGAGCCCAGAGAGCAGCTAGAGCCAGAGAGCAGCTAGAGCCAGAGAGCAGCTAGAGCCCAGAGAGCAGCTAGAGCCCAGAGAGCAGCTAGAGCCAGAGAGCAGCTAGAGCCCAGAGAGAAGCTAGAGCCAGAGAGCAGCTAGAGCCAGAGAGCAGCTAGAGCCAGAGAGCAGCTAGAGCCAGAGAGCAGCTAGAGCCCAGAGAGCAGCTAGAGCCAGAGAGCAGCTAGAGCCCAGAGAGCAGCTAGAGCCCAGAGAGCAGCTAGAGCCAGAGAGCAGCTAGAGCCAGAGAGCAGCTAGAGCCAGAGAGCAGCTAGAGCCAGAGAGCAGCTAGAGCCCAGAGAGCAGCTAGAGCCAGAGAGCAGCTAGAGCCCAGAGAGCAGCTAGAGCCCAGAGAGCAGCTAGAGCCAGAGAGCAGCTAGAGCCCAGAGAGCAGCTAGAGCCAGAGAGCAGCTAGAGCCGGAGAGCAGCTAGAGCCAGAGAGCAGCTAGAGCCAGAGAGCAGCTAGAGCCCAGAGAGCAGCTAGAGCCCAGAGAGCAGCTAGAGCCCAGAGAGCAGCTAGAGCCCAGAGAGCAGCTAGAGCCAGAGAGCAGCTAGAGCCAGAGAGCAGCTAGAGCCAGAGAGCAGCTAGAGGCCCAGAGAGCAGCTAGAGCCCAGAGAGCAGCTAGAGCCAGAGAGCAGCTAGAGGCCCAGAGAGCAGCTAGAGCCAGAGAGCAGCTAGAGCCAGAGAGCAGCTAGAGCCAGAGAGCAGCTAGAGCCAGAGAGCAGCTAGAGCCCAGAGAGCAGCTAGAGCCAGAGAGCAGCTAGAGCCAGAGAGCAGCTAGAGCCAGAGAGCAGCTAGAGCCCAGAGAGCAGCTAGAGCCCAGAGAGCAGCTAGAGCCAGCGAGCAGCTAGAGCCCAGAGAGCAGCTAGAGCCAGAGAGCAGCTAGAGCCAGAGAGCA